>NC_138372.1:117802265-117842110 GCF_054177405.1 Leptonychotes weddellii | reverse complement strand
CTCGCTCTCTCTCTCTCAGATAAATAAATAAAATCTTTAAAAAAAAAAAAACTCTTTGGAATCCTCACTAATATTTTAAGAGTATAAAATGGTTCTAAGATGAAAAAGCTTGAGAATGACCATAGCATGGTCTTTCATGGCCTGTAAAAGGAACATTAACATATCACATGCATTGATGACAAAAGAGACCGTGATAACGTAGCAGGATCTATATGCTGTCAAAAATCTTGATGGAAACAAACAAACAAACAAAAATCAGTCCAAGATCCAAAAATTTTCAACCCCTGAATATTTGACACCTGACTTAAGAACTGAGATGGAAATTTTTAATCTAAATGGTTTTTTGCCTTTTAAGAAGACCCCGCCTAGTGAAATTAAGTCAAGCAGAGAAAGTCAATTATCATATGGTTTCACTTATTTGTGGAATATAAGGAATAGCATGAAGGACATTAGGAGAAGGAAGAGAAAAATGAAGGGGGGGAAATCGGAGGGGGAGATGAACCATGAGAGACTATGGACTCTGAGAAACAAACTGAGGGTTCTAGAGGGGAGGGGGGTGGGAGGATGGGTTAGCCCGGTGATGGGTATTAAAGAGGGCATGTTCTGCATGGAGCACTGGGTGTTATACGTAAACAATGAATCATGGAACACTACATCAAAAACTAATGATGTAATGTATGGTGATTAATATAATAAAATAAAATAAAAAGAAGAAAAAAAGACCCCGCCTAGTGTTCTTTTTGCCTGGAATGTCCCCAAATAGCCAGAGGCCCCACTTGTTCACTTCGTTCAGATCTCTACGCAGATGACCTGGTCATTTAATCAGCGATCTTCCCCCATTCTCTCCATTACTCCCTCCCCCTTGACTTGCCTTATTTTTCTTTATTAACAGTTACCACACCTAACTTTTTTTTTTTCTGTACCCTCCACCACATGAATTGCAAGCTGTTTTAAGGCAGGAATGTTTATCTTTTTGTTCACTGTGCAACCCCAGTACTCAGAATAGTGCCAGAAATATAGCAGGTACTTGATGAATAAGTATTTGAATAAATGAATGAATGCTTTATGTTAAATGAACTAATATAATGGAAGAGCAAGAACAAAAATAAAATAGGTGTTTTAAGCATAAATTATCCAAACAGAACACCAATACTGAGCAAATACTTAAGTACATTACTGTAGAGATAGCACAATATATTTGCTACTTTTTTTTTTTTTTCCACTTCTGGGCACACGATTCCAGCTTCCCTTGCAGTTGGGGTCGTGGGACAGGGCCAGCTGTGGCCAGTGCTTCTCAAACTTGAATGTTTATACAAGATTGCAATCTTATAAACCTGTAGATATTAATTCAGGGGGCCTGGGGCCTATGACTATATATTTCTAATAAGCCCTCAAGTGAAAATGATGCTTCTAGTCTGTGGACCACACTTTGAAGCTACTTCCACACCTAGCCCTTAAAAAACATGCCACATAGAAGCAATAACACCCAGCAGCAAGGAGCACCTAACCTCCTAATCATGGTTTCTCCTGTAAAAGGAACCACGACTCCTAGGCAAAATGGCTGATTCTAGGACTGGGGCCGAAAATATAAGGTTGGAGGATCTTGTTCTGCCAAAAAGTAAGGAAGTGCTTACTTAAGCCAGAGGGACCTAGGAACCAATTGAAACAGTCCCAGTGGCCAAGGCTGGAACAATTTGAGTCGCAAAATAAATTAGAAAGTTTTGGATTATAATCCCAAGTATAAAATAAATATACAAGAGTCTAAACTCAAATAAATAATTAATAAATGGAAGAGAAGAGACAAGCCCCCTGTGCAGAAGAATTCAAAATAATTTATATAGATAGTCTGCCCTCAAGGAGGAGGAACACAACTCTCCACTCCTTAGGTGTAGGCTATGCAGAGTGACTTTTTTCCAAAGACTATAATATTGAAGAAGGGGAAAAGGACTAATTTTACAGTGGAGACACATGGCATACACTACCTCAGCTAAGTGATCAAGGTCAACATCAACAGTGATAAGTCATGTTGATAGTATGTCGATAAGATATAATGACAATGGCATCTTACCTCTGTGGTCTTTCTTCTCAAAATACATAAACCCAGTCTAACCATAGGAAAAATTCCAACAGAGGGGCATTCCACAAAATACCTAATACTTCTCAAAACTATCAGTTCATCAAAAACAAGAAAAGTCTGAGAAATTGTTACAGCCAAAAGAAGCCTAAAGAGACATGACAACTAAATGTACTGTGGTACCCTAGATGGGATCCAGCAGAGTGGATCCACAGAAATACAACCCACTAAACAAAATGAGTCCCCAACTTCCCCTTAGGCAGGTTCTAAAAATGCTCACAGCCCCTCCAAAGCCATCTGACATAAGGGAAAGTGAGATCAAGGTGTCAGTGAAAAAGACAGCAGTCATAATGAATTACAGTTAAAATATTTCACTTTCGCAAATTTTACAAAAAACACATAAGTACACTCCTAGGGCCTTCCCAGAGCCTCAGAAGAAGCCTACGCAGAAGAGCATCCCGGAGATTTAAGCTTGAATAGATTCATGGCAAATCCACCTTTGGGCATAGGTTGCCTTTAAAATCAAACATTGGATAGTTTACAATATGGACTCTGGAGGTAAGCGGCCCACAAATAGAATCCTAGCTCCACAGTTTAGTAGCCACAAGATGTTGGGCAAGGTTCTTAACCTCTGTGGTTTGCTTTGCTCACCTGTAAAATGGAGATCACAGGAGTACCTACCTCATAGTGTTATGAGGGTTCAGTGACTGGCACGTTGTGTAAATATTCAATAAATATCAGTTGTCTCTTTTTCTTAATAGTAGGGATGCAAGGGGCAGCAATTTGTCTTTTAATTTTAAATGGAATATCCTGCCATGCCCCATCTGCTGTTTACTGTGGTAAGCTCTGCTGTTTGCTCTTGGATAGGGCCTCTCCAAGTTCCTCATCTTGCCAATGAAATCAAAGGTCCCATTTCAATCAACAACTCTTCAAGCAATTTTGGCCTTCAGGTAACAGTCACTAATGAACTTTTCAAAGATCCAGGACTCCCCTCATTGATGTATTTCTCAAAGAACTGCAAAGGGAGGGTCCTCTGTGTCTTCCTGAGGGGGTATAATTAGCTGGTGGTTGGAAGATTGCACATGATAAAGTCACTCCAGGATTCCTAGCTCTTTGAATTCCTTCCTCTACCTGCTTACACACATCAGTTTCACTTGATGGGAGCTGCTAATTGAAGCCACTTTTTTTTTTCTTTTCTGTCAACTAATCAAGCTAAAAATTGGAATGATTTTCAGATGCTAAACCTACTACACCGATCCCAGAATCTCTGGTAAGCCCAGCCTTATCAATAAACTCAGTCTGATTTAAAATTAGATTTCTTCCTCCTTGGTTGGGAAGCATCCCATCAGAATTTATTTCCATATACATTCTCCAGTATTCTGGTGACAGAAATTAATAGTCCTATAATTCTTTGTTATGGAGGCCTCCTCTTCCCAACTTAACTGTTTTATCAGGCTCCTGGGACATGCTGAGGTCCAACACTGGTTACAGGTTTAGAAATATGGACAGGTGGGGTTGACGGGGGTAGATGGTGGTGAGTGGGTAAGGTCTGAGAAGAACTGGTTTCATACTGGGAGGGAGTTGCCGAGTCTTCAGGTGAGGTTATGTCTCCTGCCCACACAACATGGGAAACTGGGCTGCTTTGACTGACAAGGCTCACTGGAGTCCGGGGGTCCAGCCACCTCTCTGAGTCCTTCACATTCACCCACACTTCCTCATTCTAATTCTTCCTAAAACACAGTGTTTTCAATTTGGTTGGTTGTAAGCAGATTTTTAAGATAGAATAAAAATAGCAGAGCACTTTGCTTATAATAAAGGTAAACATTATTTCATGACACCTTTGCTTCAGTTGTATCAAGCGGTGTGTGTGTGCATGCATGCTGGATCATGATGTAAGATAAGTGTCTTGTAATGGCTGTGGTCAAAAACATTTAAAGCTACTTATGTAAGAGGCTTGACAAAGCTGTAGCTCTGACTAATGTAATTCAGCAACTTACATAAACTTTGAGTTTGGTTTTGGGCTACGTCAACCATGCAGCTTCAGGTGGTAAGAAGATTTTTTTTTTAGTAGGGTCATAGAAAGTCAAGGAGTGCAATCTCTACCTTCACCTGAGGATTTATGTATTTGGGCTTATCTAGAAGATACGTAGATTTATGTATTTATGTATTTGGGTTTTCTAGAAAAATCCATTCCACCCACTACACTTGAGTCCTCATACCTTCATATTCTGTGTCCACAGTTATGTGGTCTCCCAAATCTTGCCTTCAGTGAGTGCTTCGTTATAGGTAACAATGAACAATAATTTAATTAGTATTTGCCACTTCATATTGTTGGGGAGGAAAAAAAAATTTCCTCTTTCAAGATTCTTCTAGCTAGACTAAGAATTAAATTGACATGAGACAGGTTAACAGGAGAAAAATTTAACTTCGAACATATAAGGAATCCACACAGACATAAAATTCCAAAGGCAGACAAAATGAGGTATATGTCATCCTGAACTAAGTACAAAGGGGTAGGGGCCTGGGACTTCAAACGGAAGGAATGCAATTTTGGTAAACAAATGTTTGCTGGACCATTCAGAAACAATGGGATATAAAGAGAACTTTGATCAAACAGGCCTTGCATGATTCCTCCCTGTCTACCATACCTAGTTCATATCATAATGTAGTTATCTGTGGCAATAGCTCTCTTCCTAGAGCAGATCCTCTTCTAAATTCTTTCAGGTAGTTGGGGGTGGGGAGAAAGGTCAAAGTTCCTTCCTGATTCTTTTGGGCTCTGATTGTTTTCAGCCCCACATGCCAAAGTGGCCCATCTTGGGGCCATCTGCCCTCAGACCCCTATAATATTAAGAGTTGCCAGAATCCCATGATTAACTAATACTAATGGAATTTTTACCGTCCTCCTCCCAATTTTAATTTTTCTTCTCTTTCTCTCTCTTTCTGAGGATCTGTTGTCTGCATCACACTCCTCATTATTAATGTCTGTATCAAAGTTATTCTAAGCATTAAAAAAAAGACTGAATAACTTAAAGAGAAAATAAATATATATTGGAAGATATTGAGTAACTATGATGAGACAAAAAGTCTTTAAAGGCCTGAGATACAAGAGAAGCAATTTGGATTCCTTTCTAAGTCAGCATGACTGCACATAAACTTTGTTTAAACAAAAACCCTGATTTAAGGCCCACCAAGCATACATTATGCACCTGCTTTGTAAATGAGTAGCCTAAAGGAAAACCATCTTGTCCTTAAGATACCATCAATGCTCCTACTTCCTGCATTCTTTGACATCATTAAAACTTGTGATTCCTGCCTATATGCTAATTTGTAATCTTTTGAGCTTTTACAAGATGTAAAAAAGTATATAACCCTTTAAAAGAGCACTTTCTTCCCTATGAAGAATGTCTTTCCTGGCAACTGTCCCAACGTAGGCTCAAATAAAACTCTCTTACTTTTAGAGATTCTAAAAGGTTTTTTTATTTTGTGTGAACACCTGGAGGTCTAGAGAACCCTAGTAGATAGGCTAGAACCAAATGCACATTCTGCACTCCGTGCTGAGGCCACCACCTTAAAAACATTTATCAGTAGTTCCTGTATCTTTAACTCTTTCCACTACTATTCAAAATCCTAGGCAGGAGCATTAGATTGCCTGAGCATGGCCACATGCCTGCATCTTTCCTGCTGGGGACATGAGAGAATTTCTATAGTTTATATGAGGGGAAGGAAGGCCTTGCCTGGCATGAAGATGCAATCTATTGCAGATCCTCAAGAACAGAAAGAGGTCTGGATGTTGGGTAATCAAAAAATAGTCAAATGTCTGCCGAAAGTTTTTGTCCCATTCTACTGAAACTCTATGAGTACTGTCCCTCTTTCTCACTAAACTGTGAGCTACTTCAGCAATTATTTTGCTTTTCTTTGCATGCCTCAAACCAAGTACCACAGCCGTGGATTAAAGTAAGTAATCAAGAAAAGTGTTGGGTTGTTATTGCTGTTTTGTTTATTTTGTTTAAATAAGAGAACTTCTTGAGCTCTTGAGAACCACAAATCAGAGAATTAAGCTGAGGGACTTTATAAAGAAAAGATCAAGAATAGTTCAATCTTCCTGGACTCAGCAGCAGGGTCACCCAGAATCCATAAGAGACAAAAAGCAAGGCAGATAAGACTAGCATCCACCCCAGGCTGGCCTATACAAAGGAAAAGGATCCAGGAAGAAAAATCCAGAAATTGTGCCAACTAAGCAAATCTCTGGTTAAGTCAGGATTGAATCCTAGAATCTATAAATTCAGGGGCGCCTGGATGGCTCAGTCGGTTAAGCATCTGACTCTTGATTTGGGCTCAGGTCATGATCTCAGGGTTGTGAGATTGAGCCCCATGTCAGTCTCCATACTCTGCGTGGAATCTACTGGAGATTCTGTCCCTCTCCCTCTACCCCTTCCCCTACTCACACATACTCTCTCTTGCTCTTCCTCTCTCTCAAATAAATAAAATCTTTAGAATCTATAAATTATCTTTTTTTAAAAAATCTTATCCTCCTTTTATTTTTTAAATAAAAGTTCCTTCTGTGGGGCACCTGGGTGGCTCAGTTGGTTAAGCGACTGCCTTTGGCTCAGGTCATGATCCCAGGGTCCTGGGATCGAGTCCCACATCAGGCTCACTGCTCAACAGGGAGCCTGCTTCTCCCTCTTCTGCTCCCCCTCCTTGTTCTCTCTTTCTCTCTTTCTGTCAAATAAAATCTTAAAAAAAAAAAGTTCCCTCTGAATTATTGAATTTTCTCAAATACAGAGAAAAGATCTCAGCTAGTATAACTACCAGGAGAGAAAAGGCAAAGCTGAGTTGTCCCATGGAGACCCAGCAGAGCTAAGATGACCAAGAGGTCAATGAGGCTTGATGGAGAAGCCCACAACAAGAAACTAGAGGATTCTTTTTAACTTGGGATCATGCACCTAGGGGTGGGAGGAGGAAGAAGGGCCAGGGAGGGAAGCAAAAAAAGTAAAATCAGTAGCAGGTGGAGAGAGTAGTAGTTGGAGACAAACTGGAGGGACAGATGTCAGGACAGCCATCTCCAGGAAAAAGAAGTGTGTACTCAGCTGAAGGCCATGTTCTAAATTGCACTAAGGGAAACAGATAAAAAAATGTTCAGCATAGTGAAATTGTAGGGCTAGGCAATCTAAAACTGAGATGTGTAACTCCTAAAGGACAGATGTCTGCAAATTCCCTTCAAATAGTTAAACATCTGTGATTCCTTTTAATATGTCAGAATTAGGCTCACTAACAATTACAACACTACCTTTGTCTCAACTCTTCTCAGTTCTCCGTGTTCCTGAGGTAGGTAATATTAGTATCGTTATTTCAGAGAGAGGGATTTGGGATCCTGAGAAGCCGTCCTAGCCAGAGTCATACCACAAACCCTTAGGGCTTCCAAGTTTAGAACTCAGGCTGCGGCTGCTGCTTCCTGGTTTGTTGATTAAGATGCATGAATGATAGCTTTTTATAGATTTTATGACTCCTTCATAAGTACCAGTCATTTTAAATTCAAAAAATCCTTTCTAATTTCGGTAGTCAACTGAATGCCTTGGACATTCTTGCCGGAGAATTAGTACCTCTTGGTGGATGGCCTTCACACCAGACTGTTACATCTATTAATAGTCATGCATATCTTTTTCTGGCCAGAAACAAGTAAATGTTCCAGGTTTAATTTAGTTTGCAATATGCAAGAATGGATACCTGTTCATTTGGACACTAAAATATTTTTAGTATTTTGAAACTTTGAGACTTTTACCCAAAAAGACAATTTTTAATATCTTCAGTGACCTACTATTTCTTATCCTTCAGGATGCCTTATAAACAATTTTACTGAGTCCTAGAAATGAGGCCCTAAAGCTGGATGGCTAGAGATACCAGAGTATGAATTAGAATCAAAGATTTGCAATTTATTGAGTTCTTCAGAGGCTTAAAAACTTCTGGGAATTGGGTCATGTCTTAAAGAAGAGTGGCTTAAATCAATGTTTATAGTGTTTCTTTGTGTGTATGAATTTAATCCTCAGAACCACCAATATTTTGTTGTTGGATTCCCCTTATGATTATGTCATGTGCTCAATGTCATTTTATATTATTGACTTTTCCCTTGCCTATTTCAACCTGACACTTGCCTCCTTTCCCAGTTACATTACAAACTTCTAAATGGCAGAGACTATAACAAACTTCTCTTTATTCCCCTACAATATCTGCTCTAGTACCTTGCATCAACTAGGTGCTAGAAAGATATATATGATCAATGACTAACCAGCAGAAAATGGAAATGTGGAGCTGACCAAGTAATGGGAGAGATGAACAGAACCACGAGCCCCGCACGCAGAAGCTGCCAGCACATTGGCTATAAATCATCAGTCACACCAAAGAGAGGGTGACCCTAGTTCCCCACTTGAAGAAAATGACTTGGTCCTGGCCATTTGGAGCTTATCTCCCATCCCTTCTAATTTCATTCGAGAGACCTGGTTGGGTATTGTACTATTGTCCTCCTCACCCCCTCCTCCTGCCTCTTCACTTCCATTCCTGGGCTAACAGAGTTGCAAAGTAACTAAAAGGAAGTATACAAACGTTGTTAACACATATGCAATAGACATTACTTTCAGAAAGGGCATGTGGAATCCAAAGGGGCACCCACACTAGAGCCCATACTGATCCCCAAGATAGTCAAGACATTGATGCTCTTTTCTGAATTGGAGCTTAGACAAGAAAAACCTGAGGGAGTCCAGTCCTTTCAAGGATGCCCTAAGAGCTAAAGGCCTATCTCATATTCAGCCTGATTTATAAAAGATTTGAACAAGAAATTAGGTTCAAAACTAACCCAAGATTTAATTCTATCACAGAGTTAGAGCAGTGAACCTAGTTTTGGTCTAATATTCCCAGCTGCACCCAGCAGAATTAATTGGTGTAAAACATTTATTCAAGAACCTCTCTGTCCAAAGCATGAATGAACTGGATACAAAGAGGACAGACACACTCAGACGCTATCCAGTGGAGATCAAACACATTCCTTAAAAATTATAAAACAACATAAAATGTGGCTAAGGCCATAATAGAAGAGAGACATGAGGAAAGTTCTGTGAGAATTCAGAAGTAGAGTTTTCTTCTATCTGGTGACAATCAGGAAAAGTTTCAAGCCAGCATATCATAGAAATGGGTGGGTTTGGGCCAGAGCTAAACCTGAGTGAAGGAAGACAGCGGGATAAGAGGCTGAAAAGGAATCTTATGGGTCTTTAAGTTCTTAAAGGAACTATAGGGGACCTTACATTCTTTTTTTTTAACTTTTAGAAACTGTTTATTTTCCATCAGCCTTATTTCCATTTTGCTTGCCTTTGTGGAAGAGCAGCTTAAGACCACTCAGTGGTTGTTCCTACCCCTTCAGTGGCCTGAGCAGTGAGAGCTGCAGAGCAGTTTTCAGTGGCCGGCTGGGCGCTCCAGTCTTCAGCAGGGAACTGCTGAATGGGCACAGAGGGCACCTGCACACCTTCACACCATTCTGTGGCTTCAGACTGAGTAGTGGTGAACTCAGGAGCTGGAGCAGTCCATTCACCCTGAAATCCTTCCTGGGTCACAGCCTTTCCAGCAGCAGCCTGCCCTTCTTTTTCAATCTCTTCAGGATCTCTGTAGAAGTAGAGATCAGGCATGACCTCCCATGGGTGTTCACGGGAAATGGTGCCACACATGCACAAAACTTCCCTAGCTAGCATCCACCACATCAGACCACTGAATGAACTCCCTTGTTGTTGCAAGGGATGGCAATGTCCAAATAGCACAGAGGAGAGTCTGTGTTACACAGAGCAATGGTAGGCAGGTTAACATACAATGCCTCTGTGACAGGCTGGTGGGCAGCCCTGGGATCAGAAACCACCAGAAGTCTCAGCTCTCAGAGGCTGCCTGGATCTGGTTAGTGAAGTCTACAGGAATGAAGCAGCCAGCAAGAGAAGTGGCTCCAGTATCCCTGGATGATATGACATTGACAGGAGCCAGGTTTTCAATGGCAACAATGGTACAAGCTGCCAGCAGAAGCTTCTCCCAGGTTCTTTTCAGATTTATGATATAGATGCCATCACATTTCCTTTTGTAGATGCACTGTTCTGTTTGGAAGTCAAGGTTGGTGCCACCTACATGAGATCCTGCTGCAAGGAATTTGAGGACATTCTCCTCCTTCATTTGCAGCACATCATGGGCTCTTGACATTATGAAAGTTTTCCTTTAAGTTATGACAGGAATACAGAACACCACCACATGGAACCCTCCCTGTGTAGTTCGGAAAGGGGGAACCTTACATTCTTTTTTTTTTTTTTTTAAGATTTTATTTATTTGGGTGCCTGGGTGGCTTAGTTGGTTGAGTGACTGCCTTCGGCTCGGGTCGTGATCCTGGAGTCCCGGAATCGAGTCCCGCTTTGGGCTCCCTGCTCGGCGGGGAGTCTGCTTCTCCCTCTGACCCTCCCCCCTCTCATGCTCTCTCTCTCATTCTCTCTCTCAAATAAATAAAATCTTTAAAATAAAATAAAATACAAAGATTTTATTTATTTATTTGACAGAGAGAGAGAGTGCACATGCACAAGCACAAGCAGGGGGAGCAGGAGAGGGAGAGGGAGAAGCAGACTCCCAGCTGAGCGGGGAGCCTGATGTGGGGCTCGATCCCAGGACATTGGGATCATGACCTGATCCAAAGGCAGATGTTTAACCGACTGAGCCACCCAGGCGCCCCAGAACCTTACATTCTTGATCAAAGAGTTTGGGTTTCTTTCCATGGATAGAAGGGGCCACTCTAGGTTTATGAGCAGAGGAGTGCCATGAATGGTTCCCAGGCAGAGATAAACCTAGCAGCAAGGAACAGAAAGGACCAGGGTGAGGAAAACATGGAGTAGAGACAGAACAAAAACTAAGATGCTCCTGGTGGTGGGAAGAGGAGAGAGTGAGGACTGGAGCCCCACGTCTGGCTGTGGTAGAATCTGGGGAAGAGGAACCAGATGACCTGAGATGCTATGGGGAAGTGTTTTTGACTTCATGAGTGAACACAACTGGGAAAACAAAACAGAGGAGAGACAAGCAGATTCTCTGTTGAGACAAGCAGAAAAATTACTTCAACGTAGTGAATAGTACCCATGTGGGCTTTTTCTAAAGTGTTTCTAAGACCTTCATTACCATGGAAGGATATAGAAAACATTTTTTTTTAAGAAAAAACTTTTTCTTAATCCAAATCTCATCTCCCAAGTCAGCAACTGATTTGCTTTTTTACCATGGCTTTTTGATATTATTGTCAAATTAAAGGAACTTCAAATTTGAAATTTATCTTCACATCTGCTTTTTTTCTACCATCCTGTTAGCCCATACCCATGGACAAGTTTTTTTCAGGACTGCTCAAAACTAGTATTTTCTTATTTCATTTATTCCTGTTTAAATTTTATTTTAAAAATATCTACAATTTTTTCCCAGTAGTTCTAAGAAAATGTAATTGTGGAAGAAGTTTTATCACATCTGTCTCTAAGTGTCACCATTCTTCCTCCTAGGTTTCCAAGCTATTTTCAATTTGCATGTTTAGCCCCTCTTCCTGGCATCATATAATTGCTCCCAAATTCCTCAGATACTATGTGACAGTATTTACAAGACTCTTCAATACTTTTCCCCCCATGCAAACCAGTCCTGGTTTTTCAGTTGCATTGGATCACTGTGAGCCAGCATAAACTCCAGGCTATGACTTCGGCAGCAGGTACCTCTATAGAGTTGAAGAGGACATCATTCCAAAGCTATGAATTCCGGATTTGTCACTTCATTTTGGTTGTTCAAGTTTACCGAGCCAAATGCACAAAGCCAGGTAAAAAAGAGGGTGTTGATTCCCTGCCTTAAGAAAGTATGCCTCACTGAAAAGTCGCCAATAAGAGCAATGCTATATATAACCTCAGAAAACGTTTTAGATGTTGAATTTCTACCAATAGTTGTCACCCATTACACCATTGTCCATTGGGTTATTTATCTATGATAAATCTCTAGAGCTTCTCCTTTCAGAAACTTTTTTCTACCCCATCCTGTCTCCTCTTCCCTTGATAAATTATAAGCATAGCCATGTGTGTGTGTGTGTGTGTGTGTGTACACATACACACACACACACACACACGTAGATACCTATTCTCATGTGTGGTGCTAATTCTGCTGTCAACCACCTTTTCCTATACATGTGACCCACTTAACAGCACACTACATTTTGGAAACTCCAGTTCCCTGAAAATTTCCTCTGCCCCCCAGTTATTTCTGGATCTTGGAGTTATCAGGAACAACTCATCACAAACATTTCCCCCTTCCCCTGCTCAGGCAGCATTGGTGTCCTCTGCTTTTGTGCTGTGAGTGTCCCACTCAGACATGAGGTGGCCCTTCTGTGGGTGCCTGCTGGCCTGGCATCAACGCTGGTGTGATGTACCTGAAGGAATAAAAAATATGCCACCCTAAAGTATGACAGAAGTTCAAGACATGCCACCCCAAAATATGTGGCTTTGGTAAAGTGATTATTTTGAGCTACAGGAATTTGAAAACCAGCAAACGCAAGAAGGGGCTTTCTCTGAACTCCCCCTTCTTTGCCGTAAAGACTGATCCCCCCAAAGGAACTAAATTGTCATGAATGCCCTCCCCCAGAGTTTTACCAACTAGGAAAGATTGACCCCTATCACAAGAGAGGATACTAAACGTGGATACCACTCATAAACTTTGTCACAAACTATCATACCTCCCATCTATTCTTCTAAGGGCCCACTGATCTTTCCTAAAAATCATTTACTCTCCTCTAAGAGGCCTACATCCCCCGTCCCCTTTCCCTATTAAGATGGTATTTATATTGTGGTAATCGTTTTGAAATGTATATATGTCAAGTCATTATGTCATACACCTTAAATTTATACAGCTTATGTCAATTATACCTCAATAAAACTGGAAGAAAAAAATAAAAATAGCAAAAATGAATTTTAAAAATAGATGGTTTTTAATCCTGGATTCAAGTCACCTCACAAGTTACTCATTTGTCCCTGCTTTTCTCCCATGTATACATGAGGTATTACATGTTAGTACACTTCAGTTTGCTTTTCTCGTGTTAATCTCTCTTTTATTACAGGGGTCTCAGCAGTTGGTCCGAGGGTTGTGGGTTATTGTTAAGCTGTTTAACATTACAGGGGTCTCAGCTAAGAACTCAGAAGGGTAGAGGGAAAATTAGCCTTCCTCACCTACATAGCAAAGCCGTTGCGTTGTATCAACCAATATAGCTCACACTAGATGCTACTTCTGCCCCCACCTGAGGGCCAGGGCACCATTTCCCATGGCTTCCAAAGCTTTGGATGCCCCTCCTGGTCACTAGAGAGGCCTTCTCCTCCTGCTGCGATTCAAGAAATCAGTTGCGCTGGGGACCACTGCCAGAACCCGAGGCACCACTGATAATGCAGGAGCTGCCGAAGTGCCAAAGCTCCCAATATTCAAGTCACTCCACACCCAGGGCCCATGTGCAGATGCCGCTCGGCCCCTTTGTCATTCTGTGACTGGCTCTCAAAACAACGCAACTTTGTACTCTCAATGTTTCAAAGAGAGTTTGTGTAGAAACAGCTCCTCCTTTCTTTGTTATTCGGAAAGCTCTCCCCACCCCCACCCAGGGATACAGACACAAGTCCTTTGGGGGCTGGGTGAGGGGACTGCAAGACAGAAACCGGCTATACTTGAAATAGTCCCTTTTCTTCAGTGCCTGAGGCATCGCTACATGACCAGCCCAGCACCTGCCTGAATCTCTCCTCCCTTAAATAATTTATTTTCTGTGAGGTTCAGTTCCTTCCAATTTGCCCTGACATTTCTGAATGCTGAGGAAAGATCCCCTTCATCTCAAACTGTTCCCCTGCCTCCTGAGCCCCTCCATCCCCAAGGCAAGGGAAGGGGATTCAGTGAAATTATCTATAAAGTTGTGGGTGCCTGTAAGAAGGGGAAGTGGGTGGGCATTAGCTGAGCTGAAAAATCAGCAGGATGACCTAATGTTTCCATCAGAACAAAGGAGACCATGATAAATTTGAGAAAGCTTCACATGAGTCCCTGAGCATTTGGAAACACACCTTAACTTAGGAAGGAAAGCCTGCTTTTCTTTCAGAGCTTTCTAAAGCTGAATGGTTTGGGGTGTTACCTGCAACAACATGATGAGATGGAATCCTGGTGACAGTAACGAGCCTGGAAAGAAGATGGGGGCAGCCCTGCACCCTAGTCCAGATCCCTGTAGCCTTCGAAGGGTGAGGAAAAGAACCTCAGCAGCTCCTGGGACCGCACAGGAAGGAGTGCAAAGGACACTGAGGCAGCGCAAGCCACAGGTGTGCCCTGAAGGCCCTAGATGTAGGAATTCCCCACCAGGAAAGATGCTTAAGGGTGTGGACCGCTGTCATGGACCAAAGAGAGACACAGCTGGCCTCTCAGCACTGGATGGGGATGGAATGTGACATAACTGTGCAGAGACCACCCTAGTGACTGAAGACACCAGCAGCAAAGAAAGCCAACTTAGCCAGAATAAAACCAGGGCAGCCTCCCTCCTCAGACAGGCTCTTGCTGTGGAAGGCAAACCCAGCCATCACTCGGTTTCTCTTCCCCAATATAGGGGGGAAGCTAAAGCCTAGAAAAGAGTAGAGGGAGCAGAAGTCCTGGCACCAGACCAGTGGCTCATGTGAATGCATGTGCACGCACACACGTGTGCACACACCTCCAACATGCGATTCAGAGGAGAAATGAGAACGTGGACCCAGCCCTCCCCCTTCTCCAAGTCCCCTGATCCAAAGCCTGGCTGGGTGGGCAGGGATTCATACTGACTAGAAATTCATCTTTTTTTTTTTAAGATTTTATTTATTTGAGAGAGAGACAGAGAGAGCACTAGCGAGGGGGAGCAGCAGAGGGAGAGGGAGAGGGAGAAGCAGACTCCCCACTGAACAGGGAGCCCGATTCGGGGCTCCATTCCAGGACCCTGGGATCATGACCTGACCTGAAGGCAGACACTTAATCGACTGAGCCACCCAGGCGCCCTAAAAGATTCATCTTTAGATTAGATTAGGCTGTCCTGAGTTTAAATGACTGAAAATGATGGGTAAGTTATTGAATCCGCTTAAGATATCTTTATGGGCTGGGTACTAGGGAGAAGCAGAGATCCAACATTGAACAGCTGGGGGCAGTTACTGGGGGGATAAAAAACATACCCTACCGAATTCATACTGATCAATAAACTAGTTACACTTGCAATATTCTCTCTTAAACACACAGAAAATCTAGCACCTTTCTCCAAATCTCCTTTCCAGGCTCAAAGTTGTATGAGAGAGATTAAAAGGAAATACAATAGAATTTCAAGGAATTTCCTCAAAAGTCCCAAATTCATTTGGGCACCTTTTATATCCACAAATTACCCCAGGATGATATTTGCCTTGGCCCTCATCCCTGTACCTTCTAAATCAAAGCTGTGGCAGTGTTGGGATGAAGGCCATGTACACAGAGAAAATACAGGTAGTACAAATTAATCTTATTCTTCTTCCTCCCACTTTAACCACTGCTCCTGCCTCTGCCTAAAAAAGACACTTGGAACATCTAGTCAGGAGTGAACAGACCTTTGTTCGTTGGATAGTTTCTTATAGTAAGCATGATCTACTTGACCAACTTGAGATACAAATCAAATCATGTCATTTATTATTCTAATTAACCTCTCAAAGCCCCATCTAGCTTTTTTTTTTTTCCAGGAACTCTAAAATCTCCCTCCTCTCTGAGATTCCTAAGAATTTCAGGGATTTATTTAATACACAGGAAGTGAGTTAAATAGAAAGTGGTAGTTCCCACTTGTACCATGCTTCTCCCTGCCACATGATGTCACTGCTGAACACTAGTCCTGCACAGTCCGGTGCCCACATGGTTTGCTGCTGAAGTGATGTTCTGAGTTAGCTCAAACTTTGCTTTACAACCAGCTCTCTTACTTCAGACTCACATGCTAAAGCACCGTTCTCCAAAGCAGAATCAAGCCAGTAGGCCTCCAGCCTCAGCCACAGTGTGCCCCAGCCTTCTCCCAAACCCCTTGGGCCTTGTGCTGAGTCTAGGGCACCTAATGCAAACTGGTCCACCAAACTCCGAGAGCTCTACAAAGCTGCCTTGTTAAGCCAAACAAAAGATTCTGTTACAAAAGGGCCTTGCATTAAGCATACTAGAGATTTTCACTCAAATGACTTTTTTCTGAACGGAGATCTACTCAAAAACTGTTTGCCATATCCACCTACACAGTGAATTACTGCAATTTCTCTTGCTAAGAACAATTGTACCAGCACCCTATTGTGCATTTCAACGCTTAATCAATAAATGTGGTACTACTGAGGAACTTTGGTAGTTGACATTGAGGTTTAATTCTGAAATGACAAACATATTCTTCCTTGGCTTAACAAAATCGTAATTTGGTGCCAGATTATTGATTTGTAAGTGGATATGCCCTCTCAATCCACTCCCCCACCCGCCCCCCACCGACGACCCCTGCTGCCTCCACCTTTATCTCTAGGAATTCTTTTCCTCGCTTTACAGTTGGGTCTGGCCCCTGAGAGGCATCTGTAAGAGATGAGAAGTGAGCCATGACCACAACAGACCCCTTCTCCAGTTGGGGGGCCCCATCCACAGAGCTACCCTTCCTAGCTTCCAGTGACCATGACTCTGTCCCCTTGCTAACGGCCACCCCCAGGGCACTGCACTATTCCTTGTTGGTTTCTCTAATCCTGTCCATGCCTTAAAAAATGTCTCTTTACTAGACTATCTTCAGATTCCCAAGTTTGTGGGTGTCATCTGTTTCCTGCTCAAACCATGACTGATACGTCAAGAGTAAGATGACAAGTAATCCTTGTTACTGAAGCGAACCATGCTTCTGATTATTGCAACTTTGTATACAAAATGCTCTCCCTTGGCCAGATTCAAGAGGACTTTCAACCATAGCTATGTCCCTAGTCCACAACTTAAAAGTGGCCCCTCTCCTAATACCAAGGTTGTTCTTGTGGAACCTTACGGTGAATTATTTCTGCTGAGAAATACTCAGCAGCTCTGGGCCAATGACAAATGGATTTTCAGTGAATTGGCCTTTCAGCACATTGGTTCTTTGGTAAAATGATTTTGGCAAGTTGATTTTTGGTAAACTGACCTGCTTCCACACTTGATGTTCCCCCCATTCTGCCCATGCATTTCCTTGCTGTTTTGGTTTCAAACTTAATGTCTTTCCCACTACACTGTAGGATCCTTTGAGAGGGAGAATCATGTGCTATTCATCTTTGTGTTTTCTCCAGCCCTCTCATAGGGCCTGATATGGTGTTATACACAAGTAGCTAGGCAGTAAATGTTTGTGAAAGAGAGTGAGTGGAGAGAGGCATGGTGAAAGACTGAAGCAAAAACAGACCAAATTCATCAGAGACACACAAACTGCCATACATGGACAGAGAGGGTTTCTATCTCAGTGTCAAATGGTCACTGAGAGAAAGGAAGAAGGTGGGAGAAGAAAGGGATGGAAGGAAGGTTTCAGAAGAGGAAAGGTAGAAAAGAAGAAGGGAAGGAATAATTAAGAAGAAAAGGAAGACAAAGAGGAAAATGTCCTTTTATAAACATATCTTTTTAAAGTTGTTTTTTTTTTAAGTAATCTCTACACCCAACATGGGGCTCAAACTCACAAGCCTAAGACCAAGAGTCACATGCTTCACTGACTGAGCCAGCCAGGCACCCCTATAAATCTAAAGTAAAAAATAAATTTAGATGTCTATATAATCAATGACTTACATAAACAAGTACATAACTAAAAGGATTTTGTCACTAATGCATCTTGAATATCTCTAATAAAACCTTTAAAAAAAAACTGCTAATAAAGGGGTGCCTGGGTGGCTCAGTTGGTTAAGTGTCTGCCTTTTGCTCAGGTGATGATCTCAGGGTCCTGGGATCAAGCCCCGCATCGGGCTCCCTGCTCAGTGGGGAGTCTGCTTCTCCCTCTGTCCCTCCCCCCGCCCCCAGCTTGTACTCTCTCAAATAAATAGATAAAATCTTTTTTAAAAATTGCTAGTAATTACGTAAATAATGTCCAACACATATCTTCTTTAACAGTATTTTCAAATTTTGACTCTGAAACCACACAGATTGTTTTTAACTCTCCTTCTCTCTTGAAATTTAAAACTCAAACCAGAAGGCTGACCAGGATCCAAATATGAATATGGCGGATCTGTCTCTGATTTCTAAAATAGGACCAGAGAAATTACTTTCCCGGCAGTATTTTTAGCAGTGTGAGGGAAGGCGCTCCCTGTGCTGTTTCTTGGCAGGCTCACAGTCTGCCACTCCTGAGCCCGTCCCCTGAATCCTCCTGCACCAGACAGCATCCATACTCCTGCCTTGGAGCCTCCAGAGTGGTCCGCACAGTTTACTGGAGTTCCTTTGCCTGAAGCGAGACATTTAAGACAGTAAGAGCTCATCTCCTTGACAACTAGACTGAGAAGAAGAGTTCACTTACCACTCAGGTACAAAGTTCCAGAAACAGTGCAGTTTAAAGAGAAGCTAATTCATGTTTATTTGAAGTACTCTATATATTTAATCAATCCTTTGCAGAAATAGATATAATTCTCCTCTCTCCACAGATAAAGAAAAAGGAGGTATGGAGAGGTGAAATAGCTTGCCCTATGTTCCTCAGCTAGTTAATAGCAAAAGCAACACTAAATTAATAACCAACATTTGTATAGTACTATTGCTTACCATGCACTTCTACTTATTGGTCTTCACAACAAACCCCAAAGACAGCTTAAGTGTTATCATTATTCCCATTCCACAGAATGGAAAACTGAGGTTCACAGAAGGAAAATAATGTCTTTACATCTGCACATCTCTAAAGGAACAGCACCGTGGGTTGAGGCTGTGACTTCTGACTTCCCTGAGCTGGTGCAGCGTGCTGCGCCCCCGGCTCTGGCTCTTCAGGCAGCACACTCAGGGTGACGGCTACTCCTCTGCGGTGTGCGTCAAAGAAGCAGACTGCGCAGCCGGGATGGCCTGGCAAGGATGTCAGGGTGGCAGAACAGTGAGGGTTCTGTCTGTATCCAAATGATCCCTAGATAACTGTGTGGCTCTTCTGAAAAAACAAAAACCACGGGGCAGGCGGGGCAGGTAATCCATGACAACAAATGGTATTTGGCTTAAAGAACCTCTTTCTTACAAAGCATGACTCAGGAAAGCTGGGTGACCATATGCCCCATTTCTCTGGGACAGTCGTGATCTAGGCTGTTGTCCTGGTGGAACTAAGCATAGTGCCCTCTCTCTCGCAAAAGCATCCTGGCTTGCACAATAAATCACACAGTCAACCTACAATGAAAATTTGTATTTCATAATTTCCTAAAGCAAAATGCTTCCCCTACCTTCTTTGACACTCCAAGACATAACTACAACACCAATTTTGATCAAACAGGTGCATCACGACATGCTAATGTCAGGAACCCAAGGCAGAGTTCAGAGCAGAGGCCAGACTGAACCAATATGTGTGGGATTTGCACTTTCTCAACATTTCCAAGTTGGTAAAAAAAAAAAAAAATTGTAAATCATATGTTTTTGCCAGGTTCACTGTAATTGAGGCTCCCTAGAAATTTTCCCACAGCAAGCATCATTGCTAAGAGACAGCAAGAAAATATCTTCCTGCTGAAGCTCTTTGTTGCTATAATAATGAGTCTATACTGGGAGAAAAGAAGCAACTTCACTTTTTTTAAAAAAATCACCCAGATACAAAATACAATCCAAGACAATACTTTAAATTTTTAAATCCTCAAAAAAAAAAAAAAAAGGAAAATACTAAATGTCATCTTCTCTAGCACTACAAAGATACAAAGAAGTATCTAATAAGAGGTGTTGAACTACTTTCTATCTACTTTCAGACATGGTAACTTGTCCTTCGTCATTTTAAAATCAGCTCATGAGTTTATAGTTTCCTAAGCAGCCTTTCTGTCTTCTAATTGCCTTTA
Organism: Leptonychotes weddellii; assembly: GCF_054177405.1. Classification (NCBI taxonomy): domain Eukaryota; kingdom Metazoa; phylum Chordata; class Mammalia; order Carnivora; family Phocidae; genus Leptonychotes; species Leptonychotes weddellii. The sequence goes on along the minus strand of NC_138372.1, from coordinate 117,822,019 downwards.
AAAGAACCAACGGTAAAAGCTAGAAGTCTTTGCACGCTCCCGGGCTTTGCCCCAGGACAGTACATCACATACTTTCCTGTATCAGCAGATCAGATTACATGTGCGTGAGAGAGCCTTGCCGGCTCTCCACTTCTTCAAGGATCCATTACTGTGTTTTCCAGGCACCTAGGGGACTCCGCCCTCCAATTTCTCACTTACGGCTACAAAGGTGACTCTCAATGTCATCAAGATTAAGCCAGATCTTAGGGAGGCAACATAATGCGGTAATTAAGAGCTTGAGCTTCAGAGTCCAAGACTGGGGTCTAAATCCCAGCTCTGCCATTTACAAGCCATGTGACTTTGGTTAGGTTATTTACCTCTTCATCTGAAAAATGGGGATGATGATGGTGCATGGCTCACAGGGTTTGTGTGGGGACTCAGTGAAATAATTGAGCATAACACCTGGAACACAGTATGTGCTCAAAAAGTATCCATTATCAGGGTGCCTGGGTGGCTCAGTCAGTTATGTGTCCAACTCTTGATCTCTGCTCAGGTCTTGATCTCAGGTTCTTGAGTTCAAGCCCCATGTTGAGCCTACTTAATCAAAAAAGAAAAAAAAAAGTATCCATTATCCATTCTTAGAAATTGAACATGACCTAACATTTCAGTTTACTTAAAATCATCATGGTAAGGGAGGAGGTGGCTTTCATAAAAAGGTGGCAGAATTTGGAATCAGAAAACCTGAATTATAGTCCTGGTTTCCTCATTCACAGCTTATATGGTTTTTGGATTAGTTTCTTTGAAACACTATTCCTCCCTGCCTCCAGCCCCATAAAATGGTGATAAATATGTCCTAGAGTCATTGAGAGGATCCAATAAAATAAGGAAAAACATTTTTACATTTTTTGTAAATCTAACATTTTAAAAATTATTATTAGTCAAAATGAGATTAAGAACATATCTGCATAAACCTAAGGGCTAATGTAATGAAAATGCCCAGTCTCTTAGCTGGAGAGCTCTGCATATCAGGGTCTCAGGACCAAGCTGGATGGCTGTGGTGAGCCTCCTCCCATACCTTGGACCACATCAGCCAGGCTGCTCCATTTCCTATTCTGGCAGATTTCATGCTGTGAGCAGGAGACTGCAACACGGAAGTTCTCTTTTTGCAATGTGCATTATTCCTCTAACTCCCCCAAAAGGAAAATGATGAGTAGAAGGGAGGGCTGGTGTAATGTGTACGTCTATGCCCACAAATCCAAACAAGAAGCAATATATGACAATGTAGACAATCTCTCTAAGAAACACTCTTGGTAATAATAAGGAATAGGAACCTGCCCAGCTCATTGGGGAATTACTAACCACAACTTTGTATGACAAAGCTTGTATGGTTTCTTGAGGTGAGGAAAGAAAGATGTGGAGGAGGGCAATTATTGGTATCCTTACATAAGGCCGAAAAGGAGGGCCTAAGTAAGAAGACACATCTAGAGCATTAAGATAAGACATTCAAAAAGAAATAATCACCCCCAAAGAAGTGTCCAAAACCAAATTTTTTAAATTAGCATTTAAAATTTATAAAGTCTTTGGGTACCTGGGTGGCTCAGTCAGTTAAGCATCTGACTCTTGATTTCAGCTCAGGTCACGATCTCAGGGTTGGGAGATAGAGCCCCAAGTCGGGCTCAACACTGAGCAGAGTCTGCTTGAGATTCTTTCTCCCTCTGCCCCTCCCCTGGCTCATGTGCTGGTGCTTGCTCTCTCCCTTTCTCTCTCTCTCTCTCAAATAAATCTTTAAAAATAAAATTTATAAAGTCTTTTTCTATGCTGCCTTAGGGAAGCCTCTTTTTACAGTATTTTCCTTCTTCCAAGCAACATCAGACACCTGTAGACATAGGCATTTATTTTGTAAACGGGAACCTGAAGCACAGAGGGGTTAGGCTATGACTGTACTTTCTTCTCTTAGCCATGCTCACCGTGGTAGTTCTAAGCCCAGCTCTGTGTAATCAACAAAACATCATATGGATCTGCTATAGTTTGTGAGGAACCATGTTAATTTCAGTATACCTGTATTCTCTAGACAATTGGTCTTGTGGAGTATGTCAATTCTCACCACTAGCTCTTCTATACCACCCCTAGGAATTAGCTAAAATATCTACAGACAAGATTACAGAGTTTTTGGGAAATAAGTATTTAAAAAATTAGAACTAACAATTACAAAACTGAGCCAGTATTTTCACAAGGAACCCCAAATTCCCCAGGTAACGAGTCTGGGTCTATCCTCTACCTCATGCACAAAGCAGAAGAATCCAAATACCTTCTTGGGGCATCTTCCTGAGGATCTAAATTGGCCAATCAACTCTAGTCCAACTAAGACCCATGGGAACATTTTTTTAAAGATTTTGTTTATTTGTTTGACAGAGAGAGAGACAGTGAGAGAGGGAACACAAGCAGGGGGAGTGGGAGAGGGAGAAGCAGGCTTCCCGCCGAGTAGGGAGCCCGATGTGGGGCTCGATCCCAGAACCCTGGGATCATGACCTGAGCCGAAGGCAGACGCTTAACGACTGAGCCACCCAGGAGCCCAGGGGAACATTTTTTTTTAATGGCTTGTCCTCCACTGGGTATTTGGTACATGATCTTATTTCATAATCTCCCACTTGTACCTCCACAGTTTCCAACAGTTAGAAAGGAGGGAAAAAGTGAAATATTATTTTCCTCTTGGAAAGCAATAGTTTTGGACCATTGCATCTTCCCCTCTACTAACATAACTTTTTATGTAATGCTCATAGCATCATTGCTAGACCCCACTGGGGAGGACATCAGGAGGCCTGTCAGCCCTCCGATGTTTGTGGCTCTGTTATATATTCTTGTGTTATAGTCTTACTATATCTGTAAGCATGCCCCTACGATTTGATTGTATTTGTTACCATATATGCGAAACTTGACCAGGGTTAGCAAAGATCACCGCTGGTTGTCCCCTCCTCATCTCCTTTTGTGCCCACTGAGAAGAACAGCAGCTACGCTAGCGCTGCTGGTCACTCATCCTGCTCCTCCCTCCCTCCCCATACCCTGGAGAAGAAGTGCAGGCTGTGACTGGTGGGTCTGGAAAAGTGAACTGCGCATGCTCCACTCAGCCCTTCCTGCGTTCTCATCCAGAGCCCGCTGGGCTGCAGACAGGTGTCTTTAGGGCCGCTCTCCTCGGAGCGCGGTAAGGAGCCTGTACACACGGGGGACGTGTATCTGTGCTGCTGTTCCATTGGCTAGCTAAAAATGCTTGTCTAACGCAAGGGTGGCTCCTGGCATCTGCCTTTCTCTTGCTTTGATCCTTCACCCGATTTGGAACTGGAGTAGGGGGAAAGAGAGTATTGCATCGTAATCCCTTAAGACCCTAATACCTGGAATTTTATTAGCCTCCTCATCCAGTCTCGCTGTTTTCTCCACTTGAGCCGATAGGGGATAGGCCTTCTCTCAATTAGGAGTTATTTGTTTCACATGCCTTTCTCATCGCACATCGGATCCTTTATGATTTCAACCTCTTCCCATTAAATGGAAGGAACAGAGGTGAAGGGTTCCATTTAGCTGTTGAATTTGAGAATTAGGAGATCTATACAAAGTTAAAGTTGACCCTGCCTACTCTCACTGAGCATACAATTTGAGTCATTTTTCTAGTAATGGAGATGGAGCCATTCTGAACCACCCTCACTCACCCTCTCGCTGTGGCCCTTACAGTAAGCAGATAACCATCCTTAACGGTGCAATCAAAGGTTGTGGAAGAGAATGACTAACTCAGATGGACTACCCCCCACAGCCTTGGTATTTTGAGCTCAGTGATACCATACCATGAGCAAATCATTTCAGAAAAAGCATCAAAAGGGACTGCTGTCACCTAGGAGGTTGCTGCTTTGTTGTAGCAGTGAATGCACGCAAGCTCCTGGCGCTGGCGAGTTGGGTTCAGATCCCAGCTTCTCTATTTACCGATTGCTTGGCCTCAGGTGTGTTGTTTTACCACTCTTAGTTTCTCATTTGTGATATGTGGATAATAATCGTGTCTACCTTACAGGTTTGGCATAGAGTTAAATAAATGAATACTTCTAAAACAGACTGTGCCAAGTACATAATAAGCATCTGATAAATGTTGGCTATCATTATTTGAGTTGGCCGTGAGGATACAAACATAAGCACTGGGTAAGATTCTATTTTGTCATCATGATGGTAACAAAGAGCCATACATCTGCTTATCTCGAAACAGCCTCCTGTAGCTCCATCCATAAGGAGCTACTTTTTAAGGTTATGTGTTCAGCCCCCTTCATCATAATCTAAATAATTATGTACATTTAGTATAAATTTTAGTTGATGGGTGAGTTACATGCTAAATGTTCACTGAGCTGCCGGCGGCAGTTGTCTGGCCCTTCCAGACAACTTAGAAACTATTGAGATTGCACTGCCATTGGTCTCACACTGCCTGCTGCTCAGTGCACCAACCTGCTCATCCTGCGAGCTCCGCAGGCAGCATCTTGCCTGAGGCTTTGGTTAGCAGCCTCCATGTGGGAGTTCACCTAGTCAAGAATAAGCGTGGCAAGCTGAACAAGGGGAACTGGGCAAGAGGGTATCAGGGTCAAAGGCATTGCCTCAAATTCTCTAGATGGCACAGAAAAGCAATAAGCAAGCAGTGATCAATTTCCGCAAGGAGGATTCTTGCAAGAAGATGAACTGAGTTGCCATAAAGTCCGTCAGAATTTGTGTTTCATCTTCCTTTGAGCTCCGCGCACAATAGATCCCAGCCCCTAATTGCTATGTATTGCTTCAGATTCGAGAAACACGGTATGTTCTGTTTTTATGGTAATTGATGGTCTTGCTGAGAAAATGTAAAACTCTATCAGTTGCTGAACCAATTGTTCAATTAAGTTGTCGCTGCATTTCCCAGGCCCGGTGGTTCAGCTGTTATAGGCAGCAACCTCCTTCCTCCCACAGCAGGGACTAATTTTCCCTCTACAACAACTGCCACATGTGCGGTAACTGAAGCTCCCATGTCACAACTGAAAAGCAGATTATGATCTCCTGTTCCTTTATTCCTGCAGAATAGGATTCTCTATAGTAAATTATAAATCCAACACTTAGTAGAGGTCAGAATAAAGTTTTTAATAAATGCATCTGCATGTCTGATAAAAGCCAAGCAGCTGCTTTCAATTCAGGGCTTAGGGGGAAGCTGAAAGGCACTTGAAAATGTAGGGAAATGTGTGCCGGAAAGTGGATTTTGTGGCTGTGAGCCCAAGAAGCTGGACATTTGATTGACCTGGCACCTCCTGCCCACAGGTCTCTACTAGGAGTCCATGGTGCACAGGTAGATAGTAGAGACATCTCTCCTGATCCCAAGATGGTAGCCAAGAGAGATCACCTCACATTTCAGATGGTAAGGGGGCTGAGAGAACTTTGCAAAACTCCTCTGACTCTAAATCCTCTATAAAGAGTTGGAGAAAAAAAAATTTTTTTAATAAAATAAAAAAAAATAAAAATAGTTGGAGGATCTCAGTGCCATGACATAGATTCCCCACCAGCAGGGGCATACAGTGCAGTTTTTCTGATTCTATAAAGAGAGTTTTAAGGAATACACAGCTCTAATTACAATGTCTTTGGTACTAATTCTAATCCTCCACAATAATGAATTGAGGGAAACTTTAGTGAAATAAAGAGAAAGGTCTCCGACTGGTTTTGCCCAAATTGTCTCATTCTTTAATTATCTGGTTCTATTTCCACATTAGGGTTCTTATTTTAACAGATGCAACTCTCTTGACCCCTTTCTTCAATACCTGTGAAGGCAGTTCCAGCATGTCCACCTCATGTACTGGATGCTGATGTAGTTTCCACACTTCAAGGGCCTATCCCATCAGCATATGGAGACTGGCTCCAACATACTCTTCCCCATTTATTAAATTCTGCACCATGTCAAATATTGTCCCATATCAGCCTTATGGTCCAAACCCTCAAGACCAATTCCCAAACTTAATCTTTTTGTCCTTGCTGCTATGCATGAACCCTGTCCTGTAGCTCCCTTGATGAATAATCCTTTGCTTTGCATAACAGAGAAAGTCTGCCCCTACTTGGGCCATGCTGAGAGGTAATCCTTCCCAGTGACTGGTCTAGAAGCAATGAGGAGAAGCAGGTCTTGAAAAGGCCAAGCATCATCCTGGAAAACACCCATCTCAGGTTAGTCTTCTACATGGTCTCCCAATGTTGCAGACAGAATTGCGCAGCCCCTCAAAAATACGCTGGATCTCTAACTCCCAGTGCCTGTGAATGTGACCTTATTTGGAAATAAGGTCTTTGCAGATGTCATCAAATTAAAATGAGTTCATTCTGGACTAGGATTGGCCATAATCCAGTATGATTGGTGTCTTTATAAGAAGAGGAGAAGACACACAGACCCCAGAGGGGGGAATGCCATGTGAAAATGGAAACTAGGAATGGAATGAAGCACCTACAAACCAAGGGATGCCAGGGATTGCTGGCAACGACCAGCAGCTTGGAGAGAAGCATGGAAGAACTTCTCCCTCAGACCCCTCAAGAGGCAACCAACCCCTGATTTCAGACTTCTGGCCTCTAGAACTGTGAAATAATTTCCCATAGGGAGAGGCTGAGTCAAAGATTGAGTACAAGGAATTTGGGAAGTGATCCCAGGAAACACCACAAGGGATTGGAGAGATGAAAAAGAGAAGGAAAGGAAGCTAAGATATGTTAATGAGCAGGAAGGGCTAAGTCCTACTGGGGAACTGGGGAACTCTGGGAAACTCACAGAACTCACCTTAGGGTGTGCCCTCCTCAGGGGCAAGGATTCTGGGGTATTTATCCACCAGCTCCCATCTGTCACTGATTGCAGGCTGCTCCCAGAAATGTTAATTTTCCAGCATTTCTGGTCTGCCCCGTGTAAGGGCCAAGCACGCTCCTGGGAGCCAGAGAAAGCCCGACACAGGGAGGTGCAGGTCTTGCAGTAAGAAGCAAGACATCAGGAACAGTGATGCTGAGGGGCTACAGACGGAGCACACCCCATGCTGCTACATCCCCAATATAACAAACTCAGGGACAGCGGACTTGAGTTGGGGCAGAGGGGAGGTAAACTCTGAAATGGGAGTGTAGGATGAAGGTTGATGTCACTTTTCCTTAGTCACTGTCCCCAATTAAGAGACCTTTTTAAGGTCTTAAAGTGATCAGCGTCAAGAAAACTAAGAGGCCATTTGTTCAAGGACAGAGTAATTAACTGCATTTATTCAATTATATTTACTGCAGTCGTTTCTAGCTGCTGAACAGAATATACAACCTCTGCTGGAACATTATTTGCTGTGTGGCTCAGAAACATCATCCTACCGGTACTACAGTGCTAAAAGCATTTCCCCTGGAGGGGCGCCTGGGTGGCTCAGTCGTTAAGCGTCTGCCTTCGGCTCAGGTCATGATCCTGGGGTCCTGGGATCGAGCCCCACATTGGGCTCCCCACTCCCCGGGGAAGCCTGCTTCTCCCTCTGCCACTGCCTTGTGCTCCCTCTCTCGCTGTGTCTCTCTCTGGCAAATAAATAAAATCTTTAAAAAAAAAAAAAACAAGGGGCGATTGGGTGGCTCAGTTGTAAGTGTCTGCCTTCAGCTCAGGTCATGATCCCAGCGTCCTGGGATCAAGCCCTACATCGTGCTCCCTGCTCCGCAGGAAGCCTGCTTCTCACTCTCCCACTCCCCCTGCTTGTGTTCCCTCTCTCGCTGTGTCTCTCTCTGTCAAATAAATAAATAAAATCTTTAAAAAAAAAAAAAAGCATTTCCCCTGGATGTGAGCTGGTGGAAGAAAACTGCTAGACAGGATGCCGGCCAAAACAAACAAACGGCACCCCGTAGAAGTCATTTGCTATATTGCTATTTCTTGGGTCACATCATGAAAAAAGTTCACTTGTCACCCCCATGCAGGGTTCCAGCATTTGTTATTTAACTATTTCTGGTGAGGAGCACAGTGTAACTTAGGGAATGCTGCCATTTGGAAACAAATAATGTACATGCTCTCTATAAAGATCTTACAGTTGGTCTTGAAAGAAATTAAAGAAGATATAAACCATGGTGTCAACACAGTTGCTCAGGACTGAAAAATTACAATTTTTGTCCTTCCCTCTGCTTCATGCCAAGTAGAGCAAAGCCTGGGATTTCAAATGAGACACCGTCATGACAGTCCTCCTGATGGTAGGGCACCCAGGCAAGACAGGAACTTGCCCGAAGGAGCTACTCTGCCCCTTGTGTTCAGCAGAGAGAGCATTAAGTTTTCTGCCATGAATATAAACTCTTTCTATAATAATAGGTTGAGCCATAATGAAATTGCCAGTCTTCCATGATTTTTTACTACAAAAGCTGCAAATGTCATACTGTTTAAACTAATAACCCCAACTGAGTTACAAGAGTGGTTTGTCCCAGTCTCAGCCTATAGTTAGAGGTGCTTTCAGCTAAAAATGCCTGGAGATGCTCACCTGGACCCAGTGCAAATCCCCATAGGCCTTTCCCCTTTCGGAGCCATTGCTGTGGCTGGACCAGCTCTTGTGGTTGTTATTATGATGGCAAGATGCCTTCAGCAACAACCATCATCAGGGAACTTAAAAAAACAGCGTTTGTTACTCACAAATCCTGGAGGGTACTCAACACACCCAGAGCCACACAGCGAGGGTGGAATGAGGGAGGGCGGCGCAGGGAGAAACTTGGGGTTCTGCTCTTATTGGGGTTGTGGGCAGGGTGCCTAGGATTTTGTGGATTCACTCTTTATTGGTGAATGTAAAGCCTAAGAGCAGGAATTATAGCAGTAGAAGGGAAAAGCAAGCGGTCAGTCGACCAGAGCTTTCTAACAAAAAAGGAACTTCCTGGGTGGGGCGGCTTGGCTCTTTATCTAGTTGAGTAGCTGGCAATGTGTTTATTCAAGAGGGCTATCTTTGAAGCAGATGCAATCAGCAATCAAAAGCTTAATGTCAGGCACTTACATCACAATGAAAAAAGCTAGCTGACAGGTGCTTACACTACAATGAGCCTTCCTGGCCTGAGCATGGGTTCGGCATGGGTCCAGCTCACTCCAAAACAAAGACAATAGGAAATACAAATCAAACCACATCTTTGATGAAACTAGAAGACATACATAGCCCCAAATACAAAATATGAGGAGGAAGTGCCAAATGCAGAGAACATCAAACAGGGGTGTAGGAAGATGCTGCAAGAGAATGCCTATGACTACAAATCTCAGCAAAAGGAGCAAAGCCCAGATGCTGTAAAGTAGATGATATATCCAGACGGACAAAACAAATAATTTCTGATTTAGAACAAGCTCTGAGGATCAGGGGTGACACAGAGAAGAAGCAGGGAGTTTCAAAGCTAAATGAGAAATCAATCATCATGCCATGTTTGCAGGAAGCAATCTGTCTATGAGGAAGGGTAGCTACAGCTGCTCATTCTTGTTGGCTAAAAGGAAGTAAAGGTCTACATTAGCCTATATACGACTACCCCACCTCATAAAAAGAATGTTACTGTGAAAATGGAAGAATTCTTGCTAGCCTGAATATGACTTGACTCCCACAATCTCCTCCCAATGTGCACAGGAACACACACATCCCTCCTGCAAATAGCTGGTTCAAGATCTTACCTCATTCTAAGAAGAATAATCAAAGAGATCCAGCTCTAAAACAACATAATTTTCAGAGTAATGGTAAAAGATTGGAAACACACTAAATGTCCATCAATAGGCAACCAGTTAGGTAAATTATAATACCTCCAAACAGATTTCTGTGTATGTTTAAAAGATTGAGGTAGTTCTGTACATAGTAATAAGATACTCGAGCTTGAACTCTATATCGTCCAGGATAGCCTAGGTCATACTGCAGTAACAAACATATACCTAATACCTTAGTAGCTTAATGCAATAAAACTTTATTTTTTTTTTATCATACAACACGTGTCCTGGGAGCAGGGGGCTTACTCTCCTCCATATTACCCTCACTCAGGGACCTGGGTTCTTCATCTAGAACATCATAATCATAATAGCAGGGGGGAGAGGGAAAAAGAGAATTATGTACCTGCTCTTAAGTCCTTCTACCCAGAAGTGATATGCAAAGTGTTAGAGAAGTGCTTTCCTATTGCATTAGGCAAAAGGAGAAGTGGAAATAGTGATGAGTAGCAATGTTTACCACCATCCCCAAGAATTATTATTAAGTGAAAGGAGGAGCAAGCTTTATTCTTCATATTAAAAACATATTATATATACTTTATATTCTTGGTATGCATCGAGTATTTCTGGAAGTTTATATTGATAATAAGGAGATATCTCTAGGTAAGTATAGAAAAACTGGGTGGTTTAATTTTCTTGAAGGCTTAAATTTCACTGTATGTGATTTTGTAACTTGTATACTTCATACCATATGCATGTATTACCTACTAAAAACATGTATTAAAAACAAACAAAAATAAAAGGCAGATGTCCTTGACCCTAAAACATAAAAGGCAATATAAGGGAATCTATCTCTATTTGCCTCCCCTTGAATAAAGTGATGTGAGGGTTTCCCAGAAGGACTGTGTAAGCCCAGAAGAGATTCTTTTTTAGTTATTTAAATTTATAAAGATTTAGTAATCATGGCTTATAAATACAATTTCCAAACAGGGGACATTTTTAACTCAAAGACAAAGTCAATAAATCTTGGTCTGAAATGAATTGATAATGATCAATGTCTATAAAAAAGATGACCAGATTACTGAATAATACAACTATCCATTTCCAGCCAGAATGACAGTGATAAATGCATTAGTTTGTGGGGAATGAACTCCCTGATGAGTGCATGTTATGAAAAATATTAGATAACAAGCAACTAGGGAGAGATGCCAATTCTTGATTACAGCATTATACCTGGGGTGTGAACCAGTCGCCTGTCCATCAAAGAAAGCCCAACTACTTTCTGAAAGCAGCAGGAACTTATGTCAGTGAGAGAAGGATGTTCTTTCCTTATATAAACTGCATGTCTAGTACATTTCCCCAGCCCAGTATCATTTTTAATGTAAACGTCACCTTGTTACAGAACTCACTGTGCTTTCAAAGTTCCTTAGATCACTAATTAGTTATGTCACATTAATAGCAACTTCTCAGTTCTGTATCTTTCCATAATGATAGTTCTGTTGAAAAGGAGGGGGAAAAAAAGACCAGCTAAAAGTCAGGAAAGACACTGATATTTTCTGGGCACTTGCATACCACCTTCTGCCCCACATGATGGCCTCATGCCACACCTCCATTCCAGAAACCTACAAGGGCTCACAGTTGAAATAAACCACTCCCAATGCCTCAGTCTGGGATTCTGACCACTGAGAAGAGTGAGACATTGTCTTGAAAGTGATTACCGGTAGGATCCACTTTGCTCTAGCTCTGTGTGCTGAGGCTGGAGCAGGAGAAATTCTGAGCATTAATAGAGCGCATCACTGTTCTTTTCTAGTCATTCTGCCTCAGATGGCTGTCCAGTTTATATGTGCCACAGCAAACCTGGGATTAAAGTAGATCTTGAAATAGCCCGCACATAAAAAGACAAGTTCAAGAACAGAAGGAATGAAAGGTGCAATAAGAAGGGAAATGTTTTCTTCTTATGAAATTGGCCTACATAAAATAGTGCAACATAAATGTGGATTCTTGGAAAGCCGTATAAAAAACCAGCATCAGTACTGCCTTTGGACCAGGACAGACTCCAGTCCTTAAAGGAATAGGATGTTAAAGAGGAAGGAGCCTAATTCTCATGAACTCACAAAATACCAAGGTCCCAGGGGAACCCCAATTCCACCCAAAGAAAGTGATTCTATAATCAGAGTAAACCACTTTGGGGAACTTGTTCCATTTCATGGGTTTTTGTTGTTTTCAACACAGCCAACAGAATAAATTAATTTTTAACAAAATTCTACATAAATACATCCACTAATAAGAAAAAATGCTTGGCCAGACCATATGTCCTGATTTTCTATTTAGGAACTATAACCATCATATCTTGATTTATATGAACAGCACTAATTGAGCACCTGCTACATGCCAAGCACTATGCTAGATGCTAAGAATACACCATTGAGAAAGTCAGTGCCCCAGACCTCACAAGTTTACTAACTAGACATGTATCAACTTATAATGGCTGCATTGATCAGATTGCTTGGCATCTGATAGGAACTCGGTAAGCTGAAAAAATAAACTTCAAATAAATGAACGATAGAGATTTGTGAAAAAGAGAATGCCTAAGTCTGAACTGGCCCAGGAGAGACATCACAGAGGAGGTCTGTATCTCTTTCCCAACCCAATATATTAATATTAATATAGGAACTAAGAGTTTGTAGATAAATAACAATTCAGAAAGATGCCCAAGAGTAGAGGCAGACCTTCCAGACGAAGGCAATCATGCATAGAAAGGCATGAACTGTGGGAGAACAAGGCACGTTCCCAGGACTGCAGATAGATCAGCACTGCAACAAGGACTCCCGTGGATACATGGTAGAAGGTGAGGCTTGGCATGTAGGTAGAATCTAGATCACAAAAAGCAGTCTGAGGAGTTCCACCCCTGCTGGAAGCAATGAGGAAGTAGTTGTAGTTTTGAAAAAAATCTCCTTGGAAGCCATCTGGAAAATGAAATTGAGTTCATCAAGAGTGGACACAGGAATGAGAGCCAAAATAAGACATGGAAGAGAAGAGGGTTTCAGAAACTCAGCAGGAAAAGATGGAATCGGCAGGGAGGTCTTGGTGACTATCAGAATCTGGAAGAAAGGGAGCGAAAGGAAGGCAATAAAGGATTGCTCTAAAGATCCCAGTTTGGGTGACTGAAATACACGGAAAGTCTGATTTGAGAGGAGGTGAGTGTAGAAAGCTAGGGTTTTGGGAAGGAGTTACAGATCCTAAGTTCTATTTGGGTACACTGACTTTCAGGTTAGTTGGAATCCAGTGGGAAAATCCTACAGGCCAATGGGACCAGATTTGTGAGACCAAGAGAGATGGGTGATAAGATTAAGACTTGAGAGTCACAGAGTCATCAACACCAGGAGCTTCTGGATAATCTGAAGGTAACAACCAGTATCCTAATTACTATATAAGCAAATAACAGTTATTGTTATTGCTAACAATGTGCCTGACACTTAGTACTTTACATAGATTACCCCATTTAATTTTCATAACAACTCTTTAAAAGAAATATAATTATTATGCCCATTTTTTAGATGAGTCAGCTGAGACAATACCGAAGTTAGATAAATCGGCCCAGGTTCTACAGTAAGTGCTGGAGCTGACATACTGCCTTCTCTCTAGAGCAGAGAGATTCTAAAGAAGAAGACAAGTCCAGAATCTACCCCAAAATACATTCTGGTTGGCCAGCATAGTACTTTTACAAATTGAATTTGAATGCCTTTGGCCAAAGCCTGCACCCGGCTCCCCAGGCTCACCACTAGCCCCAGCAAAGATCATCTTGTGCCCACCTACATGAGCTAATAGACACTGAGATGAACTGTCCAGCTCCCCTTTCATGGGAGGACTTGTCCCAACCAACTGTCAGCTCCTTCAGGGTTTGCCTCAGCTTTAGCGAGCTGTCTCTCCCAAGGTCACACCCATGGCTGATCATAGGGAAGAAGGGGGTAAAGGCCAGGTCATCTTGGCCGAACACAGAATGACTCTAATAGGTCATTCTAACATCAGAGCCCTAGTGAGGTTGGATGAGGCTATCAATATGCATTGTAACTCAACTTCTCCTCTCCTCCTACCCAGTCCTGCTTCCTTCCCTCTCTTCCACAAGTGTTATTGTCCAGGGCACTTCCCAAAAAACATTTTGCTCACTAAACTCCATCCCAGAGTCAGCTTCCCAGAGAACCCAGCCTATGCAACATAACCTGCCTGTTCCTTGAACACATTAAATTCTGACATCTACAAAAGGGGTCAAGCATTGCCTTATGAGTTTCTGAATCTTTAAGACTTAAAGCACTTTGGGTGCCTGGGTGGCTCAGATGGTTAAGCGTCTGCCTTCAGCTCAGGTCATGATCCCAGGGTCCTGGGATCGAGTCCCGCATCGGGCTCTCTGCTCCTTGGGAGCCTGCTTCTCCCTCTGCCTCTCTCTCTCTCTCTCTGTCTCTCATGAATAAATAAATAAAATCTTTAAAAAAAAAAAGAAGACTTAAAGCACTTTAATATATGAACAAAAGCAATTTCAGAGGAACTTAGCTGACAGTGAACAAAAGTTGATTCAGATTCCTGTCCAGGCAAGAAACGCTACTAAGAGTCCAGCCTGGGGTTGCTCCAACCTTGGCTCCCTTCTGCCTTCCCTTTATTTTTTTAATGCCTGCTGTTGAAGACTCCACACCTACAACTTAAACTTCCCAAACTCCAGCCCAAGCCAATTCAACATGGCATAAAATCTCAGGCTATAAACCAGGTTCTCTCCTGCCCCACTGAGGACAGAGTCAATGTAAGCAGAGAGGAGAATACAAATCTTACTGTTACGCATTCATTTCCATGACAGAATTTTGTCTGCCACCCAAGACTCCTCCATTAAAATGCAAATAATATTAGCATATATATGTATATTTTATATGTCTTCAATATTTATATGTTGATAAAAAGATGAAACAGGCTCATACCAGAATGGAAAAAATGGTTTTCTCTGGGATGTATAATTATTGGTATTTTTTTTTTTCCACATATGTATTTTCTAAGATGAGCCTGAGGTGTTTTTGTAATTAGAAAATGTTAAAATGATTTTTCAAAGATAAAAGGATTTTACCCTTCTCCTTTACAAATAACCTCAGAAAAAGTAGCCCATTAAGCTATGAGCCTGAGAGGAAGGTATTAATACCTTGCTGCTAATTAGTTAAAAAGCCAGCCAGCTCATATCAGAGTACTGAGAAATGAGATGATTGATACGCTCAGACAGGATGGAATAGCTCTGCATTAGGTGAAACTGGCGTAGGTGAGGGGACAGTTTTATGATTAAGGCATCCGAGGTCCACCAGAGGAGGAAGGCTTTGCAAAAATGGACATGGGAGACATTACACTAACCTCATCCCTCACCTTCCTATCATCCATCCCTCTCTGCCAGCTCCCAAGGCATGCAGGGGGAGGGAGCCTACAGCTGGATGCACTTTCACTTTTTGTGGCCAGATGGGGCACCTGCCCAGAGCTCCTGCCTGCCTCCCTTCCTCCTCTGATGATTTCTGAAGTCCCCTTTGTTTCTCACCCTTGAATTTAGAGTCCAGAACTAAGTCAAAGTACTTGATTCCTTGTCTCCCCTCCTCCAGGCCTCACCCTAGCCATTCTCACTGTCCAGAGCAGAAAGGAGCCCTCCAAACAGAACCAGAAAAAGAGATAGGAGCACAGGGAAGAAAAGGGGACTGATTCTCCAACTTGTTTCTTTTATGCTCCATTGATGTCTTCCACTAAAGACCCACTTCACCCCTTCACCCACTTCACTCCACTTAAGACCCTCTACACCCCTTGCCTTATGACCTTGCAGCCCTCTTCCCTGACTGGCTTGTTTTTGTTTTTTTTTTTTTCACCTTGAATGACACTGGTTCTGCTCTATACACAGGTCTGCTCACTCCCAATTGGCCCACAACCCAATACAGTCCAGACATCTTTCCTGCTCTATGGAAGACAAAGGCTGACCCCAAGACCTGTCTCTGTATGAGGAAATGTCTCTGTCCCCGCTCCTAACTGTGCCAGACTCCCCCAGGTTGGCACATGCACCCTGCCCTGCATGTTCCCTCATATCCGGAAGTTAGTAGAGCCATACAACTCCCTGTTCCCTGCCCAGCCATTGAAGTTCGGCTCAGGGAGCGGGGAGGCAGGGAGAAAAGCACCTTCTCTTCTCTGTAATGGGCAAGGTCAGTGCTTTGCCCAGGTCCCCCTGGACCCATTTTTATCATTTTGTGCACTCCCTGAATTTCACCTTTAACAGCTAGCACCTAAGGATCTTTTCTGAAAGAGTTACCGGAGGCTGCTTTGTCTGCACACCCAACTGGTAGTGTCTGAGAATGTGTGTCCCCAATGCCCAACCCCCTCCCTTCATGATCCTTAACCAATAGTTGATGGGGGCAGGAGCATGAAAGCCTCAGCAACCTTGCTGTGGGTTCGGACAATTCTAGAGCACGACCTGTACGCTAGAGTTCCCCTGAAGGGTCAGCTTGAAGCAACCCTCTGGGTTCTCCTTCCACGTGCTGATTCCCAGTCTCCCTGACTACTGTCTTTAATACATCACTTGCCTAAGAATCTTCCCTCAGTGTCTGCTTCTGGGGAAGACGACTTAAGTACTCTCCCTCTACCTCTCTTCTTTCTTCTTCCTAGAAGGGGTGAGTACAAACTCATTCTCTATTCTATATTCCTAACACTGTAGTTCAGCAAACTTCACTCCTTATGGTGGAGAGACCACTGACTTTTTTAAATGTTTTTTCTGAAGAAATATCAAGAGTGATTCAGCACAATCTTCTTTTAACAAGACAGATACACTCTTGAAAAATGAAAACCCAGGTACCCTTTTGGACTTGGCAATAATACACAGCCAACAAAAGCCTTGGGCCAAATGAATTTATCTCAGAATTTTAAGCTTAGAATATCCCTGACCCCTTTATTGAATTTCATGTTAAACCTGTTCAATTATTTTCAACCAAATTGCAAGTTATCCTCCAGATGCTGAATATGACCTGCTTTTTAAAAATGGGTTAAAAACATTTCAGTGTGCTCCCTCTGACATCATTCCATAATTAACGTTAACTTTAAAATCTGAGGCAGCCCTCTTTACAACAAACTGCCAATAAAACGTGGTCTGCGGGCGCCTGGGTGGCTCAGATGGTTAAGCGTCTGCCTTCGGCCCAGGTCATGATCCCAGGGTCCTGGGATCGAGTCCCGCATCGGGCTCCCTGCTAGGCGGGGAGCCTGCTTCTCTCTCTCTCTCTCTCTCTGACTCTCATGAATGAATGAGTGAATGAATGAATGAATAAATAAATAAATAAATAAAATGTGGTCTGCAGAGACCTGACTAGATTTAATATGATACAAGAAGCTCCCAACAATGGGCTAATACCTTCCTCAAATCAATGTTGCATATGTGGTACCTAAGGAAGCACCACTGAGTTCATACTTGGCATAACAAGGCCAAACCTAAAGTTAAGCCATTTACCATAAAATAAAAAATAACTCACATTGTCAATCAGAGATCTATAGTCCCAATCTCAAGAGGGGAAAGCTCAATGTTTGTCTTTCTACCAATATTGTAGGTTTACCTTAGGTATTTCATTTTGTAATCTCTAAGTGGAGATGTTCCAAAATATGCTGATGCTTGATGATATAATGAAACAGTGTCCATCAAATTAATTTTCATCCTCCTGTGAATTCCATCATATTCTGCCAAACAGAACATGGTAAAGCAGAGAACTATTACCAAAGTCATGGGTAATTCTGAAATTCAAGAACACAATTAAGCCTGAAACAAGCATTGTATCTGTGTATGTACGTATGTATGTACGTACATATATGTAGAGAGAGAACATGTTATATATAGTATAAACTATGTATACATACTACAATTTCAATGGCTTCTCCAATGCCCCAAATAATTCCCCTCAGTTCAGCAAAGGAGGTTTATCTACAATGGGTGAGGCAGCATGCTAAAGATTCAAAGGTAGATGTAAAGTGATCCCTTGTTAATTTCTCCCTCATATATGCCCCCTAATAACAGAGCCTGTAACTCTCAGTCTGTTTCAGACTCACTTGGGGCACTTTAAACCGTATTTTTGTCCAAGCTACACCCTAGAGAGATTCTGATTTACTGTTTTTCATCCAATCTAACAGTATTGTCTATTGGAAGTACATTTTATGTACAACTAAGAAAGCAACATACTTCATATTGAATTATGGCACAATTCCTTTCTTATCACATCAATTATTAGAAGCATCAATTGGAAGTATTGATTTCTGAGATGTTAAAATATGGGGAAAATTGCATTTGGAACCAACTAAAAATAGCAGTTGACCTAGTTTGAAGACCTAAATATCAATGTGTTTTAAATGAGCCTTAGGTAATTCTAATAAGAACCACAGCCTTAATACCTTTGCCATACATCTTATCATTCAACCATCCTTTTGTTCGTTCCAGAAGCATACCTCAAATACTTAATGAGCCTCAGATGCTGCATAATGTATATTTACATTTTTTATATTTATTTATAATATAAATATATAGAGATATCTCTATATAGATATGTACAGATCTATATAGAGAGAAAGAGGTGGGGACAGTAGACATTAATATGGCATGGTTCCCAGAGGAGCAAGATGGCGGAGGAGTAGGAGACCTAAATTTTGTCTGGTCCCAGGAATTCAGCTAGATAGGGATCAAACCATTCTGAACACCTAGGAACTCAGCAGGAGATGGAAGAAAAGAATAGCAGCAACTCTCTGAACAGAGGAGCGACCACTTTCTAGAAGGTAGGCTGTGCAGAGAAGTGAATCCAAGGCGATATTCTGGAAAATAGACAGCAGGGGAGGGGGCCTCCACCAGCTGCTACCGGCAAGTAATAGAGCAGCGGAGCACAAAATCCAAACTTTTAGAAGTTGGCTCCGCTGAGGGACGTCACTCTAGTGGCTAAGCAGGGGGTGGGGGTGGAACCCCCGCTGGGACAGTGTGGTCTCAGGACCCTCAGGGTCACAGAAAGACCAGGGGTGCCTGAGTGCGGCAGAGCTCCCAGGTATCGGAGCGGGGAAGCTGGCTGCAGAGACGGAGCTGAGGAGTGGGCTCTCAGCTCAGGGTTGCCATAAACCGTGATCCACGGCACAGTCAGGCCACTGCTCCTCCAGCAGGGGCGCAACAAGTGGCAGATCCAGGGAGACTCTCCTTCCTCCCCTGGGAGGAGTGGCGCGGGAGTGCACTGCAGGGATCTGCTGGGTTTGGAGACTCCACATGGGTTGGGTGCCAGAGACAGAAATGTTCGGTCACAGGCCGGGTGAGCACAGAGTGCGGCCAGAGACCGGGGAGATGGGAGTGATTGACTGCTTTTCTCTGGGGGCGCACTGAGGAGTAGGGGCCCAAGTTCTCAGCTCCTCGGGGCAGAGATTGGGAGGCCGCAATTTTCCCTCTCGTCCTCCAAAGCTATATGGAAAGTTTTCAGGGAACAAAAGCTCCCGAGAGCAAACCCGAGATTACTTAGCCGGACCCGGCAAGGGCGGGGCAATTCCACCTCTGGCAAAGACATTTGGGAACCACGGCAACAGGTCCCTCCCCCAGAAGATCAGCAAGAACAGCCAGCCAAGACCAAGTTTACTGGTCAATGAGAATGGCAGAACTCCAGCTCTAGGGGAATACAGCACATAGAATTCATGGCTTTTTTCCCCGATTCTTTAGTCTTTCAAAGTTAATTTTTTTAACTTTTTTTTTTGAATTTTTCTTTTTCCCTTTTTCAACCAACATCTTACCAATTCCTTTTTTTAAAAATTTTTATTTTCCATTTTTACTCATATTCTATCCCTTCATAGTAGTTAACCTTATTTTTGGTATATATATATATATATGTATATATATTTGTGTATATAATATATATATGTGTATATAATCTATATATATATGTTGTTCTCTCTTTTTTTTTTTTTTTTTTAAAGATTTTATTTATTTATTTGAGACAGAGAGAATGAGAGAGACAGAGAGCACATGAGAGGGGGGAGGGTCAGAGGGAGAAGCAGGCTTCCTGCCGAGCAGGGAGCCCGATGCGGGACTCGATCCAGGGACTCCAGGATCATGACCTGAGCC
>NC_138372.1:117756444-117801765 GCF_054177405.1 Leptonychotes weddellii | reverse complement strand
AAGAAGAAGAAGATAGCTGAAGGGAAAAATGAAGGGAGGAAATCGGAGGGGGAGATGAACCATAACAGACTATGGACTCTGAGAAACAGAGTTCTAGAGGGGAGGGGGTGGGGGGATGGGTTAGCCTGGTGATGGGTATTAATGAGGGCACATACTGAATGGAGCACTGGGTGTTATATGCAAACAATGAATCATGGAACACTACCTCTAAAACTAATGATGTAATGTATAGTGATTAACATAACATAATAAAAAAAATATGGCATGGTTCCCACCCTTGAGAAGCTTATGCTCTAGTATAGAAGAGACAGGTAAATTAGTGATTACAATCATTTTTTGTCTCCCTCACTAGACCATGAATATAGTAACTTTTCCTTAAATAAAATGACTCTATTTCTAATAGAATGGAAAAGAATATGCAAACCCTCTGTCTGATGGATGAAGACCTTCACGTTTTTTATGCTCTGGTACCTTGCTCTTCCACACATCAGATCTCCATAAATCAGAAAACCATGGGCAATACTGCTGTTTCTAGGTAAGAAGCAAGTGGACTTTTAGCACTAATAAAAACAAGGAAAGAGAGGTGTAGTTGACTAGAAATAGCTGAAAATGCCTCATTATCAACAAAATCAGGGACAAGAAAGAGATCACAAAATTAAAATAAAAAGTGGAACGTAAAAGGAAATGAATGGCAAGCTACAAAGGTGGCTGATAGAAGATATGGCATTAGAGATTAGAAGCAGCCAAGACCACAAAAATTACCAGCAGTGAAAGATAACAGCGGACGAGAGATCTGGTAACAAAGAGAGTTTTGGGGCTTAGAGTTAAGAATGAGTCATACAGAAGAGTCCTCTTTGAGGAACTACTGTGCTTATGTCAATGTGACAACTTTGTTTCTGAATAGATGTAATCTCTCTTGGATGTTACTCATCACTAGAAAATAGAACTCCCCATTTAGACTTTACCTGGAAAACTTTTAGTGAGTCTGCCTTACATATTTACACTTAATGTGTTTAAACCTTACCTCCACCCAAAGTATGCAACTTAAAATATATTAATGGATAATCCAAAAGAGAGTTCAGAGTAGGTTTACATCTCTAAATTATGTTCTAATTCATTTATCTCTCTTATTCCTTTGATAACCTATTATGTGAATGATCTAGTATAGGATCAATCCAAGGAGACTCCACTCCATAACCAGTATGCATCAGCAAATGACTGCCTGAAAAATTCAGAATTCTACCCATAAAGGGACCACATATATGTAAACCTGGTACCAGTTGTAAAAACCTAGTCAATAATGCACTTAATAGGGGTGCCTGGGGGGTATAGTCAGTTGAGCATCTGACTCTTGGTTTCAGCTCAGATCATGGTCTCAGGGTCATGGGATTGAGCCCCATGTTGGGCTCTGCACTCAGCACAGAGTCTGCTTGGGAATCTCTCTCCCTCTCCCTCTCTCCCTCCCTCTTGTGTTTTCTCTAATAAATAAATCAATCTTTAAAAATAATAATGATGCATTTAATAAGGGTAAAGACATGGATGGATCCTAAGTTTATTTTTTTTTTAGTAAGTATACATTCTAGACTCCTTGACTTGAGCACTAGCAAACAATTCATCCAATGATGGGTATATACTGAACGCCTGTGTTGGCCCTAATACTATATTTCATCTGTGAGATATTTGAAGTGATGCCATTTAGTCCCTTCACACAAAGAGTTTACATATCACCATTACCTCATTCATATATTCATCTATCATTATTGAGTTCCTACTTTGTACCAGGCATTAAGAGACAAAAATCTCATATTCCAAGAGGAAAGAAACACATAAACATATAACTGGTATTATGAGGCATTTAGTACAGCACCTGGTAATTCCAGATGCCAAATCCGTGTTTGCTGACCCTAATGAGCACAGGTATTCATGTAACCATGAGGAGCTCAATTTGGCTAAAGGATCCATTGTCAGGAAAAATAGAACACAAAGCTGGAAAACTAGGTAGGGAACTGGATTATTAATGACTTTATAAGCTATGCTGAGAGGTCTGAATTTTTTCTGGCAGTGGGAATGACTGAAGGTTTTTAAGCAGATGGATGGCATAATCTATGCTCTGTGGGCAATAATAAAGATGATGGATTTAAAGAGGTGAGTCTGGAGCCAAGGAGATCTGTTGGAAGGCCAGGGCAATAGTCCAAAAGAAGAATGACAAAGGCTTGCACTAAGCCAGTGGTGCCAGAGATGGATAAGACATGTTTATGAATAGAACTGACAGAACTTGAAGACTGGATGATGAGTTTCTAAGAGAAAGGACAGACTCAAGAGTGGCTGGGGCAACTGCTTAGGAGCTTCTTTATAGAAACTCATTACAGGGACAGGAGTGAGTTAGAGCAAGAGGGAGGGGCAGGTAACAGGTACAACTTCAGACATGCTGAAGTTGAGAGGTCTCTGAGACATCAAAATTCAGATTTCTAGTAGCCAGTCAGAGCTAAGAGAAGTATCTGAGTCAAAGACACCTGTTATATCTCCAAGAGATGCAACTAAGGAAAGAATATGTACACATGGAAACAATTCATGAACAAAGAAACATGGAATGTTTTTATATGCTAAATTGCCTTAAATGGAGTAATCATGGGTTCAGAGTTCAGAGAGCAGGGAAGACCATGCTACCTGACAGAGTAGGGGAAAACAAACTTGGCCTTGAGGGATAAATAGAATTTGAACAAGCAGAGGAAAGAAATTTCAATCATCAGAATATGTACACGTGCCAAGTCAGAAGGCAGAAGTGGAAGCTTAGGTTAAGAAGGATGGGCATCAAGAATGAATAGTAAGGGAGGAGCAGATCACTAAGGGTCCTAAAAATCAGGAAGAGGAATGAAGTCTTATCATAACAGAGATCAAGAAGCTGTTACACCTTTTTTTTTTTAAGAACTTCATGATAGAAAGGTTTAACTATTCAATCCACAAGCAGTTTATAAGATTCATCCCATGGGTATTTATATGCCCAATACAAAGTTATCATCTCTTCAGTAAAGTCCTTAGATCATCTACATTTATACAGAGGACTCTTAAAAAGGAAACTTTACAAAAGATATAGCAAGGTGAAGAAGCAGACTAATGGTGAAATTTCACAATGTCAAGTATCATTATAATAAATCACTCTGCCTGAAAAATATTTTCCTGTTCTGCAGATGGTCCCTAATAACAGTGTTTTGTTGAGCAGCTTACAATGTGTCTTCTGTAGTGAAAGATCCCATTTAACACATGCTTTCCTTTATCCTTGACCACCTACATCACTTTCCATGATGACTCTGAAACATTTATGAGTTTGCTTGTTTTTAACTAACAATTGAGTCAAAAATCTAACAAAGGAATTTCATCCTCCCTCTGGATAGTAGCATTAGCTTGAGAGTCGTAGTTTGAATAATAGGGACCCAAACTCCTCCACCCTCAATTCATTTGAGTTGAGCAGACTGACACAATACCTTCCTACCATGATGGCCACCATCTCCACAGTTCCACAAGTAGGCATGTAACTAGAGGTGGTCACTGTAATTGGCTCGGGGTGGGGGTGGGGGGCAGGTAGGGGGAGAGAGGCAAACCAGAAAACAGACTCTCTTTACTATAGAGAACAAACTGAGGGTTCCTGGAGGGGAGGTGGGCAGCAGGGATGAATTAAATGGATGACAGGGATTAAGGATGGTACTTGTGATGAGCACTGGGTGTTATAAATAAGTGATAAACCACCAAATTCTATTCCTGAAACTAATATAACACTGTATGTTAACTAAATGAAATTTAAATAAAAACTTGAAGCTAAAAAGAAAAAAAAAGAATGGATACATAACCTGAGTTAATCTAGTGAGATACTGGCAGATACCATTGGGTACTTAGCCCAGCTCACCCCTTCTTCCTTGCTAATAAAACTCTGATTTTTTTTTTTGGTTATTGGGTGATGTGAACAACATCCATGGGCTCCTACCTAGCCCCAAGGGATAAAGGGTAACAGGCCTAAAACTATCAAGGTAATTGCATTTCCCTTGGAAAGGATTGGTAAAGCATAAGCATGTGTTGTAACTGATGCATGAGACATAAGGAGAGGTCTGTTCAGTGGCTTCTGGAGAGTTTTTCTGCATTCTTAAAAGAAGACACAAACCAGGGACTTATTCTTTCCTACCTTTGGACATTGTCATATGAAGATGTGATGTTGGGAGTTTTTTCAACTATCTGAGACTATAAGGGAAAAAAAAGAGAGCCACAGAGAAGCTAACATGACTGATCCTCTGAGTTTACTAACTAGAACTGATCTCTATCTCTGGGCTTCTTGCTATGTGGAAAAAGTAAGCCTGTTTTATCCAGTTTTCTGTTACTTGTAGCCAAAATCATCCAAACTGACTCAGGCTCAAATCTGTGACTTTTGCTGCTACTCTTGGAAAACAGTTTTTCTTCTATTGACGTGACTCTCAGGTATAATGAAACCCTGAAACTCTCACCAGCCACCGTAGGGAGGCAACAGTCAGAGAATATAGTCAACACAGAGAGAAGCATTGCCTAGAGATGGAGATACAAAAATTCCTAATGACATTGTTTGAGCACCTAGATCCAGTTTTCCATGAAGTTTCTCCCCAATTTTTCAGTTACATGAACCAAAACATTCCCTTTTTTGCTCTTGCTAGTTTGAATGGCATCTCTTCCACTTGTAATTTAAAGAGACCCACACATACACAGGTAGGGAAGGAGAAAGAAAAACTGGTTGGGATAACATATAGAAAACCCCTAGTAGAATGTCTAGTACTCTGGTATTGAGTGGGCACCCACTAAACAACGGTGGAACCTAAATCTAAGCTTCCTGTGCCTCTTTTATTCTTCAGTCAAATCATCATTACCATAATAACATTAAATGAGTGCCAGCAGTCTCCACCTCCACCTCAATATCAAATGTTCCATCAGCTTGAAATAAAACCTGTCCAAGCATCCATACCAGTCCCCAAAGCAATTTAGGAGGAAAAGGAAGCAAAGTGGTCAATGAGTATGCTTTCCTTCTTCCTACTTTAAAGATAATTCCTTTTATGTATTAGGTCATTTTAATATAAATTATCCCCAGCTGTTTTGTCCTCAGCTTCTGCCAAATGGCTGGGAATGATTCCCAGCATTTTATCAAGTGTAATCACATTCACAGATCTCATCTGGCTCAGTCCTCCATCACAGCACATTTGGTTTATATGTTAATATTTGTCTACATGACAAGGTTTCAAGCCTTCAAGACTAGGAACAGTCTTTTTCAATGAACATTCAGTACCTAATGCAGCATCTTAAACATTGAAGACACCTAATAATATTTGTTGATTGAATATGTGAATGAATTCAACCTCAAAGTCTCCTCTAATTTGTATAAGAAGGCAGAGGTATTCTTTAAAGATGAGCCATGCCAGAGAGTCCAAACGCACCAGATTATTTGTCTGTCAAGGGTAGTTCTTAGCTGAAAACAGCAGAATATTCACCCTGGCTGATTAATTAGAAAAGGATTTTATTTAAAGGATATTGGGGGGGCGCCTGGGTGGCTCAGTTGGTTAAGCGACTGCCTTCGGCTCAGGTCATGATCCTGGAGTCCCGGGATCGAGTCCCGCATCGGGCTCCCTGCTCGGCAGGGAGTCTGCTTCTCCCTCTGACCCTCCTCCCTCTCGTGCTGTCTCTCATTCTCTCTCTCTCAAATAAATAAATAAAATCTTTAAAAATAAAAAAATAAAGGATATTGGGTAGCACATAAATTGATAGATGGGGTGGAGAACCAGTCACAAGGTTTACCTTCTCAAAACAAAGCCCAATTTCAAACCACAGAACTTACCCAATAAGGAAACCACCACCACACTGAGCACTGGAGAAGGTGCTCCCATGGCCATCAGGGCAACCAAAAATGGAGGCTCCATTTCCAGCTTATTTTCTCAGATTCTTCATACGTCAACTGCAGACTCATGCAAATGCATCTGATTGGCAGAGTCTGGGTTCCCATCCTTGCATCCTTGTTGCAAAGGGATTTGGAATTTGAGTCTACTTCTATATTGGGGAGGTAAAAATTCATTGTAAAAAAGGTTATCCTCAATATAGAAAGACCACCTAAAAGATGAACAGTCATGACACATGATCCCTGCTTCAGAACTTAGAATTTTAGGCACAAAGTCATCTGCATGAGTCCCATATCATCTGGACCAAAGCCCTCAAACGAGGCAACAACTGACTCCAGATCCCTCTGAGCTGACTCTTCAGGCTAATTTCCTCTGGTCCACTCTCTGACATTGGTCACCCAGGTTGACCTTGGGGCAGGGAGAAAACTAGAAAGAGATGTGAGAAAGGTGTTAGGTTTAGTTTAAGAAACTTGTCTCAAATGTTTTGTCCAAAGTGAATGCTGAGAAACTTGTACCCATTATCTCACAAATTTTTGAGGTAGGTAGTATTTTACTTCACTCCACATCAAGGAAATTGAATAGCAGAAAAGTTGTTCAACTGGAATTCATCATCACAACTGCATGCTGCCCACCTTTTCTGATGGACCCCACTGCACTCTGACAACATTTTTATTTTAAGTCCTCTGGCACTTGTGTATTTAAAACTTAACTAAAATACTTTGTATTTTTATTTCTTTATTGCCTTCAGTTTCTCAAGTGTTTATTACGGTATATTTTCCAAAAATGCTTCTTGAACAAAATAACATGGACTTTACAAAAGCCTAAATCATCTATACTCTCTGCCTTTATTGACTTTGAATCCTATATATCACAATTGCTGAGACTTTTCTTTCTTTCTGTAAAATAACTCAAATAATTACAGCATGCCACATAATACATACAATGCTCTTTCGCTAGCATAACATTTACTCTTACAGGCACTTGTTTTCTGTAATTACTGCTTATATGAAAATAAGCCTCCACTGAAAGCTATGAAAAAAATCAATTCAAAAGAGAATCTCTAACTTACCAACACTGGGGAGATGTTTACCAATATGCACACACCATTTATGAGCACTGCCTACTGGGAAGAAAAAAACAACAACAACAGCACTAACAGTTCACAAATTGCTCCAAGAATAAATCTTATTGACAAGGCAACAAAATGGAATTGAAAAATGCTGTCAGCTCAGTGATTTGTTGACAAATTATCCATGATAATCAGTAATTCCTAATTTCATGATTTCTAACAGAACCCACTCTGGTGAGTACTAAATGTCTTTTGTTGATATCTCACAGTAAGAACATTGTTTATTATTTTTACCTCATGTCTTTTAATGAAAGACAGCTATTGTCATGGCAAGACATAGGTATGAATCCTGGCTCTATCTCTTCTATCTGTTAGACTTTAGTAAATTATTTTACCTCTCTTAATCCTCATTTCCCTATCTCAGAGCTGATATATCTCAAGAGTTTTTGAGAGGGCCAAACTAAAGGCATTAACAAGCAGAAACTTAATAAACAATATATTTAACATATACTCACAGTATAAATTTCTGCTAGAATTCAGTGGTAGAAATAAATATGACTTGCCATATACTTCCTTTAAATTAGGGCTAACATACTTTATAACAGACCAAGAGAGCAAATCAGAGACCAAAGAGTGCAAACTAAGAACATGCTAGGGGCGCCTGGGTGGCTCAGTCATTAAGCGTCTGCCTTCGGCTCAGGTCATGATCCCAGGGTCCTGGGATCGAGCTCCGCATCAGGCTCCCTGCTCAGCGGGAAGCCTGCTTCTCCCTCTCCCACTCCCCCTGCTTGTGATCCCTCTCTCGCTATGTCTCTGTCTGTCAGATAAATAAAAGCTTTAAAAAAAAAAAAAAAAACCTTTCTCCCATCTCAAATCCCCATAAATGATATAAAAAAATTTGTAATTAAAAGCAGCACTAGAAAAAAGTCTTTCCTTCACTGTACATGAAGGAAACCATCAACAAAATGAAAGACAACCTACTGAATGAGAGGAGATATTCACAAATAATATATCTGATAAGGGGTTAATATCCAAAATATACAAAGAACATATACAATTCAACGCCAAAGAAAAACAATTCGATTTAAAAATGGGCAGAAGACCTGAATAGACATTTTTCCAAAAAAGAAGTTGGCCAACAGACACATTAAGAGGTGCTCAACATCAATGATCATCAGGGAAATGCAAATCAAAATCAGAATGAGATACCACCTGACACCCATCAGAATGTCTAGAAGTGAAAAAATAAGAAATAAAATGTTGGCAAACATGTGGAGAAGAGGGAACTCTCATGCACTGGTTGTGGGAATGTAAATTGGTACGGCTGCTGTGGAAAACAGTATGGGGTTCTTCAAAAAATTAAAAATAGAAATACCATATGATCTAGTAATTGCACTCTGGCTATTTAACCAAAGAAAACAAAAACACTAATTCAAAAAGATATATGCAGCCCTACGTTTATAGCAGTATTTACAATAGCCAAGAAATGAAAACCCAAGTGTCCATTGATAAATAAATGGATAAAAAAGATGTGAGATATATATAGTGCAGTATTAGCCATGAAAAAGGATGAGATCTTGCCATTTGCATTAACACAGATGGACCTAGAGGGTGTTATGTGAAGTAAAACAAATCAGACAGAAAAAGACAGATACCACATGATTTCACTTATATGTGGACTCCAAAAAACAAAATGAACAAACATACAAAAAGCAGAAACTCAAGAACAGAGAACTGATGGTTGGCAGAGGGGAGGGGATGGGGAGGTGGGCAAAACGGGTGAATGGGAGTGGGAGATACAGTTATGGAATGCATAAGTCATGGTGATAAAAGGAACAACATAGGGAATATAGTCAATGATATTATGATAGTGTCACATGGTGACAGATGGTAGCTACACTTGTGGTGAGCAGAGCGTAATAAACAGACTTGTCCAATCACTATGTTGTATACCTGAAACTAATGCAATGTTGTATGTTAACTATACTTCAGTTTAAAAAAAGAAGAAAATAAGACTTGGTGCCCTCAATAAACCAGAAATCAAAGAAATTCCTCAAAAATTAAAGGGAGATGAATTCATATTCAAGGAAGAAATAATAGCCAAAATAGAAATTAGAGAACTGATGAAAAGGGTGAGAGGGTCTTTGGGCTCCATGCTGAGAGACAGTAGATGAATAGAGCAGGAAAACATCCAGGGTCAACCAAAGGTTGATTGGTTAAGGTAAAGGCATCCAAGAAGTTTGAATACTTTGTCACTCTCCTTGTGCCATGCAGGTTCAGTAAAGGCTTCTACCCCAAGATAAGAGCAGTGCACAACAAGGAAGATATAATTCCTTGTACTGGGAACTTAAGACAGTCCTCACTGTCACCAAGAAGGAAGGGGAAGCTTGCATCACCCAAGAGGCCACAGGCTACAGCTCTGCCTGGAATCCTAGAAACAGGCCAGGTAATCAGATATTGCAGAGACAGACTAACATAGGAGCTCAAATTTCAGATGAGCATGGAAACTCAGCAAATATTTAAGGAAAAGTAATCTTCTGAATGAAAGGCACCACAGTCATCATATAGATAAACATCCAAAGAAACAAAGGTAATGGAACAAACAAATGAGACTTTAACAAAAGCACATATGATACATATAGTTAACAATTCTCAGAGGCCTAAGAGAGGGTAATGGTTCCTTTAAACTAAAACAGGTTATCTTTTTAACAAAAACTAGGAACCTTGGAAAGGAAGACTATGATTATTAAAAATTTTTAACTCAGTAAATATGCTGAATAACAGGAGATATAACTAAGAATGGTTATTTAGAAGATACAACTGAGATAAAACACAGCTCAAAAAGGAAAAATAGTGAATATGGAAAAAAAAAAAAAAAGGTTAAAAAGTTCCAGCATTTGCCTAATAGGAATTCCAAAAAGGAAGAATAAAGACATACAGAATAGCAGAAAAAAAAATATTTCCAGGAAAGATAAAAATTCTCAGAGTAAATGGGTTCAACAAATGTCTAGCAAGATGAGTGAAAATAGACAAACACCTAGACAAAAATGAAATTCAGTGGCTGGGGTGGAGATTATCTACAAAGAAATAAGAATCAGATTGTCATTAGTTTTCTCATAGATAATAATGGATGTGAAAATACACTGAAGCAGTATTTTCAATTTATGTAGTAAAATAATTATGATTTTGAAATTCTATATACACTCACAGTATCATTAATAAAGATATTGCAGACATGCAAGGATTTAGGAAGTTTTCCATCCACATTTTATTATCTGAAAGAATACAAGAAAATCAGCTCTGACCAAAACCAAACAATCCTAATCCAAGAGAAAGAAGTGACATATTCAAAATGGTGATGAAACACTAAAAACATTTTCTGTTAGGTGACAATTCCAAATGAACTTGACATGGAAAATAGTGGCTGGGGAAAGAGAGAAGAGTGAGACTGTAGCAGGAATATTTAGGACAGGAGAAAAGAAATAAAAGTGGGCTCTGGTTCTTATCTGGTTTAGGAAAAGAATGTAGATATTAATTCCAGATATCCATACAAAAACATGCTTATATGTAAGTGATAAAAATCTTAAATCACTAGAAGACAGATAATAGTTCAGTTCCAAACCAATGGAAATAGAGGAATGGAACCTAGAAAACTCAATTTTCACCCAAAAGTTGAAAATGGAATATAAGGAAGAGGCCAAGGGAGGGGAGAGAAAAAAACTAAAGAGAAGTAGAAATTAAGAATGCCAGAATAAATCCAAACATATACATAATCACAATAAATGTGCAAGGGTTATTAAAAGAGACTGGTTACTTTTTTTTTTCTAATCCAGCCAAATGCTGTTATAATAACATGTCTTAGGACTAAAAATAAAGGAACAGAAAAAGACATGAGGCAGATATTAACAAAAATAAAGCAGGAGTAGCAATATTAATTTCAGACCAAAGAAACTTCAAGAGATAAAACTCTTTTCAAGAGAAAAGACACATGGAGGGTGATTTCACTTTTCTTCATGAGTATCTATTGCACACCTACCACATGTAGGTACTCTTTTGGGTTTGGGGGATGTAGCAGTGAGCAAGACGGACAAGATCCATTTCTTGTGGAATCTAGTGAGATACAGACATTCAGTCCTACCCCTTAACATTTGCAGTACTCAGGGCAAGAGTACAAATGCAAACATACATACTGTATGCATAAATAATTAAAAATCATAATTCAAGCAAGTTATAACAATTGACAAATTATAAGATAAAATATTTTCTATCTTATCTTGATAAATATTCCTTCATAACAAGTTAGAAGTCTACATTCAAATTTGGAATTTTTTGATTCCTCAAATTGTAGAAATCCAGCCCTTAGCTCATATTCCCTTTCTCTTCCATCCCCAACTCTGACCATGTTACAGAGGGCCTTGAGCACATATTTGGACTCCCCAGATAGTGTGTAAAATTTTTTGCACATTTGCTGCACACACCCCTTGGCTGGCCATCCCTCAGGTCTCAAAATGTATACACAGGCAATACAGTTCACTCTTAGGAAAAGGTGCCCAGGAATGAGATCTATGCAGGTCTCAAAATCTGGCACAAAGCAGCTTGGACAGAGAACTCTAGAGTACCAGTTACCCCTAGTATTGTCCTAAAACTGAGGAAAAGGTGGTATAGATTCCAAGGTAACATGTATTTTGGCCTTCATGGATCCCTGGGTATATGGGATGGGGTACAACTCTAGGAGGGTCAGAGTGGGATCCTTATAGCAAAGGGCTCAAGACAAGGGAAACTCCTGCCCAGATTTAAGGCATTACTGCTAACAATAAACACAGAACAATCAATCAATCACTAAAGGTCAAAATCTCCAATAGTGCTAAGTGTTTTGCAAAGATTGATAACAGAGTGATAGAAAAACCAGTGACTGGGTGGCTTTTTTGGTAAAATAGGAAAGGCTTCTCTAAGGAAAGGACAATTATGTAAGATGATACCTGAGTTTAAAAAAAAAGAAAGCTGGACATTTAAGTCAGAGGGAAGAACATTCCAAACAGAAGACTAATAGCTAAGACACATTCTGAAGGCAGAAACAAGCTTGGTGTGTTTGAGGAACTGAAAAGAGTCCCAAGCACTGCAGGGAAGGAGGGGAGTGGCAGAGGAGTTCAGCAAGGTCAGTACAAGCCAGATCATGTAAAGTTTATAAACAAAAGTAAGGAGTTTGGATTTTATTCTCAGTGGGAAAGGAAGTTATTAGAAGATTTTGAGCAGAGAACAATTGAATTTACATATTTTAAAGGTGACTCTAGCTGCTGGGTGATATGGGGGAAAGGCAAAAATGAAGAGAGACCAGTTGAGAGGCCATAGCGGTAGCCCCAGTGTGAGGTGATTATGACTTGGATAGAACAGTAGTAGTAAAGGAAATGGACAGATTTGAGATATGTTTTGTACGTGAAGTTAGTATAAACTGAGAATGAATTGGACAAGGGCAGTGGGGAGAAGCTAAGATAAAAGAGCGAAATCCAGGAAACTTGACCATCTGGATGGTGCTGCCATTTACTGCAATAGAGGACTGAGGAAGGAGACCAGATTTCAGGGAAAAGGTCAAGAGTTCTGATTAGGTATAGAAATATAAGCAGATTTCTACTTTGCTTAGGATGTAGGAAGTTGCAAAAAATGTCACTCCTACTCTAAGAATGAGAAAAGGCCAGGAAATCTATAAAATCATAACTTTCTTGAGTTCATCACAAGCCAAGAACACAGAGCAACCAAGTAAACAAAATGCTAAGGAGGGACAAGCCCCTCCAAGGAAAGACAGTATGCGTGAACTGTCTCACCTCTGGCAAAGCATAGGAGAAAGAGGTAGCCATCCCACGAGGAGGTAAGAAAAATTAGCTAAACTTTTAATGAATTTTTACAGGTGAAATGTGGGCTAGTGTGGCAGTTTGGAATAGATGGGGCTCAAGACAAACGGGAATTTGCAGCTACTCCCAAGCTTTTCTCCATGAGCCTCTACCGGGGGCTCACAAGAATGATTAAGGGCAGGGCAGGAGATCAGAGGGAGTCCTCCTGCAGGTGTAAGAGGGTGATCAGCAGCTGCAAGGAGGTCAGGCACAAAGTCCTAACCATTCATCATCAAACACATATGCACCTGCACCTATACCAGTCAGTCAACTGCTGACAACAAAGGTAAAGAGTAAATCTTGAAGCCAGCCAGAGAAAAGAAATGACATTAATAGAGAACCAAGACAAAAAAAAAAAAAAAAGGCAGACTTCTCATCAGAAATGATGCAAGCCAGAAGGCAATAAAATGACAGCCTTAAAGAACTAAAAGAAAAACTGTTAACTCAGAATTCTATACCCAGAAAGAATGATGTTCAGAAAAAAAGGAAGAAGAAGAAAAAACATAAAGCAAGGAAGATATTTTTGCATGAGAACACATAATGTCAGAAATCTGTTTTAAAACAAACTTCAGGGAATTTACCCCCCAAAAATTAGGGAATCATTGAAAAAAAATGGCAAAATATTGCTAACTGTTGAAGCCAAAGGACAGGTGCATGATTTATTATAATGGTTCTTCTCTTCAGTATGTAAAACTGTAATTAAAAAGCTTTTTTAACCATTAAGTAGGAGAGAAAAAAGATTACATCATAGAAAATTTAGAAACAAGAGAAAATACTGTTAACAAGTTGGAATATATCCTTTTAGTTTAAGATACAGATGTACCCAGTTTTTTTCCCCAAAACTAAGAATAGACAGTTTGTACCAAGTAGTAATCTAATATTTTCATTTAGTAATATAACAAGTTAATTATCTTCATGTCCTTAAAAGTTCTTCAGAACACAGCTTTTAATGGCTATGTTGTATATTATGGTTATCATCAGTATGGATTAATCACCAAATAATTGGTTTTAGACATTCTTAGAATTGCATCATTTCATCAAGCCATATATACAAGGCAATGCTAAATGCTGTGATGTAAATAAAAAAAATCAGCTTATGATTTACTTGCCATGCTTAAGAGAGCAAATCTTTCATGTGATAAGAAACTGATTTCTTAAAAAAAAAAAAAAGAAACTGATTTCTTTACAGCATGAAGATAGATCTGCCAATAAAAAATAAAACAAGATATAATGACATACCCAGAGAGGTTTCTAATTCCTCTGGAGACAGGATCCTACAGAATATTATTATTTTGTTTGAAGTAAGTTCTGAGATCTTGAGGCATAGCCCATACATGATCCATGTAAACACGGTCTCATAAAAAGTTTTTGTTTTACATTTTTTTACTTCTCCGAGTCTCTGATAATTTCTAATAGTACACAATTGACAATGGACTGTCAATTTTCACACAAATCATTCAACTAAAAACTCTAAAAATTGCATTTATTGGGGCATCTGGGTGGCTCCATCAGTTAAGTGTCTGCCTTGAGGGCTCAGGATCCCAGGGTTCTGAGATCCAGCCCCATGTGGGGGGCTCTCTGCTCAGCAGGGAGTCTGGATTCTGCCTCT
Source organism: Leptonychotes weddellii (assembly GCF_054177405.1). Classification (NCBI taxonomy): domain Eukaryota; kingdom Metazoa; phylum Chordata; class Mammalia; order Carnivora; family Phocidae; genus Leptonychotes; species Leptonychotes weddellii. Next base: position 117,787,302 of record NC_138372.1, on the reverse strand, counting down.
GCCTCTCCCCCTGCTCATGCGTGCTCTCTCTCTCTCTCAAAAATAAATATATAAATTGCATTTATTGCTGTAAAAAATAGTCTACTAAAGGAACAGAAAAATTTCACCAGTTTTAGCACCTACCAAGCAATATCCTATTCAGAATCCTGATTCCCCTTTTACACTAAAAAGCCTTGAGGATCTTTTCTCAGTCCAGACACAAAGGCATTGTTTCATAAATGCCAGGAGGTAATTGATCAAAAATAAATTTTATTGTTATCTATAAATAAAATGTCAAGTATTTATAAGCTCTAGATTCTTTGGTGAATTTGCCTCAATGATAAATATGTTATTCTTTACTTGTTAAAAATCAATCAGAAGATTTCAGAGATTTAAATTTTGGTTTCTTAATTACCTACAGGACCAGATATTAAATATTTGGTATCTAAATTGTTGGAAAGCTGGAGTGCACTCAAGAACATTTCCTTTAATTCAGGTAACAAAATAAAATTTCCTCTCCTAGAGACTTAAGTTTTATAGCATACATTCCAGTATACATTGTAATTATTGGAGAGAAGTACAATGAAGTAGTCTTTAACAAGTCCTACTACAAACTATATGTAGAACTTACTAGCTGCTTATTCCACAAACCCTTATAGGCATCTGGAATCATTCAAGAAGCTAAAAAAATATTTAATTATTTTCAGTATCTGGAAGCTATAAATGACACTAAGATTCCTTTGCTCATTCTTGCCCAAGATCTCACAATTTCCATTCAGTAACTTAAATTTTCTTTTCATCCTGAAAACACCCTTAGGCTAGACATGTAAACACCTTAATGTAAAACAAAGTTTTTATTTAGTTATAGCTATATGTAGCTTGATAGAGCTCCAAATGTAGCCCTTGAAACAATTTAAAGGTTTAAAAAACTATAGCTAGATAATGAGTTGATACAGTAACAAAAATTGCCTTTCTAGTCAATAAAATAAAAATAAAAGTTTTGCAATGGGGAGAATGACAATGTTGAATTCTGTTGTTCCCTTTGACTGTGATAGCCATCTTTTAGTTCAAGATGATGATTCTTTTCTTTCCCTCTCTATCTTATGACTAAGTATTCATGGCATCCCTAGTGGTTTTATAAGACACTAGAAGAGAGGGATGGAGTCTGTGAAGATTTTTTTGCACAGCACCTATTAAGGGCATTTGTAATTTTAGGCTTACTAAATATTTCTGGATGATGCTTAAAGTAACTAACACATGTGTGATCACTATCTCATTTATAATGTATGTTTGGTCACTATCACTACCTCATTTAGTTTTCAAAACAGAAATTCTGATTTATGTTTTTAGTGGATTTTTTTACTTTTAAATTAGCCTCTTGCTTTAAACATTAAATAGTCATCATTGCATTGACATTTTTAAGAACAATACCCAAGTTTGGACAACCTCAGTGAGGCTATGACCCTTTGCATATTACAGCCATACCATTCTCTAGAGGGTGAAGGGATAAAATGAAGTTTGAGGGGCAAAATAATTCATTCTCCACCTCTTTCTTATTGACAGACACAATTATCAACACCCAGCTCTCCAGAGACTCAACTCCAACTCCATAAATTTTGAAACTCTGTTCAATGGTTGAATATCATCTGCATTTTCTCAGAATGCTTGCTGAAGGAAATTCAAATTCTGGTGCACTGGCCAGTTTCCTTCACACTTCCTTTACAAACTTGATCTTCATCTTCTCTTCTGGTCACCCAGTGTTCTGTGTGTTCCCTAGGGTCAGTTATCATCGCATTCCACAGTCTACAAAACTTATCCAGGCACGGAGCTGTCTTTGAAACCAAAGGCACACCATGCTCAGACCTACTCTAAATGCTGAGTGAGTTTCTGATCCAAACTTTTGATCTGCCATTTTTTCCCTATCCCCTTGTCTCCTGGGATCCTGGCCCAGATGGCACTTTTCACTGGTGCTGTGCCCTGCTCCAGTCACAGAACAACAAAAGGTTTAATTTCCAAATATGGGAGCAGTGTTTCAGAACTGATGGTATTCTATGTAAGCTAATATATTTCTCAAGATGTTTCAAAGATTTGGGTATCTGTTACCACAATTGATCATTCTTCAAATTTGTATACATTGACTAAACTATAAATATTTTAGCAATGGATTCATTCGTGTTTTAAAGACCTTACACACTAACAAAAACACAAGGCTCCTATCCGTAGAATATTTCACGTAGCTTAGGCAAGATACTGTTACATGTAGCAAGGCAATACAAAAAGGTTAACAGATGGGATATATTTGCATTAGTATCTTACTCATAGAAATGAGGAGGTGAAACCTTTTTGTCTTAGGAAGTTACTTGGCAAAAACTTAAATAGATTAGCAATTTTAATGATGAAAATCCAATAGAAGAATAGAAACCAATTATCATTTAAGTGCCCCCATGTAGTCTCATTTACTTGGGGGAAAGGGAAGGAGGAGAAGCGGGAGGAAGGGAAACACCTAAACAAGTGTGTGAAATTTATTGAAGAGGATGCCTGGTCAAAGAAAACATTTTAGTTTGGAGGTAATGATTTAGAGGCCTAGTAGGAACAAGTTGTGAACTTACTGTAATAGAGAACACAATATGTAACTTGAACCACATTTCCAATTAAAATTCAAAACCAAAACAATTGGTATGATAAATTATTGTAAGGGACTATGCAAGGCACCAGAAGAGATACAAATAGTCCATTTCTATAAAGGGATAACTCCTCTGCTTAAAAGAATTTAGTAACTTCCCCTGCAGGGTTCAGGGGGCCCCCATGACCAAGTCCCTGAGCATATCTCCTTATATGCCATAATTCAGTAATACCAAACTGTATTAGCATTTCTATTATTTCACTTTTGCGTATCTTTACACATGCTGTTCAATAGCCTGTCCACCCACCCGGCAAGTATTATCCTTCAAAACTTGACTCAGTTATCTCCTCTTCCAGGTGTTATCTCCTGGTTGGTGCCACAAATGAGCTTTCAACAGGCCATGCTCTCTTTTGCCAAAAATGATTCTCCAGTTGAAATGTAGCTTCTGTCTCATTCCCAAGCCCTGGGAGGGAGAGTGCCAGACCATGGGGCATCAAGTGGCATTGCAATTTGAACTGTCTGTCATGAACTGGATGTTTATCTGATCCACCAAATCACAAAACTGACTGTACAGACCAATGTTCCATTATACATTAGAAATGGTACAATACAGATCAGCCTCAGCAAGTTTGGAAGGCACATCTCTCCCTCAATCCAATGGTGTCATTGGAAGTTCCCTGTGATCATTAAGAGAGGAGAAAAATGCTTGATCTTGGTAACAGAGAAATCTGCACTCTCAGGCCATCCTGAAAGATAATGGTTAATGTAAATCCACACCATGGACAGAACTTTGGGAGATACATCTGGTTGTCTGCTTCATGAGAAGGGAAAAATTGTTGAAGTCTAGATCTACACTAACTCATGGGCAGGGGCTAACATTGTTGGCTGGCTGGTCAATGACTCGAAAATAACAAAATTGAAAAACTGGTGACAAAGGTAAGAGGGGGAGAGATATGTGGATGGACTCTTAGAATAAATATGAAGTAGTATGAAAAGTGTTCACCAGAAGGGTCACTTTGGAGGAAGCTCTCAATAATCAGGTAGACAAAAATGACCTATTCCATTTCTGCCAAGCAGCCTCTCACCTTAGCCTCTTCAGTGTTTGCTCAATGCACCCATATAAAAAGTCACCATGGTAGCAGGGATGAAGGCTATGCATGGGCTACCACACCTGCTGAGTGCCCAACCTGCCAACAGCAGAGGCCAACACCAAACCTCTGATAACACACTTTGAGGTTGGGACACTATCCTACAGAATACAGTGTATGCCTTAAACCCAATTTCTACTCCTCCAGAGGTAAAATGCATGGGTCCAGGAACCAGAAGGACTCTCTCTCTCCCTGTAATATCTAGTAAGTGTTTTCCTCTTGTCCCCACAACTCAAGGAAATTGTGTGTCTTGTCGACCTGACTGTGAGCTTCTTGGGTTTAGATGTCTTAGTGCCCAAGGGAAGCATGCTTCTACCAAGAAGCACAATCACATTATGATGAATTCTGAAGCTGTCCTCTGGCCTTTTTAAAATTCTCATGCTTCTGAGTCAACAGACAGATGAAGGTCACTCTATTGGCTAGGATGATTGATCCCAATTACTGGGAGGAAATTGGATTGCTGCTACGTGATGGAGGCATGAAGAACGATGTTTGAAATGCAGAGATCTGCTCTTGGTCCCTGGCCACTAGGAAATTGTAGCGGCTCAAGACAAACATCTAAGGATTTAGATCCCATAGGAATGAAAGCTTGAGCTACCTCATTAAGTAAAGTGTTTTATCCAGGTGAGATGTTAGCAGAGGAAACATGGAATGGCTGCTAATAAAGGCAACTGTGATTATCCATTAAGTCTTGCGATAAGTTATAGAAGTACAAAATGTAGCAGCTATATTTTGCATTAATTTTTCCCCTTCCTCCCTCATATGTTCATGACTTCAAATGAAGAACACTGGTAATTACTAATATTTTCGTTTTCAGCTTAGAGTATTACCAGATTGATGACATCAATATCAGTGATTAACTGATGGGATTGTGTTCCCTATGTTAGGACACAAACATTTACTGGAGTGGAGGACAAGAGTGGATAAAGAGGGACAGAAGGAATGGACTGTATTGGATATCTTCTTTTCCCCTTCCAGATCTATTCTCCATTTTTTTCCACCCCATTCTCTGCTCCCAGAAGGCTGACCCTAAGGACTTCAGCAGTGAACTTCCTTGCCACCTAACCTCTGGTTGAGGAAAATCAGGAGATCAGAGGACAGAATTAGAGCGAGGATGGGGTATTTACTCCTTCCACTCTCCCTCACTGTAGAGTTCCTGCCAGTATCCCCCATCTAGATTTCAGTTCCAGCCAGTAACTGTTTTCTCCCATCAACTTCTCTGAAGCTCTACATAACTGGCCCCTAGATCCTGAACTATCTCTTATGAGATCCCTACACCCTGACCTGTGAATGGTCTCTTTATCCTACAGACACACCATCTATTTGCTGCTGTGACGCTGACCGCCACAAGCATCTTTCTTAGCCACTAAAATAGGAGTTCCTTGGGGGCAGGTCTATGCCTTATTCATTGCTATATTCTCCGGAGCTTAACCAGTACCTGGTTTATAATAGGCTCTTATTAAACATTTGTAGTTTGAATGATTAAACAAATATCTGTAATATAGTACAAACTATACATAAAAACAGGGCATCACACACAACAAGGAAAGACAAGTGGGCCTGAGATCCAGTCTACACAGAGGTGGCACCGAGCTGCCTTAGCCCGACCCAGAGGAAGGGGTACCTTTTCATAATTAGTCCACCTGGAGGGGTTCATTTGCACAAAGAAAGGGTATATTCTAGCAGGTGGTCTTGCATAAGAAAAAGATAGGACCTAAGTACTTCGGGCAGTAAGAGAAAAGGTTTATATCAGACAATAAAGAAAGATTTCAGCTAGGAGATGTCTCATGATATGCTGCTGTTCAGTTATTTGATCTTTACAATTTTTTAATATACTACAAGGATGAGACACAGGTATTTTTAGCCAAGCCTACATAACCTCAGACATTCATAATAGGATTTTTTCAACTCTGATCCAATTAATTGAGGGCTAACTTAGTAGTGGAAGATGCTTCCAAATACTTAACACATGACTCGGCTCTATAAATAAATGATGGTAAATGAAGTTCTGATTTGGCCACAGGTGTACAAACAAGGATTTACATAAAGCTTGGTTCTCTTTGTAAAAAAGAAAAAAAATTCCAAAACCAGTAAATATTTTTTCAGGTTGCTAAACCAATATCTAAATAACAATGAGATGAATAATTGAATATGTAAATAGCAATGCTATGCTTCAACCCCACTTAAAAACATTAAATAGTAATATCAATAATGCCAAAGGCTCAACAAAATTGCTATCAATAAGACAGATCAGGGATTAACTCCAGTAAAGTACTTTTATTTGGTAAATGTAGATTCGCTTCAATTACTTATAGGATTCTGATATTGCAATGATAATTTAAACAATCTTTGTAACAGACTAAAATGCTCTGGTATTAGCATTTGTGAGACTCAGGTACTTAGTAAAAATTATAGGGCTTGAGGTTTAGTGAAGGGAGAATTAGTGAGCTTTCACATTCATAAGAGTTTATTTTAAGACTTCCATGGCAAAAGTGGATTACTCAATAGAGAACTCCCGCATTTTAATGGTTCTGACCAGTCCTTTTGGCAAACAAATACAGCAGCTTTTGTTATTCTGATACACTGGGTTAATTTAAACCACACCTGTTCAGAAGTGTGTCTAGAGAATTTCTACAAGTTCTGACCTGCATCTCCTCGGAAGTATTTAGAATTATGTTTCCATATCATATTTATGTTTCAGGTTTCAGAACCCAACGAAGAGGAGCAAAGCAAATTAGCCATTTTGTGGGTCACTTCCTAGAGAAAATGTCTCCTCTTACCTTCTCTTTGACATTTTTTTCCCTTTGTATAATAAAAACAACATTAAGTCAGGCTGACTTAGATTCAAATTCTATTATTCCTATTTTTTAACAGTGTGGATTCAAAGATGCTCTGTTTCCCCATTTCTAACATTGGGCTAATAATAACTATTTTTACAGGATTCTTATCAGGTATATAAGAAATGCATATAAAGCATCTATTTCAGTACCAGGTATTTAATAAGTGGTAGCCACAGAGTAGTCCTCATTTTTTGTGTTGCTATTATTCCAATTACCCCATCAGGAGCTCTAAGATACCAATTTGATTTCAAGAAACTGCAGTGGGTAGGAAAATTACTCAAAATTACTCAGTAAGACAGAGTGAGTCACTAGTAAGTCAGTGTATTTTATTTAATGATATGTACCTAGTGATGGTAAGATAGGCTTCTCTAAGCCTTTCTACTATATAAAACATATATATAACGAAACAGAATTTTGTCCTGACTGTAATCAGAAAACCAGTGCAGGTGAAAATTTTGTTGAGGGGTGCAAAACCTAAATCAGTCCCAGTGCTTTGCAGAAATTAGTTTTTCCTTTTGTCGATGTTGGTCCAGATTTCAGCATCCTCTGTGAGCAACTGACCACTCTCGCTATTGCCTTAAATATAAAATCTCTATTAAATGATTTTTGCCATTTTTGTTGCTATAATTTTTGCGGTTGTTTGTCTAGACACCATCTATATCTCTTCTGTTAGATAAATGAACAAATGTCCAAATCATTTGAAACACCTACCCATGCATGTCTTGTATAAACAGTAGGGTAACAAAGGCTTAAGGGGCCTATCCAGTGAAACTGTAAATCCCAAAATTCCAGCCATATTATAATATCAGCGTTGAAAGAAATTATATAAGGAATTAGAAAAACTTTCACAATGTAATTATTTAATATTAATTACATATAATTACATATTACATATAATTACAATAATATGGATACATATTATCCAACCTCTCCTACCTTCTTCCCCTGACCCTGAGACTGTATTTGACAACAAATAATTTGCCCCATTCTTTCAAGATGTCAAATGTCTTTTTTCTTTATTTGAATGATTTGATCTAAGAGAAGTGGCTTGAAAAAAGCATTAGGAATGTCAGGTTTTGTAACAAACCATATGGGTGGAGGGTTTTGTTGAGTTGGGTTTTGGGGTTTTTTTGTTTTGGGTGGGGGTTGGGGTTTTTTTTGTTGTGGTGGGGTTTTTTTTGTGGGTTTTTTTTTTTTTTTTTTTTTTTTGGCTGACAGCAAACAAGTCTATCTGAAAACACACTAAGCTCCAGCAGGTGCCCAGAGCTAATTTGGTTTGGAACTATTTTTAAAAAGCACTAGCTATGTTTTATAACAAGTCGTACCAAATGGCTATATTGTTTTTCTGTCTTCCTGCAATCCAGGGGCCAGTTTTAAAATGTGACTCTAAACATAAGGCCACAAACTGGCCATGTGCTAAACACATCTATAATACTCAGATTCTTAAACCTTCTCATAGATCCCTAGAAACAAAAAATTTGGAGATTTACACTTGAGTTTCCACTTAACACATTCCTTCATAAATTCTTTGCATTTCCTGTCAGTGGTTTTCATTTAAATCTAGTGACTTTTAGTTCTGGCCAGCAAGGATGATGTGAAACGCTTCTCAGCAGGCAGATTCAGCCGGATTTGTCAATCCAACCACCTGCTGATGTCATGTGTTCTGGCTTGAGGATATCACGATGGATATTTACTCTCCCTGTGGAATCTCATGGCAGTCTCGTCAAAGGGCATTCTTCTAATACTCCTAGATTAAACACCCACTTAGGTATGGTGTTTGAAGAACCCTCCGCTTTGAATCGCTCTGATGCATGCATTTAGCCTGGCCTTTCCTTTCCCAAATACAGAAATCCTATTTGGATTAAGATACAAAGATTAGATCTTTTGGGTTGTTTTTTTGTTGTTGTTGTTTTATCTCTGTGTATCCCAGCGCAGAAATCACTAACAAACTACTTAGAGCACATGTGGTCTACTATTGAGGCAGCAGGTGCCATGTGAAGAGCAAGAGTTTTGGAGGCAGCCTAACCTGGACTTGAGTTCCGACAAGTCCACCTGGTAGTGTGTCATCTTGGGCAACTTACTTAACCTCTCTGACCAAAATGGAGATAATACCTACCTCACAGGATTGTTATGAAGATTAAATGTGATCATATATATATGTATATACACACACACATACAGATATCTACATATATAATGCCTAACATTAATTCAGCTTCATAATAAATGCTCAATAAATCTTTGTTTCCTTTAAGTTGTCCTTCTTTAATAGTGATTACAATCCAAATCTTTGTGTTTTGTGTTCATCATGCTCTAGTGAATAGAGAAAGGATGGGACTTTACGTAAGGAAAGAATAGGGGCCCCAACTAGGCTCTGAGGGTATTTCAAGGATGCAGACACTGAGACAGAACAAAAATAAAGATAAGGAAGACAAATCAGACTCCTCTGTCTGAACTGCTAGGGTTAAAATGTTCTTCTAATAATTACACTGTAACCACAGAAAATAGAAAATAACCACAAAAAATTATCAGGCCTCAAAGGAGAAGTAACCTATAAAGATTAACCAGACCTAGCAAAACATATCTATAGGTCGCAGATGTCACAAAAAAACAAATGTAAAACACAATGTAAAAGCATCATGTCTCGTTCCAGACCACTGACCTAACCACTGGGAGGTTCCTGATAAAGTCCTAATAAAAGGCCAGAGATTAAAACCCTCATTGGCAACCTGGTCAGGACCCCTCTCACTCCTGAGAGCTTTTTCTGTATGCTTAATAAAAGCTCTGCTCACTCTCCTTTGTCCGCGAGATTCATCTTCGACTCTGTGAGACAAGAACCTCGCTCTCCTTCTTCACTAGGGAGTTTAGCCAATGACATTCCAAATACCCCTTCCATGGAATTCTCACAGTAGCTCTGTAACATGGCCATGGCAGGTCTCAGTAGCCTCCTTTCACAGACTGGGGACCCAAGGTGAAAAAAGATGTGGTAATTTTCCTGAAGCCTCAAAAATGTGAGTAGAGAGCCCAGACTGGAACCTGGATCTTCTAAATCCAGCTTTTTCCCCCCAGCTTTATCATTGCCATTTGATTTTGTTCAACACACTCTTAATTATTTAGTGAAAACCTCTAGGTAGTCTCTATCCTTGGCAGACTTAGAAAAGAGTCATGAGCATAGAGCGGGGAGAACCACACACTGTCAGAGACGTGTCCACTCTGGCCCATGTCTGTCCTCCTGCCAGTGTAGCCAAGGATCCTACTGGGGGAGGACATGGCTGCCTTCCATGCCATCAACTTCAAAAGGCTGGGGCACTGGGGCCAGAAAGGACTGCAAAGGACAAGTGGTGGCCTAAAGCCAAGGTTAAGATGTGATGAGTTCAATGTTGACATTTTGAGGTTGAAGAGACAATAGGACGGCTGGCTTGTTCTCTTACCCACTCTGCCCTCATTCAAAGGGTTTGCTCTAACACACAGTCCTCTCAGCTGCCCTGGGGGGCACAGGGCAGAGCTACTATCTGGTTGGCAACCAGACTTGTACCCCACACTCCCAAAACTTAATTCTCATCTATGTGGTCCCAACAAAAGCTGCTTTGTGTTTTGGTATAAAAAAATCTGTGAATCATTCTTCAAATTTTCATATTTCACTTGACCCTCTCAATCACACTGGATTGTAGACAAAATGCACATTCTTTTTTTAAGGAGTCTAAGATTCAGACAATGTTAGCTGGTAAGAAGTGGCACCAGACGGGGAAACCAGGCCACTTAACTCCTCGTCCTGAATTCTTTAAACCACCTCAGCACCCCATATCGTAGCCATGGGAACCCAGTCTCTCTCCCTCATATTCTCCTACTATGAAGCATACAGGGAAGTCTGTAAACATTTGATGAATGAATGAACAACAAAGGGACAACGAGGAGCTACATGTTCCAGTTTTCTATTCATTCTGCCTCTCTTGTACTGTGAATGAAATTCCCAGAAAATTCAGCTGAAGTAATCAACTTATTGTCCTGTTGTGCCGGTTTGTCGTGTTGCCACAAGCCAAAGCAGTAACTGATCAAGGTCAAAGCACCTAGAACACTCCTGAGAAAAAGCTGCTCAGGGAAGATTGCATGAAACAACCCAAAAGAGCCAAAAAGAACCAAAAAAAACCCCCACAAAGTTAAAAACCACAAAATCAATGCACCCCATTGTTGCTGGGTAGGCACTTCCAGTTTATCTCTGCTGCTGACCTATGAAAATTGTAAATGTGATTTTAGAGCACGAATGTAGTAAAACCATGTGGTCAGCTCAGAAGTCAGATTCATCAGATCTGAAAAGTTAGAACATGAAAGCATTAAAGAAGGTGAATTAGAGGAGGCCTGAGAAAGCAAATGAGAAAGTGAGAGAGACAGAGAAAATTGATTCGGGCATGCTCCAACAATGACAAATAGTGAAACAATGTTTTTGTTAATATGTCTGTCCAAACTCAGTCAGCAAAAACCCCTCAAATCAAATAGAATTCTTCTTGACTCCTTCAACTAATTCTTTTCATATTATCATTGTTCATAAGAGATTAATTATTCAGGTGGCCAGGGCACCTGTGTGGCTCAGTCGGTTAAGCCTTCAGCTCAGGTCATGATCCCAAGGTCCTGGGATCAAGCCCTGCATCGGGCTCCCTGCTCGGCGGGAAGCCTGCATCTTCCTCTCCCCACTCCCCCTGCTTGTGTGCGCTCTCTCTCTCTGACAAATAAATAAAATCTTTAATTATTCAGGTGGTCAAGGCACTCCTATGTCAAAACATTCTTGATTACTTAGAAGATTCTTGACAGGCTGGGTCTCCACAAGTAGAATGTTGGCCACTCAAGTACTATTTATGATGCTTCTTATTCCAGTGTGGCAAGACAGCCTTTCAAAACTAGACCTGTTATCTGATCACATTTCTGCTGCAGATTTAATCTCAATTCAGGAACACTGAGGGGCAAAACCTTTTATACTAAAGTTAAAGACATCTACACAACGTGAGGGGAAGAAGTATGCAGAATGTTTAGAACCTTGGTTTGAGTTCTAGGAAAAGTCTCTTATATTTCTGGTCTTTACTGAAGGAGATCTTAATCTTTGTATTCATCCCCATGAAGTAGTAAGTATGGTGGATCATGCTATTTGACATTCTTCTCCTAAACCTCAAATCAATACATTATACATCTGTGGAAACAGAAAAGTCTTGCAATAGGGAAGCCTAAAACAAACAGGTAAGGGACATAATTCCTTAAGAATGCCAAGACACACACATACACACACACAATATGCCAAGAGAAAATATATGTTTTCGTTGGTTGGTTGGTGGGAGGATAGGTAGGAATCTGTGCTTATGAGAAATCTTAAAACAGTGCTTCTCAACCAATGACACCATCTCCAGGGGCCATTTTGGACATTTGTAGAGGTTATTTTATTGTCTAAATGGTTAGAAGATGGGGTGCTTGGATGGCACAGTCGGTTAAGCATTAGACTCTTGGTTTCAGCTTAGGTCATGATCTCAGGGTTGTGGGACTGAGCCCCATATCAGGCTCATGCTCAGGGCGGAGTCTGCTTGGAATTCTCTCTCCCTCTCCCTCTGCCCCTCCCCTCCATGCATGCTCTAAAATAAATCTTATAAAAAATAAACAACTGGTCAGAAGATGCTAAAGACATTTAGTGGATGTGGTTCAGGGATGGCAGATGTCCTGAAGTAAGCAGCTTGGTGCCACAGTGCAAAGAAATAGTCTACATTCTATATAATTTGTCCAGTGTCTTGCCCTAAATCCATGGAGGTAAAAAACCTATTTATAACTGTCTAAATCTTATGCATAGGCTTTATATTTAATTTTAGCACTACTGTAATGCATTTGGGAGATTCGCAGGGGTGGGGGCAGTGCTGCACAGATTGCCACTATGGGGGAAATTGAGGGAACATTTTGCACTATCTTGTTCCAAACTTTACCAAGAGTTGTTCATTGTTTTCAAAAATCACGTTACTAACATAATGTCACTGACTGACTGAGCCATCAGTAAACCACCTCTGAATGTGTAGCTATACCCATCACCAGGATTTCTCAAGTCGGACTCCTTCAATGTGTCCTCTTAGGTAGAAATGTCAAAGCACTTACTTACTGAAATACAGATTTTCCTATAAATCACTATTCTTTCATTTGTCCCTTATAATTGAAGTTATGTGTAGATAGTTTATATCATCTATAAAACACATTGAATAGTAAAGGGAGTGTTGCAGATGATTGTTTATAAAAACCATTTTGATTTTATATCTCCATCATTTCTTCCACATTTATGACTTGGCATGATGGAGCTGGGAAATTCTATGGATGCTAACATTAATTAGTGGGTGAAAATTTAATAAGAAACAGCATATTTGCATAGTCAGAGAGTATCTCTTCACAAATTGTTCACTAATTGCAAAGAAAAAAATAGTACTTTATGGAGGAGAATCCTGGCAAACACCACTTTAGTCAAATGATCAAGGTTTCAAAAAATATTCTATATAATATTTACATGTGTGCGTATATATGGGGAGAGAGAGATGTAGGGAAGGAGAAAAGGGAGAAAGCAAAAGAAAACTGAAATGAAAGCCTGAAAAATCTGGAGTAGCAATTTTTAAATTATCTGACTGCTTCATGTATAAGTCTTTGGGGGATTTGTGTTATATAAATAATTACCGTTAATTTTCCATTTCATAGATGTATACAGACCCATGGACATATCTACAAATAGTAACAATGGGAGGAAGTGATATTGATAAAAAACAATACAAACTGAATAGGAGTCATGATTTTTAAAACAATGGTGGTTGTGGACATATAACAAATATATCTTTATCCTGGTTTAAAAACTTATAAAGTGAGATGTGAATGTAAGAGAAACTGATACTTTTTTTTTTTTTAAGATTTTATTTATCTGCGAGAAAGAGAATGAGAGACAGAGAGCATGAGAGGGAGGAGGGTCAGAGGGAGAAGCAGACTCCCTGCCGAGCCGGGAGCCCGATGCGGGACTCGATCCCGGGACTCCAGGATCATGACCTGAGCCGAAGGCAGTCGCTTAACCAACTGAGCCACCCAGGCGCCCGAAACTGATAGACTTTTTATGTCAAACAAACCCAAATCCAACACCTCACTCTAACCCTATCCCAATGTATAGATTCTCCGAGCATTCGCAGATGGCAGCTTTTGCACACATTCCCAAATTCCAATCCACAGTTTTCTCTGAGAAGCAAGGCATTAGAACATGTTCCGTCCCCATGATCATGCTCCCAAGTGCAAAATGTTAAGTAAATGATTAACCGACCAAAGAATTTTTTAGAAAAATAGGCAGACTAAGGACTTCAAAGGTTTCAAAATCTTTCATGAGACCCTGAACCCGCCCATGTTGTGCAAAGAGGAATATGAGGTGGAGCATTTTCCCTTCCAAGAGCACAGGTATCATTGTGCAGCCAGGCTTCCCATCCCAGGAGTGGAGGGTCCCAGGGCAGCCCCAAAAGCGGGAAGGGGTTTTCTCCTTTGCAAAGTTGTCTTTTTCCTGGCAAACAAGCCAGCTGCCGGAAACTTTACCCAGTTGGGAGGGAAAGAGAGGTGAGGAAGCGGAAGGGGGAGGACGAGGATGAAGGAAGAAAATGGTGTCATTAGAAAGAGAGAAAGATGGTGTCAAAATGATTACATAGGAAATAATTTCAGACAAGTCAGATATTTTTCCAAAGCATTTAAAGCCTCTCAAGGCTCTTACAAGGCATAAACCTGCATGGACGTATTTTCTGTCACCGAGGTTTCTCATCCAAGCGCAGAAAAACAAAAAAGAGATCTCGCACTCAGAAGTCACAAAAGTACGCACACTTGTGTGAGCCCTCTTGCTGGTTGGGTTTAATGTCTTTGTGCTAAACAGAAACTGCTCTCACAAGTTAGCACCAACCCCAGGGACTCCTGGCCAGCATGCTGCCCAGGGCTTATGTCATTCTGTGCTTTTGTTCCACCTGTTTCTTTCTATGGTCTGTCACACACTCCTCTCCCTTTCACCTGAACAATGGATATACCTCTCCCAAGGCCGTTAGTTAAATCTTATTTTATCTTGCCTCTACCAGGAAAAAACAAAGTCATTTGGGGTCATCTCTTCAAGGTTGAGAAGCCTGAGCCACCCACCTGCTCCTGCTCATCAAAATTAAATCTGCCAAGTGCTGAGTTGCTTGAAAATGTCCTGTTAAGTCATTTAAAGATGTAGCTCTTCATATAGCTAGCAAAGCATAACCTTCATTTGAGACATACACCTTGCCACAAAATGTTTTCCTTACTAAAATATAAGCTTCCATCTGAAAATATTATCAACATTTCATATTCATCTTTCTTATTTCATTACCACACAGAACATTCTTTCATGTAACCAGCCATGTAATCTTGCTCACAGCAAAGGATTTTTTGAAAGAATAATTAACATTGTATTAGTTTCATATGTACAACGCAGTGATACAATACTTGTATATATTGCAAAATGATCACCACAGTAATTATAGTTAACACCCACCACCATACATACAAGTTTTTTTCTTGTAATGAGAGCTTTCAAGATCCACTCGCCCAGCCACTTCCAAATATGCAATCCAGTATTATTAACTATAGACACCATGCTGAGCCTTACATCCTCTGTGACATTAATTTTGTAACTGAAAGCTAGTACCTTTTGACCCCCTTCACCCATTTTCCCCACCTCCCACCCCTGCCTCAGGCAACCACCAGTCTGTCCTCTATATCCATGAGTTCAGTTTCTTATCGTTCATTTGTTTAGATTCCACATATGATATCATGCAGTATCTTTTTCTGTCTGACATGTTTTGCTTAGCATAATGCCCTCAAGATCCAACAATGTCCTCAAAAATGGCAACATTTCATTCTTTTTTATGGATGAATATTTCACTGTATATATTCATAGTCCATATTTTCTTCATCCATTCATCCATCAGTGGACACTTAGGTTTTTTCTGTGTCTTGGCTATTATAATTAATGCAGCAGTGAACAAGGGGGGTGTGTATATCTTTTTGAATTATTGCTTTCATTTCCTTTGGATAAATACCCACGAGTGGAATTGCTAAATCATAGGGTAGTTCTATATTTAACTTTTTGAGGAACCTCCATACATACTGTTTTCCACAGTGGCTGTACGAGTTTGCATTCCCACCAACATTTGCACAAGGGTTCCCTTTCCTCCATATCCTCACTAACACCTGTTATTTTTTTTTTTTTTGTCTTTTTGGAAATAGTCATCCTAACAGGTGTAAGGGGATAACTGTAGTTTTGATTTGTATTTCCCAGATGATGAGCCCTTTTCATGTGCCCATAGGCCATCTGTTAGTCTTCTTCGGAAAAATGTCTGTTCGGATCTTCTGCCTATTTTTTAATCAGATTGGGGGGTTGCCATTGAGTTATAGGAGTTCTTTATATGTTTTATATTTTAATCCCTTACCAGATAGGTCATTGGCAAATATTTTCTCCCCTTCCACAGGTTGCCTTTTCATTTTGTTGATGGTTTCCCTTTACTGTGATGCAGCTTTTTAGTTTGAAGGGAGTCCCACTTATTTTTGCTTTTGGTGTCAAATCCAAAAAACCATTGCCAAGGCCAATGTCAAGAGGTTACTATCTAGGTTTTCTTCTAGGAGTTTTATGGTTTCAGGTTTTACATTCAAGTCTTTCATCCATTTGGAGTTAATTTTTTGTGTATGGTGTAAGGTAGGGTCCAGTTTCATTCTTTCGCATGTGGTTATCCAGTTTTCCCAACACCATTTATTGAAGAAATTGCTTTTCTCCATTGTATATTCTTAGCACCTTTGTCATAAGTTGATTGATCATATATGCATGGGTGTATTTCCAGGCTCTCTATTCTGTTCCACTGATCTCTGTGTCTGTTTTTATGCCAATACCATGCTGTTTTGATTACTATAGCTTTGTAATATAGCTTGAAATCAGGGATCATGATGCCTCCAGCTTTGTTCTTTCTCAACATGATTTTGGCTATTTGTGGCCTTTTTACACTTCCATACAAATTTTAGGTTTGTTCTATTTTTTTAATTTTATTTAAATTCAATTAACACACAGTATATTATTTTTCAGAGGTAGAGTTCAGTGACTCATCATGTTTGTTCTATTTCTATGAAAAATGCCTTTGGAATTTTAATGGAGATTACATGACTCTGTAGATTGCTTTGGGCAGTATGGACATTTAAACAATATTAGTTCCTCCAATCCATGAGCATAAAATATCTTTCCATTTATTTGGGTCATCTTCAATTTTTTTCATCAGTGTCTTCTAGTTTTCAGTGTACAGGTCTTTACCTCCTTGGTTAAGTTTGTTCCTAGGTATTTTGTTCTTCTTGATGCAGTTGTAAATGAAATTATTTTCTTAATTTCCCTAAGTTTGTTTTTAGTGTATAGAAACAAGTTTTTATATGCTGATTTTGTATCCTGCACCTTTACTGAATTCATTTATTAGTTCTAACAATTTTTTGATGGAGAATATTTTCCATATCAAATGTTATCTGCAATTTGTGACAGTTTTATTTCTTCCTTTCCTATTTGAATGCCTTTTCTTTCTCTTTCTTGCCTAATTGTTCTGGTTAGGACTTCTAACACTATGTTGACTATAATTGACAAGAATGTGCATCCTTGCCTTATTCCTGATCTTAGAGGTAAAGCTTTCAGCTTTTCACCATTGAGTATAAGATTAGCTGTGGGCTTGTTGTATATGACCTTTATTATGCTGAAGTGCATCCCTTTATACCCACTTCATTGGGTTTTCATCGTTAAGTGGATGAGGTTTTGTCCAATGCTTTTTCTGTAGCTATTGAGATTATATGAAATTTATCCCTCGTTTTGTGTTGAATCATCTTTCCATCCCTGGAATAAATCCCACTTGATCATGGTATATGATTCTTTTAATGGATTGTTGAATTCAGTTTGCTAATATTACATTGAGGATTTTTACATCTATGTTCATCAGAGAGACCGGCCTGTACTTTCCTTTTCTTGTAGTGTCCTTGATTCTGGTATCACAGTAATGCTGACCCCATAAAATGATTTGAGGTGTTCCTTTCTCTTCTATTTCTTGGAAGAGTTTGAGAAGGATTGGTATCAATTCTGCTTTCAATGTTTTGTTGAGTTTACCAGTGATACCATCTGGTCCTGGACTTTTGTTGAAAGATTTTTGATTACTGATTTAATCTCCTTACTAGTAATCAGTCTATTAGACTTCCTACTTCATGATTCACTCTAGATATATTGTATGTTTCTAGGGATTTATCTGTTTCTTCCAGGTTGTCGAATGTGTTGGTGCCTAATTGTTCACAGTAGTCTCTTATGACCTTTGGTGTGGTATTGTTGTGACATTGCTTTCATTTGTGATTTAAGTCCTCTCCTTTTCTTGGTGAGTCTAGTTAAAACTTCGTCAGTTTTGTTTACCTTTTCAAAGACCCAGCTCTTAGTTTCATTAATCTTTTCTATTGTCTTTTTAGTCTCCATTTCTTTCTGCTCTGACCTTTGTTATTTCCTTCCCACAGTAAAGGATATTTTAAAGTTAACAGATACTTGCACCTACAATATAGTATGTTTCTATCTTTCCTCTCTCAGCAAGCAGCTGAGATTACCAGAATTTGCATGTTAATAGTTTCAGACCAAGAACTAGGCTATTAATCTCTACATCATATTATTGACACAACATTCATTTTACTCTTTCATTGAGAACAGCTGACTTGCTAGGGTCTTCTCTGGGCATCTACATCTAGTCCACTTGCCTCAAAGATCCATACCCCACTCTGTCCAATAATCTAGGTCATAATATTATACTATAATCTAAATCCTGAACAAACGCCATTGTAAAGTGTGCCCATACCAGACAGTGACTGCTAAAGCTTTTAGCACATTCTTCAGAATGAATTCCAAAAATCATTTCATGAAATAAGCTATTATATATATATAACATTATTACATAATATAACATTATTTACAAAATTTCTTAAAGAAACTTTGCAAGCTTCCTGCTCACTGTGACCCTTTGCCATGTACACACAGCATCTCAGCTCAGTGAGGAGGGACATAGGCTCCCACTGTGCATCCCCTGGATTCAAACTAGATGGATAAAGACAAGACACAATTTCTTTTGGCATCAGTTTCCTCATGTGAAATTAGGGAGCTCACTACATGATCCTTTAATTCCCTTGTAGGGCTAAATCCTATGTCCCCCTGACTCAATGAAGCCACCTAGATAATGGTCAACCCAGCTCACATTCTTATAGGCTCTGCAGCTTCCAGAACCCTCTCTCATAACCTAGCTCAGAGAAGTTTCATAACAACCCCACAAGGCAGGTAGCACTGGCATTTTTATTCTCATTTTGCTAATATTAACACTGAGCCTCAGTCAGTGATTTGCCCAAAGTATCACAGCCAGGAATAATCAAGACCTTGACTCAAACCCCAACTCAGAATTTTCAATACCCACCTTGGTTCCTTTCTACTACACAGCATTCCTCACAGGGATGCCTGGCTGGCTTCATTGGTAGAGCATGTGATTCTTCATCTTGGGGTTGGGAGTTTGAGCACCACACTGGGTGTAGAGATTACTTAAAAAATAAGAAATTAAAAATAATATTGCTCACAAAGTTTCAATAAACCACCACTAAATCAATTGTACAGGAAACTCTTGTTCTCTACCACATGCTTCCATGTAAATTAATCTGGATAGTATCACATTCAGGTGTCCTCACTCTGAGATTTTTGTCCTGGGCAGTTAATATTATTTCCTTAGGAAATTTGACAGTCCTGAACTAACATTTTTGTGTGGACAAACACTGCAACATCCAAGATTCTGTACTGAGCACTTTATTGGCCCAAAGATTATCCTCTCCAGGGGCCAGTCTTGGTGAAATGATGGAATGCACTTAAACAAGCTATATCAGAAGGTAAAAAGTTCAGGGAAAAGGTAGAGGGTCCCTGAGAACTTCCCCCTGGGAGGAGCAGAGAAGGTATATTAGTTTCCAGGTGCTAACAAATCACCACAAACTCGGTGGCTTAAAGTAGCAGGAATTTAATCTCTCACAGTTCTGGAGGCCAAAAGGCCAAAATTGGCATCAGCAGGCCCATGCTCTGTCTGAAGCCTGTAGGGGAGGATCTTCCTTGCCCATTCGAGCTCCTGGAATTCCTTGGTTTGTGGCAACATAACTACAACCTCCACCTTCATCTTCACATTGTCTGTTCCCTGGGGTTCCTATGTCCTCTCCTCTTTTTAGGAGAACACTAGTTGTTGGATTTAGGGTCCACTCTAAATAGAGGATGATTTCATTTCATAACCTTAACTAATGACACCTGCCAAGAGCCTACTAAGATTTTAAAATCAGCAATGGAAAGGAAAGCCATCCAAAGAGGATTCAGGAGCAGAGATATAAAGCAGGCAAGTCCCAGGCACCTAGGACATGAGAAGTGCCCCAGGGGAGATATATGAAAGTTAGGATTATGTAATGGTCTGCTCGGGCTGCCATAACAAAAGGTCACAAAAGGTCACAGACGACTGACTTAAACATTTATTTTCTCAGAGTTCTGGAGGCTAGAATTCCAAGATTAAGGTGCCATCGAGGTGGATTTCTAGTGAGACCTCTCTTCCTGGCTTGCAGATGGCCACCTTCCCACCATGTCCTTATGTGGCCTTTCTTCAGTGTGGACACACAGAAAGAGAGCAAGCTCTCTGGTGTTTCTTCCTCTTCTCATAAGGACATGAATCTTACAGGTTTCAGGCCCCACCCTTAATGACCTCATTTAACCTTAATTATCTCCCTAAAGTCTCCAAAAACCATTGCATTAAAACCCTAACAGGGTTAAGGCTTTAATATATGAAACTGGGGGGACATAATTCAGTCCATAACAAATTATTTGGGGCCAAATCAAGAGACATCAAGATAACTAGTCCAAGGAGTTTGACCTCTGTTCTGTCAATTGTAGGAAGATATTAGAAATCTTGAAAATGGTTATGAAAATGTTTTCAAGGGAAGCACCATCCTTTTCATTTTCCTGGTCTGCAAAACAAGAGCTATTTTCCAGAAACCCTTCCAGAATAATAGGCTGTGATTACTGACAACATTTTAGAAGATTAGTCACCTAGAATTTCTTGCTCTCTCTGATATACAGCCTATGAAGCAATTATGTCACCAAAAGATAGATAATTCTTAAGGACCATTGTTCTTTATTCTAAAAGGATTAATGAGGGCGCCTGGGTGGCTCAGTCGTTAAGCATCTGCCTTCAGCTCAGGTCCTGGGATCGAGTCCCACATCAGGCTCCCTGCTTGGCAGGAAGCCTGCTCTCCCTCTCCCACTCCCCCTGCCTGTGTTCCTGCTCTTGCTGTGTCTCTCTCTGTGTCAAATAAATAAATAGTCTTTAAAAAAATAAAAAATAAAAAAATAAAAGGATTAATGATCACGTACAGCAACTTCTACCAAGAGCACCAGGATTCTGCTAGTTCTTAGTTCCAACAAACAGACATTAAGACAAAATAAGATGTAAGATTTTAAAAAATAATAATTCTGGTAGGGTTAGCTTGCACCACAAGGAATATCTGCAACCATTTTTCCAAAGCCTTACTCATCCAGTTTCCAAAAGAAATTCTGGTCTTTTAAAACTCCCTGCTCAGTAAAATGTAAAATAAGCAGCAGTGAATCTCTGAGAAAAAGGGCTAGCAGGATACTTCTGAAATTATTCATTTCTGACTCTTTCATATCACCCATGAGGAAACTGAAGCTCAGAGACGTGCAGTGGTTGGCCTGAGATCCCACAGCTACTTAATAGAAAATCTTGCCTGACACAGATAAGAAATAAGTTTCAGAAGTCTTGACAGGTGAAAAATTGAAACTACTTTAAAACTGAATCAACATTGTGTAGTATTTGATATGTCCCAGCCACTGTTTGAAGTCAACGTTTCTCAGACATTAACGTGCATGGGAAGCACCTGGGGAGCTTGTCAGAATGAAGATTCTGAGTCCTTAGGTCTGGCGTGGGGCCTGAGAGTCTGCATTTCTAACCAGCCCCCAGGTATTGCAGATTGTGGTCTGAAGACTACGCTTTGAGTAGCAGGGTTCTAAGTGCTTTGCAATATTAACTCTTTTATTCTCCAAAAAACAACCCTGTTACTATTACAGATCCAGACACTGTATAAGTACTGTTACTATCACAATTTTTAGAGCAGAGGAAACTAAGCCACAGTTAAAATGAATTGTCTAAGGTCACACAGTTAGAAATGGCCAGAGCCAGGATCTGCACCCAGATAGCCAAACTCTAACCTCTGCTCTTTACTGCTACCTTACCCTTAGGTTTCTAAAAGCAATTCAAGATAATCTCTCTGCTTACACATGTCAGCTTTCAAGCTGAGTCATTAAGACTATATTTTAAATATGTAGCCATTAAAATAATAATGAAAACTGTGAAAGAAAAAGAGAAGGAAAAGCTCATAGGATGTTAAGTAAAAATAGCAGAATATAAATACATCAAACGAGGCCAGGCTCTCTGATTACCAGGCTCCATCACTTGAACCGGAACAAGACAGCTCATTACACAATAGCAGGACAGGTTTTCCCTCTTTTTCTTCCCTCTTCCGGAAACCATCCCACGGGAAATTGCACTCTTGCTCTTACCCCCAAAACAAACACTTAAGAAAGTGGGTCTTGATGGAACAAAGACTTGAGAGAGAACAAGTGCAGTATGTGGGAGGAAACCAGCCTACAGCCCCCAGTGTCCATGGCTTTCATTCAACACACTGAGAACGTGTGCTACCTAACATACCAGGCACTGGGATGCCTTCATGAAGATTACACTCTAGTGGGAGAAGCAGACAATTTAAAAAAATGAGAATAAATAAGCCTAGTATACAGTCTCTTACTGAATAAGTGTTATGGAAAAATACTGGCATATTACATTTTATTGTACTTTGCTTTATTGTATTTCACAAATACTACCTTTTTATTTTCTTACAAATTGAAGGTTTGTGGTAACCCTGTGTCAAGCAAGTCTGTTGGCACCATTTTTCCAACAGCATCTTATCACTTTATGTCCCTGTGTCATTTTGATAACTCTCACAATATTTCAAACTTTTTCATTATTGTATTTGTTATGGTGAGCAATAATCAGCAACTACAAATCACTGAAAGCTCAGATAATGGTTAGCATTTTTTAGCAATAAAGTACTTTTTAATTAAGGTATGTATTTTTTTTTTTTTACACATCATGCTATTGCACACTTAACAGACTACCGCATAATATAAAAAGAACTTTTACACTCATGGGAAACCAAAAATTCATTTGACTTCCTGTATTGCAATATTTGCCTTATTGCAGTGGTCTGGAACCAAACCCGCAATTTCTCCAGGGTATACCTATCATAGAGCAGAGGGATCAGGAGTGCTGGGGGCAGACAGCATGATTGCAATGGTAACTGGAGTCATCCGGAAGAAAGTGACTTGAAATGAAAGGTACACACATATCTATGGACGAACATTCTAGGCAGATGGAATACCAGGTGCAAAGGTCCGAAAATGGAAACACATCTGTAATGTTTCAGGGAAAGCAGGAGCCACTGCACCTGCAGTGAAAGAGGAACAAGAGACCTAGTGGGGAAAGGGGCAGATCTTGCAGAGCCTTACAGGCCTTGGTAAGGATTTTGGCTTTTACTCTGAGGGAAAGAGGGAGTTACTGAGGGTTTGGGCAGAGAAGTGACATGATCTCACTGATGTACTGAAGAACACAGCTGGCTGTTGCAGGAAGACCAGGATAGAAGTCTGGAAATGGGTTAAAAGGCAATTGCAAGCATCATGCAAGGGATGTTGGTGGTTCCAACTAAAGTAGTAACAATGAGGTGGTGAGGAGTGGTAGTAAGATTCTGGATATCATGATTTCTTGAAGGGTCAGATGTAGACTATGAGGGAAAGAGAGGAGTTGGTGGTGCTTCCTGAACTTAGAAGAATGAAGTTGTCCTTAAGTGATATGCAAAAGACTCCAAGGGAAGTTAACCTGGAGATACAGAGTTGGGTTTCAGACATGTGAAGGCAGAAATGCAGAGACATAGAATAGACAGTTGGCTACAGGAGTCTGGAATCAGGGACAGATGTCGATTGGAGATGTACATGGGACAGCTGTTAACATATAAACCATGAAACCAGATGAGATTTCCAAGGGAGTAAGTCAAGAAAAACAAGAGATCTAAGATCCGAGATCTGAGCCCTGGATGTGTCCACGAAGAGAGATGGAAGCAGCAAGGATCCCAGAAGAAGTGGCCAGTAATGTAGGAGGAAAACCAGGAAACTGGGACATCATGGAAGTCAAGAGGAGCGTTTGGCTAAAAGAGAGGGGGGTCAACTGTGTTGAGTCTGCTGAAAGGTCAAGTAAGGCAAAGACAGGACTGAGCTTTGGCTTTAGGAAGACAGAGGCCATGGGCAACCTTCACAGGCAGTTTCAGGGGAGTAAGGAGAGAAATTTTTTTATCCTCAGCAAGGACAGAAAACCTCAATGATTTAAAAAAAAAAAAAAAAAGGAAAGGAGCACAGTGCCTGGCACTAAAGCTTTAAGGAGGGAAGGAGAAAGAAGTGACAGTGCCTTGGCATTTAAGGGACAGACTTGTGTGTAAGCCAAGACGAGATGTTCTGTGTGTGTATAAACCTTTTCTCATGACTCAACAGATTACGCTGCTAATTTACTGACTCTTTGTTCTCCAACTCTGCCCTGAATAAGCTTAATCTTTTAAGTGGAAGAAAAAAAATAAATAAAAGGTCACCTACCAGCAATTAAGCCATCACTCCTATGAAACCTGGACTTAATTCATTACATAAAAGGGATGCTTGCAATGTTCTTCTTCAACTGGAGATACACTGCTCCAGCAATAGATTTTTGCTTTTGATATCGTTGCCACACCTCTGGAACAACAATATTGGGAAATGCATGCCGTCCTTTTTCAGTATTCCATCCAAAGAGGCCAGACTTCTACGTTCAAGGCCAAGCTTGCTCTTTCCATCATCACACACCCCATCTCCCGTAAAATCATCTCCTGTCACCAGTATTCCTGCCAAGTTACCCATTTAGAACTGTCTCTTTCTTTTTCACACAAAGCCATATGTGGAATGCAGAAGAGATGATATACTTAAACCCATCAGAATTTCTTTACTTCAAATATGGAAGCTCTGCCTCAAAAATTCCTGAACAGTGCCTTCTACCTCATTAGCGATTTACCAACTGCTGATTTTCCTAGTTAAACCAGAAGACAAATATATTCCTAAGAAAGTACCTAAGACATTACACTGCTTACCTTCTGCTTGGTTTCACTTGATGGAAAGAAATATCAGTAACTTCTACGGCTAAAAAAGGGGGGAAATTTCAGTAAAAATCTCATTATTTTAGATCCCACTATGAAAATAACAGTAATATCAACCTTGACTGAAGATTCCTTTTGTAGCATGACTGAAAAGAGGGCACTGCAAAGAAAATTAACTAACACATCAATAGTGTTCACAGAAGATATTTAACCCACTTAAAACATCAAGTGTTTCAAATATTATGTATTTGTTAAAACAAAGCTATCTGTATGCTATTGGTACAGAAAGGCAGTATATATGTTTACGTATGATGGACAGGCAGTCAAGAATTCACTAGGTTGGGGCGCCTGGGTGGCTCAGTCGGTTGAGCGTCTGCCTTCGGCTCAGGTCATGATCCCAGGGTCCTGGGATCGAGCCCCGCATCAGGCTCCTGCTCAGTGGGGAGCCTGCTTCTTCCTCTGCCTCTGTGCTCTCATCCTTCCTCTGTGCTCTCTCTC
The DNA here is from genome assembly GCF_054177405.1 of Leptonychotes weddellii. Classification (NCBI taxonomy): domain Eukaryota; kingdom Metazoa; phylum Chordata; class Mammalia; order Carnivora; family Phocidae; genus Leptonychotes; species Leptonychotes weddellii. Next base: position 117,761,878 of record NC_138372.1, on the reverse strand, counting down.
TCTTGATCTTGCTCTATCTCAAGTATATAAATAAAATCTTAAAAAAAAAAATTCACTAGGTCATTTCCACTGTTTTTGTTGTAATTACTGATCTACACACACACACACACACACACCCCTCACCAACATTCATGCAAGTATTATACAAACAACTTACCAACCCACACATTTTATTTGCCAATGCCCACACCCCACCAACAAGTAGGTTTCCCAGATTAAAAAAAATAAAATCACTGGTTCTTTCTTTTTGTCCATAATAACTCTCTCTATACTTGATTCGTAAATGGACTACTCTCCAAACTGCATTTTCATAATTATATAATTATAATTTTAGCAGTGTAAAATTAAAAGAAAAAATGTTATTCCTTGGTTGACTAAGAAGTAACCTATAAAAGATTTGCCTCTTCTCCATGCCTGTAGAACTCATCACAGAGTAAAAATAATCAGAATCTGTGCTTAATAATTATACCAAAATTCATTTACTAAACTCAAAATAAATAACATGCTTTCTTAAAATATTATTTTTAGATGAGTTGGATAAGTAACCTGCAGAAAATGAAAATTGAAGGCAGCTCCTCACAAGATGTAAGTTTGAGAGGCATATATTAAGAATCTTCCCAGCCCAAGACCAGCAGATGATGAAACCTGACAGATTGGCTGGCATTTTCTCCCCCATTCTGGGTGCTTGTCTCATGCAATCTGCTCCCACAGGGCTGAGCCACTGCCTTGTTCTAAAAACATCAACCACACATACACCACCTCCGATCCTGGAAACTGAAGAACTCTACACTGCAGTAAACATTTGTTCTCTGAAGTTTTCTTAACTCAACTTTTAGGATTCAGATCTACCACATGTTAAGAATGTACCAAATGGGGGCACCTGGGTGGCTCAGTTGGTTAAGCGACTGCCTTCGGCTCAGGTCATGATCCTGGAGTCCCGGGATCGAGTCCCATATCGGGCTCCCTGCTCAGCAGGGGGTCTGCTTCTCCCTCTGCCCTCTTCCCTCTCGTGCTCTCTGTCTCTCATTCTCTCTCTCTCAAATAATAAAATCTTTAAAAAAAAAAAAAGAATGTACCAAATGTACAACACTCAGAAAATTTCCTCCATTGATATCCACAATAGTTCAAAAATATTTGTTCAACAATCATCTATTAAGCACCTGCTATGTGCCAGGCACTCTATCAGCTATTAACAATGTAAAGCTAAGTCTAAGACTGGTTCTCTCTTAAAGCAGATGGGCGTATATGTGGGGGGAAAGAAAAGAAGTCACAGGGGCGCCTGGGTGGCTCAGTCGTTAAGCGTCTGCCTTCGGCTCAGGTCATGATCCCGGGGTCCTGGGATCGAGCCCCGCGTCGGGCTCTCCGCTCAGCGGGAAGCCTGCTTCTCCCTCTCCCACTCCCCCTGCTTGTGTTCCCTCTCTCGCTGTGTCTCTCTCTGTCAAATAAATAAATAAAATCTTTAAAAAGAAAAGAAAAGAAGTCACAAATAGGACACTAAGTGCAACAGGAGAAAAGAAGGCAGCGTGATTCATTCTGCCTGGGAGATTGAGGAAAGCCACACTGACAAGATTCTATTTGAGCTTGGTTCATAAAGATGAGCAGGAGTTCACCGAGGAAGGATAGAAAGAGTTCCAGACACAGCAAAGCTCTGAGACCTATTTGGGAACGTAAAAACCTAGAAGGACAAGGGGAAGGGCATAGAGGAGATAAAGCTGGTATGACAGGTTGGGCAGGACAGGTTTTGAATGTCATGCTTTTATTCTGAAACAATAAGGAACATGAATGCATTTTAACCAAGAACAATTCACTCAAACGATATGAAGATAATTGTGGCAGTTTGAAGGGTGAACTCAAACAGGATGAGGAAATCGGGACTAGAAGAGGAACAGTGTCAGAGCAAAGGAAGAGGAGGACGCAAGAGCTCTTCCAGAGGTGAGATGAACAGGACCAGGGATCCTTGGATATCAGAGTAAAGAAGCAGGAACATAGGGCGGATCCAATGGTCCTAGTGACAATGACAGATGAGACAGACTTTCATGATCCAAAAGCAGAATTGCAGGAGGAGGAGCAAGTCTGGGTGAAGAAATGAGTTCAGCACTGGCTACTAGGTGGGTTGTCTAAAAGTGCAGGAGGAGTGGGGTGGGGGCCAAGCAACTCTAAGGCCGAGTCATCGATGCTAAAGTTAAAGTCAGCCAGTATGAAAACAAGAGACGAAAGCAGGAGAGAAATGGATGCCCAAAAGTCAATGGATTTGATGGAATGACCTAGATGTGGAGAGGTCATGGCAACACGTATAGAAGAGCATAATCCAACTGGATGGAGTGTACATCAGGAGTGGATGTTTTCAGCTGCTTAACTAGAAAACCATTCTCAAACCTCTTCTTCCTAAGCTAGACACCCATTTTCCCAGTTGTTTTGTTGTTTATTTAGAGGTGGCAACACAAGGATACAGGAACGGAGTTGGGAGCCAGTAGGAAAACTCTCACTTCTCTGATAAAAGGAAAAGACATAGCTGGTCTGCCTTGAATGAGGAAACAGATGCCTACAGGTTCTTGGAGCTAACTTGTCACCATGAGAGGACACAATGCCAATACATTAATGATGAGGAGGGAAAAGTTAGGGAGCCCCACTGTCCAGCTCTGGGATATAGGGAACTTGTAGGCAAAGACCAAAGAAAAGCAGTATCATCAGGGGAAAAGCAGGCTTCAAATGGGTCAAAGAAGAAAGAAGAGGGAAATGTATTGTAAGGAAAGGTTGAGGATTGGAATTGTGCCCTGCTGCTTCCCCAGGAGCCAGCAGCCACCACACATTTGCTGCATCAATAAATATCGAGTGGATAGCTTAGTGGAAGGGCATGGTGGAAGGCCGGCAAAGCAAGGTGGCCTCCATAAAAGCAAAGAGATGAGCAGGTTGGGGATATGGTAGGCTGGTCAATTAGACCAGTTTGTCCCTTGGACAGAGGTCTCTGATCACAGCAAGGAGGGAAGAAGGTCCCGGCTGAAGGTGAAGAGGGGAAAGCAGGCTAATTGTGCCCTCTGTGGTTTCAGGTTCCAGATTCCAGAGACAGACAGACAGGAGTACAGCTTGGACAGAAAACCATCTGAGCCAAAATACCGACCTGGGCACTTTTTTGCAGGTCCACTGGCAGAGGTAGTTCTGAAGGCCTTATGTTTGGGAGCTCTACATCCTTAAGACTGTGAAAGAACAGGCGCATCCTCTAAAGCTCATGGTAAAACTCCATGCCGGGATTCTTTAGGGGACACAAGTCATCCTGTAAAGCAATGTTTACTCAGTCTGACTCAGGGGAGAACCATGCATTCCCCAGAATCTTTGCTCATTGGATTCTTCGGCATTGGCTATTTGACAATGTAGGAGTCTCAGTGCCTGACAATGGCTACATTTCATCTCAAGGACCAGTTCCAATGGTAGGGAGGTGGGCAGTGGACAAGACAGACCTAGCTTGCTGCAGGCTTCCAGGTAAAGCAGTCTTGCAAGCTGGTGCTGCTACAGCGAGCTCTCTGGGTAGAGAAAGATGGTCCAGCAGCTGGAGGAAATTTGCCATCTGAGTAGTGTTCATAGAACTTCCCACAAAACCACACAGCCACCTAAATTTTACTGCATCCCCATTTCCCCTTTGAATATCCCCCTTCTTACACCACTCCTTCCTGTACCTCTATCTCCCTGCACAAATTCAATAAGGAAAATAAATCTAAAAAAAAATGTGGTCTTTTTAACAAATAGCATCCAAAGGGGCACATGGGTGGCTCCGTTGGTTAAGTGGCTGACTCGATTTTTATCTCAAGTCATGATCTTGGGATCATAAGATTGAGCCCTCTCTCCCTCTCCCCGCCCTTGCTCTCTTTCTACCTCAAATAAACTTTTTTTAAAAAAAGATAGCAGCCACAATATATGTGTGCACATGTATAAAATACATATACCAGAATCACATGGAGAAGGAAATAAAATTTTCTTCAAGCATTGAAAGCATCTGTAGCATGTGGGCACTGCTTTATTTCCAATATTGAGATGTATTTTCTCTCATTTAAATAATACCTAAATGTTCCACTTAAGAATGACATTTCCAAATGTTAGTTTCCTACATGTAATTCCAAGAGAGTCTTACCAAATTACTGGAGAAGGTAATCTAATTTAATAGCCCAACTATATACTCCAGTTACAACTGCATTTAACATTTTGATCCACGTTAGTGGGCCTCCACACACGTACTAGTGGAGATGACACCCTAACAAAGTACAGCGCCACCTATTGGCCACATGCTAAGAATAATCTTCTGGTCCAATACAGTAGGTTCTGGCTGACAGGCTATATGGCTTTGAGTCACATAATTTATTTATGAACTGACCTTTAACATTTTTACAGATTCAATAAAGCAAAGTAGGGGTAGAAACTATAAAAACCCAGCAAGGTATTCTGCCTCATTTCATTCTTTTAATGTTATTTCTTATATCTCTATTACAGGACATCTTGTTGAATATTTGTATTCCCCTTACTGGCTAAGTACATATTTATTGGGTACCTGCACGTGTCAGACTATGTATCTGGCAAGAGGATTACAGTGGTAAACAAGACCAACCTGGCCCCTTGTCCCTTTGAGGATCATAATACAGTAGACCTTTGAACATCATGGGGGTCAGGGGCACAGACACCCCTACTCCATGCAGTCAAAATCCCATGTATAACTTTTGACTCCCCAAAAACTTAACTACTAATAGCCTACTGTTGACCAGAAGCTTTACTGGTAACATAGTCAATTAACACATATTTCAGAGGTTATATATATGATATACCATATTATTTAAGATAGCAAAAAGAAAATCCTAAGAAAATAAATTTGCAGTACTGTACTGTATTTATCCAAAAAAAAATTGCATGTAAGTGGACCTGCACAGCTCAAACCCATGTTGTTCAAGGGCCGACTGTATCTCTGGAGTCCGACCACTTCTCATCACCTCCACCATGAACACCCTGTGCAAAGCCTCCTCACTGGTTCTGTCTCTGCAAGCCCTTCTCAGCAGAGTAGAGAGGGAACCCTTTAAAACCTAAGTCAGATGACAAGCCTGGTCTGCTCTAAACCTTCCAAAGTTTCCATCTCATCCAGAGTAGAATCCAGAGTCCTCACTGCCGAATATGTAGCCTCCCCTCTACCTCTATCCCCTGGCAACCTCCATCAGCCCGGCTAGCCCCGCTCCTCCTCAAACCTGACAAGCCTCAGGGCCTCTGTACCTGCCCCTCTGCCTGAATGCTCATCCCTCAGATACTGGCACGACTCACTCCCCTACTCTCTCCAAGTCTGTGCTCAAATAGCCTGTCTTGGTGTGCCTGGGTGACTCAGTCGGCTCAGCTGCTGCTTTTGGCTCATGATCTCAGGGTTCTGGGATAGAGCCCCACATCCGGCTCCTTGCTCAGTGGGGAG
>NC_138372.1:117724502-117755944 GCF_054177405.1 Leptonychotes weddellii | reverse complement strand
CCACCTTGACATTCTTAAGAGCTTTTGAATAAGGGGACCTATGATTTCATCTTGTACTGGACCTCACAAATTATGTAGCTGGTCCTGTTTTGAGGATTCAGGGTAAGAAATGTGTGAGTAAAATAGCTCGCTGAGAACATCCACTGAAAGATGAACAGTCTTCACAGTGCATGACCCTCTTGGTAAGTCAGAGCCACTAATTCAAGGAAAGGAGCATGGCTCCTGAGGCATATGGGATTTTCGCTCTTTTCAGTCTCGGACAGCTAAGCCCTTTCATGAGTCATGAGATTGTTCCCGGCAATTCTCTCCCAGCACCTTTCCCACCCCCAGCCCCCTCTCACCAGGCACAAGCTGGAATTCCCCACCACCAGGGTCAATGTCGACGAGAGTCAAGAGACGCAATAGCATGTTAACATAGATAAAATTTTAAAATTAACTACTGTGGAGCTTAGATTTAAAATAGACAGGAGAGTTCCATTCCAGTGGGGAAAAGGGGATGGCTTGTGGTTTTCACTTAATACTAACGGGAGGGAAGAAAGGGTACCGAGCCCAGGAAAGAGGGAGTGCTTAGGGGTGCTTAGTGCAAAGAAGGGACTCTGCGGAAAGGTAGGGAAGGGACATAAAACCTTTTTGAAGACTTAGCAACCGATTTGTCTCAGCTCAGGAAGCCAAGAAATGGCTCCTGGTGCTGTCCTATCCTAGTCTTGGCAAGAGAAGTGAACAGGACAAGCCAGAGCAGCGGGTGTTCCAGCTGACCCCTGCTGGCTCTCCAAGGAAGTGTCCGTGCCCGTGGTGCTGGCAAGCCCTCAAAGGGTTTTTCCAGAGGGTGGATCACACAAAACAAGCAAGATTCCTGGAAGTGAGGAAAGCAGTAAGATGTGCTCAAGAACTCTTTCACACCTGTTTCACTTAACAGAGTAAGGACTTGGTGATCCACGTAGAAACATAAAGAGGAACAGAACAGCTCATGTTTTTAGACAGGGGCTAGAACGAGATCATAGGCAGTATCATGTTTTTGAGATCCTCAGGTACTGGCTAGAAGGCTGCTGCCTGCAGTCACGGAACAGAAAAACATGAAACTTTCAAGATGTTTGCTTTGCCTCTCAGTTTGCTTCTCTCCTCCCGCCCAGAGTGAAGGCAGTCATAAGAAGTTGGCAGACAAAAGGCCCTTTTTACAAAGTAGTTACCAATAAATTCTCTAGTCATCCCTCACAATATTAAATGTAGAATGAAAATTAGATTCCATTTTCATTCCATCCAAAGAAATTTATCTGGACAGAATCTTGTCAAAAACTGTTTAAAATTCCTTAAGATGGAACAAGAAAATTTATAGAAACTTATCTAGGACACAGGAATTCATTCTCATTTCCTTTCTAAAGTTTTCTATGAGGTTTTGCCTCCTTTAGGTCTAAAAAAGTTTCATAAATACAAACTGATACTGCCTCACTGCGAAACTTGAGGAAATAAAGGCATAAAGAGTTATGCTTCTAGATCAAGACCTGCTTTTAAATATATTGGGAAGAGTAACAAGTCTACAACTGTCAAAAATCCATTGTCCATCAATAGTATAAACATATGCTAGAAACTTTTGAACTTCCCTTCTTCACGAGCTGTAGTGATTGTAATTATCCCACCTGCATCCATCCCAATTCTTCTGGGATGTTCACCTAATACCTGATCAACCCACTTGAACATATTAGGTGTCTACCAGGTACTTAACAGAAGTATCATTGAGGTTCTTGGTCTTTCACATTCATACCACAGTGAGAACACAATTAAGAACAATATGGTACTACTTTGAGAATTCAAATAAGGAAAAAGGATAGGAGTTTAGTGGATGAAGACAGACTTGAATTTGTTCTTGAAGGACAGGGTAGATTCAGACGAGTAGGCCGGAAAAGAGGGAAAAAAAAAAAAGGAAAGAAATTAGTGGCAGGGAGAAAAGCGTTCAGATAAAGACCTACAGAGACAAGAACAGAGGAGAGAGATGTTCGTGGCCAACTAATACTATCAATATTAAACACAGCTTACATCAAGTTGAAACCAAACTATGCCTTCCTTCCAGTAAAAAAATAATAAAGGGAACATCTAAAAGAGCAAAGGAAGGTCTTGTGATAGGAGAGGCATCTTTTGTTAGACTGTTAGAAAGTCTCACTTTTCACACCCTTGTGAAATAGAAAGTTGGCAGGCCAGAAGCAAAATCCCCCTGAGTGAAAATGTGATGTGATTCAGGCCTTCTAGAGCAATAGTTAACCTTAGCCACCCATAAGTTTGTAAAACTCCCTATGTTGAGACCACAGCAAGAGGGATGACATCAGAATCTCTGCGGTGGGACCCAGGGGATCCCAAAGCCGATGACACATGAGTCCTGACCACATTGTTTGTGGCAACTTACCTCAGGCTCCTCAGGATAAGTAGATTGTGATAAAGTACAAACTCATTTCTTAATGATAGTGGCTCTCAAATTTTAGGGAGATACAGCTAGGCACTTGTCAAAACGTGGACCAGCAGGCCCCATCCCCCCCCAAAATGTTGATTCAGCAGATCTGACTGTGGTTTGGTAACATGCATTTTAAATAACCCCTCCCCCAGGTGATTCTGATCCAGGTGACTCTAGGACTGTATTTTCTCCTGCCCTATGAACTATCTCCCAAGCAAACCCATAAGCTTCAGATTTAGTTTTCTAAGATGTTGGCAGCTTTTGCCAGCCAGCTTTGGAAGAATGTCTGAGATGCTTCCACCTTGGTCATGATTGTCTTTCCCCAGAAGCATTCAACGTTCATACCAAAAAGGGAAAATTTGAGAGATGCTATTATAAACTGAGTATTTCCCCCCAAATTTCATATGTTGACATACTAATCCCCGAGGTGATAATATTTGGAAGTGGCTTCACTACCTTTGAGAGGTAATTAGGTTTAGATGAGGTCATGAGTCTGGGAGCCACATGACAACATTACTTACCTTATATGAAAAGGAAGAGAGCCCAGAGTGCTGCTTCTTTCTGCCACATGAGGACACAGCAAGAAGGCGGCCAACTGCCAGCCAAGAAGACAGCTCACAACCAAATCTGCCAGAACCTTGACCTTAGCCTTCCCAGCCCCCAGAACTGTGAGAAATAAATGTCTGTTATTTAAACCACCAGTCTGTGGTACTTTGTTATAGCAGCCCAAGCTAAGATGCCACAGTACAACACTGAAGAGTGTAGATCTGCTCTGAGAAGTAGCCTAAAAATACATCCCCACCTTTCCTTTTCCCAGAACCATCCATCTTACGTCCGGGGAAACAGACTCAGCTTGAGCACACAGGTTCTAGTTACAATATTAACCATCTAGGACCTCGGCTTGTTTCTTCACTAGAACTAAATCTGACCATTTTAAGATCTGGTTTGTAAATACAAAAGGCGGGGATCTTTGACTTTCACAGATGGAAGAGCAGAGTGCAGCAGCTGTAGCAGGGCTCTGGTTAACTGGAACCAGCTGTGATAGGTTTGGGCCGCTCAGGCAGGCCCCCCACGTAAGGCAATGAGCAAAGGATGCCTCCACCGACCAATTCAACAAAGCCTTCCTGAGCATTTGCCGCAGCCTGGGCTCCCAGCACTGAACAAAACTGGCCATGCTCTCCCTCCCTTTTGAAGGGAAAGATGGAAGGATAAGAGACACTGAGAATTGGGGAAAGAGAGATCTGGAGGAAGGAAGTGGCTATTTCGGACAGCTGGCCAGGTGAAGGGCTTCTGGGGAGACTGATATTTAAGCTAAGACCTGAATGTCAAGAAGGAGCCAAGCATGTAAAGATCCAGGGGAAGAACAGTAGATGCAAATCGCTGAGACTGAAAGCAGCTTGGCAGGTTTGAGGGACAAGGAAAGATGCCAGTGTGGCTGGAACAAGTGAACACGAGGGAGGAGGAACTGGAAAGGCCAACAGGATCCCGACGAGGCACGGCACCACCGTTGCTCTGGTGGTAGAGAACAGTCCTGCCATTAACACTCCCGGTGACAGATGATTGGTTTTGCGGGTGATTGCAGGCTCAGGCTTACACGCTGATACAACGAGTAACTTCCATCTGTCCGGAGAGGATTTCAAGCTTGGGAAGCCATGCCCTCCCTGACACCCTCCTCTCCTTGCTCAGGACGCCTGAAATTAGCTCAAAAAGGCAGAATCAATGCTCTGGCCTTGAAGGCGGACAATCCGGGTTTTCGTTTCACCTTTGCCACTTTTTAGCTGGCAAGTTATTTAAACAACCTGAGCCTCGTTTTCCACATCTGTAAAGTGGGGATAACAAACACCTTACTCATTAGGTTGTGGGCATTCTATGAGATAATGTATGTAAATCATTGAGTACAGCTGCTGACACATAATAGTGTTATTCCTATCCAAGAAGCTTCATTTCAGTTTCTCTAATTTAAGACATTGATACAAATCGAACAGAAAATCTCCCTGGAGTAGTCACACTGTAAGTTAGTATTAGTCATTTGCACTTTAGTGTGAATGAGTCTGCAATTCTTTCTCCAAAGCCCCAGAAAGTTGGATTTGAGTGGAGAGGTGGAGAGGTTTTTTTTGTGGGGGGGTTGGTGGGAGAGAACTTCTAGATTTCAGAGAAACCAAAGGAAAAGCAGAGAAGACTAGATGGGGGAGGAGTGCTATAGCCTCTGAAATCTTCACAGTGTTTCAATTCTCTAGAAGCTATTAATACAGGGAAAGAATCAAGCCTTTATTCTGCTTTTCCTGTACACACTGCATTTCAGGGTAACCAAACATTGATGAGAGAAGTTTCTCTGTATAAAAAGCATTCTAGGGGCACCTGGGTAGCTCAGTCAGGTAAGCATCCAACTCGATTTCAGCTCAGGTCATGATCTCAGGGTTGTGAGATCGAGCCCCTATATACTCAGTATGGAGCCTGCTTAAGATCTCTCTCTCTTGGGGCACCTGGGTGGCTCAGTCGTTAAGCATCTGCCTTTGGCTCAGGTCATGACCTCAGGGTCCTAGGATCGAGCCCCGCATCGAGCCCCGCATCGAGCCCCGCATCGGGCTCCCTGCTTGGCGGGAAGCCTGCTTCTCCCTCTCCTACTCCCCCCGCTTGTGTTCCGTCTCTCGCTGTCTCTCTCTGTGTGTCAAATAAATTTTAAAAAATCTTTAAAAAAAAAAATCTCTCCCTCTCCCCCACTCTAAAAAATAAAATAAAATTTTAAAAAGCATTCTAGCTAAGCTTTTAAGAAGCAATGATAGAGGGGCACCTGGGTGACTCAGTCACTTAACCTTCTGCGTTTGGCTCAGGGGATGATCCTGGCGTTCTGTGATCAAGCCCCATGTTGGGCTCCCTGTTCAGCAGAGAGTCGGCTTCTCCCTCTCCCTCTGCTCCTTCCCCCACCCCCCCACCCCCGCTTGTGCTCTCGCTCTTTTGCGCGCTCTCTCAAAATAAAATCTTTTAAAAATAAAAAAGCAATGATAAAATATTACCATTCGGCAACAAAATGAGCTAATAGATGGAGGTCATGATTGTCAAGGGTTGCTTACACCACAAAGCGAGAAAACCAAGCATTTTGCATCTCCTGATAGAAGTGTAGCACCACCACCTGTGAAGCATTTCAGCCTGAAACTCAAGCCTAAATCTTTAGATGGAACTACCGAGAACAGAGGAACATGCTCAATATCAAGAGGAAACAATCAGCAAAATCCAGACCATTAGGAAATCTCTTGGATAAATCACTCGGTTTCTTCAACAAATATATTGCAAGGAAAAATAAGAGTGTGAGGGGAAACCTGTAGATTAAAAAAAATATTTAAGAGGAACCCCGACCAATCACAAAATATGGACCTATCAAAAGAGCCTAACTCAATTATAAAATTAAAAGCTTATGATAAAGAGTGAAACTTGACTGGATATTTGATAATATTAAGGAATTACTACTAAATGTTTACATGTGATGATGTATTGTGGTTACTTTTTAAAGAGTCCTTATCCTTTAGAAATATACTGAAATACATATTTACATATATCTGTTTATAGAGATTTATATATATTTACATGTAAAAAATATATAATACCTTGGATTTGTTTCAAATTAATCTGATAGGGAGATGGGGGTGTTTTTAATAATAAGACATAAGAACTAAAAAATCAGAAATATCTTAAAACTTTATAGTTTTCCTTAAGATTAGTGCTTCCACACACACTTCACTGTTTACCAAGGGCTCCATGAGTTGGAGGCATTAAAAGACTTTGACATGAGGCATGATAATAACAATAATGATGAGTAACATTTTCTGATAACCTATATGTTGGACTAAAGCCAGCCCAGAAATATGCTCAGCCAGAAAGCTAGTGCAATCACACTGAAAAAGCCAGAGAGAGGAGTCACTCACCCTGAGTTCCTGGGATTACTGTCTCCCCCCCAGTTCACAGTGAGCTACTGAAGACAGGGAGCCAGGTTGTATTCACCTTCTTATTCCTGGTTTTAGCATGAAGTCTGGTACCCAGCAGCAGCCCAGATGAGGAGGGAGTGGGGAGGGAGGGATTCTGATATCTAGAGCAGGGAGAAGAAAGTGGAGGTCACTGTGCTTGCACTTGGCTGGAAGCAGTGAAAGGTACAAAGACTCCACTCAATCCACCTGAAGCCAAAATGATAACACAAGAAAACTAAAAGAGACAGTCAATAACCAGGGATGTAGTTCGTGACTTTAAACTGCGGTAGTCTCTCCTCTGCTCAGTGAGTCTGGAAACTAAAGCGCCTTGAAGGAAACCTCACCTTCACCCACAGGGGCCAGCAGAGAGCTGGTCCTAAGAGAAGCTGAAACCACATCCGCAAGGCCTCCACACTTCCTGCTGAGAACTTCCACACTTTGTATCAGTGTATAGCTCTCTCACTGGGCAAGAAATGTATAAGGAGCTTTTTGGAGAAAGGTTGGGAAGCAGGAAATTGGTCAGCAGTGTGGGAGGAATAAAAATTACTGGGACAAAGTGACAGAGGAAAAGGTATAGAGTGTGGAAAGTTTTTCATATAAACATCCTGATACATTTCGGCACTTACAACCTGCACTTATCCAAGCCTCATTTCCAGATCGTTCTGCAAATTTCCCCCTCTTAGTGTATGCACACAGCCACGTAGTACATTTCAAAGCCTGGTTCCCAGCGCCTCCACAACTCAGTAAAGTAAAATCACCTGAAAGCTTTTTTTTTTTTTTAAGATTTTATTTATTTATTTGACAGAGGGAGACACAGCGAGAGAGGGAACACAAGCAGGGGGAGTGGGAGAAGCAGGCTTCCTGCTGAGCAGGGAGCCCCATGCGGGACTCGACCCCAGGACCCTGGGACCATGACCTGAGCCGAAGGCAGATGCTTAACGACTGAGCCACCCAGGCGCCCACCTGAAAGCTTTTTAAGAGTCAGTGTAATCTCACTGTCATTCTCCTCCCTGGATTCCTTGATGGTTTTCTCCAACCAAGCCCATGAGCAGCAAAAAGAGCCTTTGATGAAACACCAAGATCTTGGGAAGAAATCAAAGCTGATTGGGCTAAACACAGAGGTGTTTAAGCCTAGATTTTCCTGCAGCTTGCTTCTAAGCCCTGCTTAACGCCCCAGGCTGACAGGCAGCTGGCTCTACTACTCAGGGAAGGTCTTGCTGGCCTTCCAAAGATCTTGAACAACACTGCTAAACACCATCTGCAGAGATGTACTTTCCCTGCCATGCAGGTGCACAGCCTCCGTCCCTTCTGATCACAATAGTGTTCGATGGGAACTTGAGGAAGAGACTCGCCCTCCCTGATTTTTCTCTTTCCTTTTGCCTTCATTGCATATCCCGCAGCCTGGCAGAGCCATAAGATCACCTCCTCCTCTTTCCGCACAACACACATAATTTTTAGGCTCTGTCTTTAAGAATTCACTGCTATCTCATGACAAAAGTCTCCCATGACCCTCTCCCAAAGTTGTTAGTCTTTATTGGAGACCAAAGTATATTGGTTTCAGGAAGACAACAAATCACAAAGGGCATTACCTGAAGATGGGCAGATGAATGAAAAACAGAAAAAGCCCCCAAGGAAGAGGGAAACCTCACAACTTCTAATTAAGATGCAGAACAGTATCTTCGCCTTCTAATTTTTTTTTTTAGTTTCAGGAAATAAGACAGGAGTCTCATGATTAGAGAGGGTGATGCCAGGACTTGGAAGGTCTGGGCATGTACATGGTAGCCAAAAGAGGACCTGCCCTTCCTGCCTTTTCTAGGAGGGAGAACCTGCTGCCCCAGATTGCCCCAAATTGCTGCCAGAGGCCCCAGGAGCCTGAGAAGTGACCAGCCCTGAACTCCATTGGCCCAGTGCAAGGGCCTAGGAATCAGACACCACCTGACAGAATCCCAACTCCAACACTTGGATGTGTGCCACATTTCTGAGTGTTACTATCCCAATCTGCAAAATGGGAATCCTATTCTAGAAAATCTAGAATAGAATGGGTGGTTGTGAGGATTAAATGAGATGATATAAAGCATCCAGTTCTGTGGCAGAATGCTCTCAAAAATCAGTAGCTTTTTTCCTTCCCTGCCTTGCTCACATTCTATTCTACTAGTCCCTCCTTTCCCAGTTATTCATTTGGCCCTACTCAACAGGAAAATCCTCGAGCTCCTCTGAGAGCTATGAGCTGAATTACAGGATGTTTTGTTTCCCAAACAGGGCAGATAGTCATGATATTCAAATATGAGTTTTTTCTGGATTCACATACTGAGCCCAGGATTTAAGAGACACCCAGTAATATATGCCCACTCTTTCACCAAGAGAAAAGTAATTATTCTTAAATGATCGTTGGTGGGATTTTTTAAAACTTTCATCATGTTTAAAATTGCAAATACATACATAGAATGCTATAAAGAACCTGTGTGAGCCCATCTCTAGCTGTAATGGTTATCAACAATTTAGCATTCTTGTTTGTTTTGTCACCCTTCTGCTTTTGTCTGTTTTGCTAGACATCTTATCATGCCACCACAAATACTTCAAGATCTATCACCAACAGATAAGACATTTTCCAACACAATCACAATACCAATTCCAGTTGTCTCAAAATGTCTTATTGTTATTGTTTGCTGGAATCAGGAATCCTCCACATTTGGCTGATATTCCTTAAGTGTGTTAGTCTAGAACACTTCCTGTGGTAGCCAGAAAGTCACACCACCAGAGCCCCTTCAGGGAGAAACAGTAGCCCAGCTGCAGAGGAGGAGGTCAATAACCTCCAACTCCAGCTCCTTGGAGACCAGAGTCAGCTGTCCAGAGCCATGTCCCTTGGATCACACCATTGTCCAAGCAGCCCACCTTCAGTGGCTAAGCAAGGCAGGGGTATATAGACCCAGCTTTGTGGTCTGACACAGAACACACAACTCTGATGGACAAGGTTTGCTCCAGAGTCCCACTGCATTGGCCAAGGCTTTGCCAGTCCTGCAGCTCAGTGGGTCCTTTCCCTCTGCTTCCTGGCTCCTTCCTTTCACAGGTGCTGATCTGATCCTTAGTCAATTAGTTTGCACCAAATTGTGTCTCCTCATCTGCTTCCAGATGATGTAATTTACAACAGTTCTCTTCCATTTATCATACCTTTTACTAGTTGGAAAACACTAGGACTGACCTTATATTTTATTTTATTATTTTTTTTTTTTGAGAGAGAGAGAGAGAGAGCACATGAGAAGGGGGAGGGTCAGAGGGAGAAGCAGGCTCCCCGCTGAGCAGGGAGCCTGATGCGGGACTCAATCCCGGGACTCCAGGATCATGACCTGAGCCGAAGGCAGTCGCTTAACCAACTGAGCCACCCAGGCGCCCCTGACCTTATATTTTAAAATACTCATTTCAGGGGTGCCTGAGTGGCTCAGTCGTTAAGCATCTGCCTTCAGCTCAGGTCATGATCCCAGGTCCCTGGGATCGAGCCCTGCATTGGACTCCCTGCTCGGCAGGAAGCCTGCTTCTCCCTCTCCCATTCCCCCTGCTTGTGTTCCCTCTCTCGCTGTTTCTCTGTCAAAAAAATAAATTCTTTAAAAAAAATAAAATAAAATACTCATTTCAGCATCTCCACATTCACTTCTCAAAAGCAGAAATCATAAGCCAAACATTCTCATTTCCAATAAAAGAAATTTCTGAACAACTAAAATCAAAAGAAAGCAAAGAAATACAACATACCTTAACATCCCCACTTTATTTTCTAAAAAAGCTAAACTGTTTCATATACATTAATATTAAATTGCTGACATCACCAAAATCAGCCATGAAAGAAGTCTAAATTCCTATTCAAAGACTATTGTCATCTTTAAGTTATAATAAATTCATCAATCTCTTTCTTTCCTAACATAGCAAGGGCCAACCTAAGTAACCACATTGTGGAGAAACTACATGAGTTAGTACTCAAACCCTGTCCTGGAGTACTTGGTCAGAGAAATGAAAGATTGGCTGACCCAAAGCAGTCTCAACTCCAGCTCCCTGGATAAATTATTGGAGCAAGCCACTTTCCCTCCAGAATCTTATTTTACTCACCAATAAATGAGAAAAGATTACACTTCCAACTTCACAGGGCTGTTGTGAGGCCTAAGATAACGTGAAGGTAATTTTGACGCTGCGCCGTGCCCACAGCTGCAAATCCACTCCTGCTCTCACATATGGGGTGCTAAGTTGCTGACTCAGGTTGGTGGTGGGAAGCCGCGGCTGCACGTGCAAAAGCTCCACCTTCCCCTTCCCTCCAGTGCCTCGGACTCCTGAGCCAGGTGTGTGTGTTTAGGTCCTTGACAAAAACCCTGGGCTCCCATAAAATGCCCACATCATTGGGGACGGTATGTGCTACGGTGAGTGCTGTGAATTGTGTAAGACTGATGAATCACAGACCTGTACCTCTGAAACAAATAATACATTATGTGTTAATAAAAAAAATTGGGCGGAAAAAAAAAATGTCTACACCATCAAGGTCAGAGACAACAAGAACCAACCAGGTTTCAACAGTGTCCTGTGGGCTCTAGCTCATGTTTATGGGGTCCAGCCTGCCCTTGCTCTCTGCAACTTTCCATCTATCTTTCATTCCTGACTGCCCCATGGACTTCAAGCTCCAGCATCAGATGGACACTGGGATCGCAGCCCTGTAGTGACGATCATTTAACCAGTTCCCAGGACAGCATTAGGCCAAATCCCTCTGTATACACCTGCTAGTGGTTCTGCTTCTCTGACCTTGATTGACACACCCACACACTCATTCCAAACTCACACATGCTTCCCACCTTCCTCAGAAGAGCTTTCCAGGGCATGGCCTCATCTCCTTCCAGCAACTCTCAGGACCTTCCTAGATCTTTGAGCTTTTTCTCTTTGACAGCAACTTTGTCAAAGGCCATAAAACTGCTTAGATTTTTCCACAGGTTTGAAAAAAAAGAAACCCTCCATTTAGATTGGTGTCATTTCAGGAGGTAATTTGTCAGTGTGTACTAAAACTTTTCTAAAGTGAGCTTATCTGCCCTCTCAGCCTACTCTACTTTCAAGATTTGGAAGAAATGATCCTGGATATACACAAAGGATTATCTGGTCAGTTGAATTTATAATGACAAAATATTGGAAAAATATTAATCAGAGGATTGATTAAATTATATTTTAGCCATATGGAGATGATTATGCATCCATTCGAAGAGGTAAAGGAACAAACAAGAATGCCTGGGTGTCTCAGTTAAGCACCTGATTCTTGGTTTTGGCTCAGGTCATGATCTTCCTGGTGGTAGGATTGAGCCCTATGTAGGACGCTGCGACGTCCTACAGATTCTCTCTCCCTCTTCCTCCCCCTTTGCCCCTCCCCCTGCTCACATTTGCTCACACTCACTCTCTGGCACACACATGTGCACACGCACACACCTGTGCTCGCTCTCTCGCTCTCTCAAATAAATAAATCTTTTTTAAAAGGAAGAGGTAAGGGGCGCCTGGGTGGCTCAGTCGTTAGGCGTCTGCCTTCGGCGCAGGTCATGATCCCAGAGTCCTGGGATCAAGCCCCGCATCGGGCTCCCTGCTCCACGGGAAGCCTGCTTCTCCCTCTCCCGCTCCCCCTGCTTGTGCTCCCCCTCTCGCTGTGTCTCTCTCTGTCAAATAAATAAATAAAATCTTTAAAAAAAAAAAAAGAGGTAGAGGAACAAATAAATTGCAAGGAACAGGCATTTACAGAAGAAACATATACAGCCCATAAAAATATGAAAAATGCTAACTTCGTTAAGATTTAAAGAAATGCAAACCAGGATTACAAGATACAATTTTATATGCATTGGTTTGGCAAAATTTAGAAGTTTGACAATGTGAATCAGTGGCTGGTAGAGTATAAACTGGTACAACCGCTTTGGGAAATTGTTTAGCATTTTCTGGCAAAGTTGAACATTCACATACCTCCCAACTCAGTAATCCTATTCCTGACTGCATATCCCAAAGGAATGTCTGCATTTGACACTTGTGTATGGGAGATACATGTAAGACCACTGGCAACGTCTGCAATAGCAAAAAACTGACAATTCAAGTGGCCACCAACAGGTAAATAGTTGAGTGAACTGTGGTATATCCACACAATGCAACATATGATTGCAGAGAAAATTAGCTTCTGCTACACATAACATGAATAAATATTAGAAACAATGTTGGGGGGGCGCCTGGGTGGCTCAGTTGGTTAAGCGTCTGCCTTTGGCTCAGGTCATGATCCCAGGGTCCTGGGATCAAGTCCCACATCGGGCTCCCTGCTCAGTGGGGAGTCTGCTTCTTCCTCTCCCCTCTGCTTGTGCTCTCGAAGAAATAAATAAAATCCTAAAAAAAAAAGAAACAATGTTGAGGGAAAGGCAAGTGACAGACACTACATATCATTTGTACAGTACTCAAAAACAAAAGTAAAGATAAATAATACAGTACTTAAGCAGACATAATTAGAGCTAAAACCATATTTCCACTTGAAAAGGTGGGCCTGGGGGTGGGAGGTAGGAGACTGTGATAAGAAAAGGTAGATACAGTTTTTGGTAATATCCTAGTTCTTGGATTGAGTAGTAGACACATAGTATTCATTATATTATTATGCTTGAAAATTAATAGCAATATTACATGTAATCTTTTGTATGTATCTTTTTTAATTATAAAAGACGTTTTAATTACAAAAGTCAAGTGAAGTCAATTTTGAGGGTGGCCAGAGGAGGACTGGTTGGAGTGTCACCCGCTGAAGGGTTAACTCTGTTGGCTATATAAAATACTGGACTACTTTTTGTTTCTACAAAAACAGATTTCTATCTGTTTCTTCTAACCCTGTTTCTGCATACTTCATAAGCTCTGCTTCTCAAAAAAAAGTCCTTACAAGGCAATTGATGCCATGTAAGTTACTTCCTGCCAAGTCTCTGAGTAATGCTTCTGAACAGCTAAATAGCATCATAGTATAGTGGTAATGAGCTCATGTTCTAGAGTTCAAGTGCCTGACTCCAAAGCTGCCATACGAATTGCTGGCTGTGTGACCTAAGGCAAGTTACTTAGTCTCTCAGTCTCACTTTTGTAATCTTTACAATGAGGATGATAATAAGAGCCCTACCATATTTCACTAATGTGAAAATTAAATTATTTCATTGTGGAGTAAAATGCTTGACACCGGATATTCAGTAACAAAATTTTCATTTCTGGCAATATGGTACGCTAGGTACTCACAACAACACTTCTGCAAAAAAAAAAAAAAAATCCTCAAAAATATGTCATATAAAATATTTTAAATTTCTTAAAAATGCATCCTAAACTGGCAAGAAAATAAAAACTACTTATGTCCTGATCTTGGTCTCTCGTACCATTCCCCACAAAAAGAAACCAGGGCTCCCTGGAGAGAGAGCTAATTCCAGAGGTAGGACAGGAAGAATACAAAGGGGAGCCTGGAACATTTGATAGTGCTTAAAAACAAGAAAACTTTCAAAGATTATTGGATTCATAACAAAAGGACCCAGGACTCAGCTGGAGGAGATCTCAGTGGCCTAATGGTGATAATATAAGCATCAGAAAGAATAATGATTATAGTTGAATGACATACAATGAATATATAAAAATGCAAAATTCCATTATACTGGAAAAAATACGTAGTTGGAGGAGAGGGGAACTCATTTGTCACCATCCAAAAGAAGCTACTGAACCAAATTCTTATTCTGAAAATTGGTAAAGGGAAAGAATTAAGCATTTATCTTGTCTTTCTAGTGTAAAATGTATTTCAAGAGAACCAAATGGCTCTACTATACAGAAGAATACTAGCTAACAAATACAGAAGAAATAATAGAATTAATTAGAACTCTTCATTTCTCAGCTCTTAATGAAATTATTGATCTGTTTTTTAACAAGTGAATGAATGGATTGTTGACTGACGAAGGCTAAAAGCAGTAGGTGAATGGTTGATGGGAACTGGACATTCATATGGTATTGAAGGAGCACATGGATTCTTCTTGGTCACAAGTGAGGAATGTCACTGTTCATCCAGGAGATCAGGATGCCATCCCCCAGTGTCTCCTGATGATATGTATACAAAGTACACAACACTTCACACATGCAAGCCACAAAACAAAATGCCCACCTCACACCTTTAATTTGGAATAAATTCCAGACCTAAACCTAAAATGATAAAACTTCGAGAAAACATTGGAGAACGCTTTTGGGAGAAGACAAAAGCCACAAACTACTTTAAAAAAATAATAAATTGGACTTCATGAAAATCTAAAACTTATGCTCTTCAGAGGACATCATTAAAAGAAAGAAAAGAAAGCACATGGAGAAAATATTCACAATACACTTATATGACAAAGGACTTGTATCCAGAATATCTAAAGAATTCTTAAAACTCAGTAACAAGAAAATAACCAAATTTTTAAATTTTTTTTAAAGATTTTATTTATTTATTTGACAGAGACACAGCGAGAGAGGGAACACAAGCAGGGGGAGTAGGTGAGGGAGAAGCAGGCTTCCCGCGGAGCAGAGAGCCTGATGTGGGGCTCGATCCCAGGACACTGGGATCATGACCTGAGCCAAAGGCAGACTCTTAATGACTGAGCCACCCAGGGCCCCAAAATAACCCAATTTTTTAAATGGGCAAAAGATTTGAAGAGAGCCTTCATAAAAGAAGATACACAAATGATCACTACGCACCAATGAAAAAAATGCTCAATATCACTGCAAATTAAAATCACAATGATGGGGCGCCTGGGTGGCACAGTCGGTTAAGCCTCTGCCTTTGGCTCAGGTCATGATCCCAGGGTCCTGGGATCGAGTCCCACATCAGGCTCCCTGCTTAGCGGGGAGTCTGCTTCTCCCTCTCCCTTTGCCTGCCGCTCCCCTTGCTTGTGCTCTCTCTCTCTCTCTCTCTGACAAATAAATAAAAATCTTAAAAAAAAAAAAAAACCCACAATAAGATACCACTGCATACCCACTAATGGCTAAACTGAAGACTGGCAATATGAAGTGTTAGAGAGGATGTGGAGTGACTAGACCTCTCAAACACTGCAGGTAAGGATATAAGACATGACTAACTTGGAAAACATTTTGGCAGTTTTTTAGAAAGTTAGACATATACTCACCCTATGATCCTATAACTCTATTCCTAGGTATTTACCCAAGATAAATGATTTGTTCACATAGAGATATGTACATAAATATTCATAGCAGCTTTATTTTTAATAGCTAAAAGCTAAGACAAACCAGTGTCTGTCGTAAGATAAATGGTGTAGGGGAGGGAATACACTTTTGCTCTATCTTCTTAGATTTAGTGACTGGGGCCTGCAAATTAAACCGAAAAAAGAGTGATTAATAGGAGGGGGAAAAATAGTTTATTTACATGTGTAATGTATATAAACACAGGAAAACTCAATGATATGTAAGTCAAAGCGATGGTTAGAATTTGAGGCTTATATACCATCTATAAACAAAGGTAATAAATTGCAGAGAAGTAGCAAGACAAGGGAAAAGGAGGTTGTACTTCTAGGGGTGATAAATTGTGGGAAGGTAAACATGTGGGGGAAAAGAATGGAAGATAAAGATTATTTTAGTAAGATGTGTTATGCAGACCCATGTTGGTGTTTTCTGTCTTCAGTGATAAGGGTTGTTCTTCCCCTCTTGGTACAGGAGAGGGCAGAGGGAACACCTTCACAAAGGGAAATCTATGCCCTGCTTTTAGGCAGATGGGTGGGGGAAGGCAAAAGTTCTTTCTGCACCTACTATTTCCCAGTTGCTGTTTCTCAACTGTATTGAAATAATTCTCGTGCCAAAGTGGCATATTTTGAGGTGGCATATTTTGATCCCCTTCAATGTATAAACAAATTGTAGTGAATCTTTACAATGGCATACTTCATCAGTAAAAAGAAACAAACTCCTGATATATCCAACATGGCTGGATCTCAAAAGAGTAGATTCTACTTGACTTCATGTATATGAATCTAGAAAAAGAAAATATCATTTATAATGACAGAAAACAGACCACTGGATTCTCAGACCCAGGGATGGAGAACACTGACTGGAAGGAAAACAAGGAAACTTTTTGGGAGGTAATGGAAATGTTTTATATCTTAATTGTGGTGTTGATTACACAGATGTATGTATCAGTCAAAAGTCCTCAAACTATATACTTAAAACGACTGTATTTTATGTAAACTATTCTTCACAAAGTTGGTATAAATTTAAAAAATATTAGCAAACTGAATCCAGCCCTGCAAAAAAATGAAACAAACTCACCCTCCACCAAAAAAAAAAAAAAAACCCCAAAACCTCTCATGACCAAGTTCGTTTTATTCTGTGAATATAGATTAGTTTAGTATTAGATGAACATTTTTTTTTAAAGATTTTTTATTTATTTGACAGAGAAAGAATACAAGCAGGGGGAGAGGAAGAAGCAGGCTCCCTGCTGAGCAGAAAGCCCAACATGGGGCTTGATCCCAGGACCCTGGGATCATGACCTGAGCCAAAGGCAGACACTTAACCGACTGAGCCACCCAGGTGCCCCAGTATTAGAAGAACAATTAATGGCATTTACCGCATTAACAAATTAAAGGAGGAAAAATATATAATCATCTAAAGAAAGATCATAAGATAAAATTTACCAAGGATTCATTACTCTGGCAATCTACGACCAAAAAGGAGCATCCTTATTCTAATAAAGTAGATTCACAAAAACCTGCAGGAAGTTTTTAGTTAGTATTAGCTATAAATACACATACAAGTGCTACTGTTTAATGGCTAATGTGATTTCCTCTACAATTCAAGAAGCATTGCTGAATCTTCTAAACTCCAGATCTGAGCTGTAAAGAGATACAATTCATAAATCCTGACCTTGAGGATACAAAAAATCTATTGCTGGAGTTTTAAGTCATTTAAGAAACAAAGTGAGATTTAAGCGTATTCATTTTAAATGCAAACTAATGTGATTAAAACCAGATGGGTGATGTCCTTAATTCATTGACAAATACTTACTGAGTTCAAGTCTCTCTGACTGGATGTGAGATACAACAATGAACCAGAGTTGGGAGACTTTTTTTTTTTTTTAATGAAATCATGTCATGTTCTAGGGATTTATTTTGTCATACAGGAGAGGTAAAATTGTCTCCTCAGTTATGTTTTATTCTCTACACTTTGTGTTTATCATTCAAGAATTGTATTATTGAATAGGTTTCCCAATGCACGGTCTCATGAAAAATTCAACAGCTTATTAAGGACTGGGAATTTTCACAGCAAAACTAAGAAACGTCATATTTCTGGTTTAGGTTATAAAATAAATTATTAATAAAGACTCAAAATTGTTTTGCTTTTTTTTCAAGAGAACTGTGGCAAGGGGAAAAGAAAGATTGATTGATTTTGCAACAAAAAGGGGGATGGTGGGGGAACTGGCTAAATACAGGTCAGCATCTCATACCAGAACACAACAAAACAAATTGAAGAAAATTGCAAGCTTTGGTGTGTTGTGAATAACCACATTGTTAATCTGCTCCGGTGTCTGTCTTTTGGGTTCCTTTCACTATTTGGAAGAGCATAATTGCTGGGCTCCAATCATTTTGCATTTACCTTTCCTTCTGGCTTCTTCCCTCCAGCACTCTGTAAGGTCACCAGCACCCTAATTGGCCAGTGGTCTCTTTTCAGCCTAACCACTCAGCTCATTTCAGCAGGCACTCTTTTTGTAAACCCCACTTCTCACTTAGCTTCCGTGCTACTTGTCTTTCCCAGTTCTCCCTCCACCTCCTTGAATTTCACCCCAATCTTCTCTCTCCCAGAAGGATTCTCAAGTTCCCCATGGCTTCGGCTTCCATTGGACAATGATGGTTCCCACACCTGAACCCCACCTTTCTCCTGCACTCCAGGCTCCTGCCTCTGCTCCTGGAAAATGCCACCTCAGAATGCTCAAAACTGAACGTACTGTCTCTCTCTTACCAAACCTCTTCCTTCACCTATGCTTCACCATTAATAACATCACTGCTCACCTGAATGCAAGGCACTAACCTCAGAATCAGTGCCTCCATCCCGCTTACCACCACCATATCCAAAGGGTCTCCAGTTTGGCCAAGTCTGCTCCTGAGCATCAACTACATCTGGGCACTCCTCATCTCCAGCTGTTTTGGTTAAGCCTTCATCCTCTCTTATCTAGACTACAGCTGCGGGTCCACCTGCCTCCAGGCTTCCCTTCAGCCCATTCTGCCTCCAGGGTGATATTTTAAAACACAATCTGCTTATGTTACTTCCCTGCCTCCTTGAATCTCTCAATGTTTCTCCAATGCCAACAGGTTAAAGTATTAATTTCTTGGGATAAGATGTAAGGCTTTAAAAACCTGGACTCCTATTTTTTCAGCTTTATTTCATACTTTTCCCCCACACAGCACCCCCACGCAAATACATATGCACACCTGTTTCTCCCACACTCACATTATGCTCAGCCCTACTGAACTGATACTTCTCGAAGACACCTTTCTCTTTCATGCTTCCTTGCCTTTGTACACGTGAGTCCTCTGTTTGGAGTGTCCTTCCCTCACATCCAGGGTTGCCAGATTTAGCAAATAAAAACATAGGCTGCCCAGATAGACTTGAATTCTCCTATACAGTCTGAAGTATATCCCATATACCATGTTAACATTTTCACCTTTCACTGACCAATAAAATTCAGGGGTTGGCATTCAACTCTGCAAACATTCCTCCTCACCAGAGCATGGCAGAATGTGGCCTCTTGCTTTAAATGTCACAGAAATGCATGTCTGTCTCAGCTGGATGTTGTTTTAATAGCTACTATTATTCAGTGCTAAAACGAGGCTAAGGGATTCATATGCATTTTGCCTGTTTATCATCTCAATTGTCCTATAAGATAGGTAATATTATGAATTATCATTTTATAGATGAAACCAAGGCATGGAGAAGATACAGAACTTGGCAAAAGTTATATAATAGGTGGGGAAGCACCAGAATTTAAACCCAAATAGGCTCACTGCAGAGCCCATATGATTCATCTTTGCACTCTGATCACAACTTATGTCTGCATAATACTTTGTAATTTATGAAGCTCTTTTTTCCTTTTCCTCATGTGATGTCTTAGAAAAAGGATAAGAATAATACGACCAAGACTCATGTACCACCATCCCCAAGAAATACAACACAAATAAAGCCAAAGCCCCCAGTAACATTCCCTTCCCCTGTACACACCATTTTTAATTGGTGCTTACCCTTCTAATTCCAGTATATGTAGTATACAATGTATAATATTATTTCATATATTTTTATTTAAATTCAACAATTAGCCAAACATATAGCACCTCATTAGTTTCAGATGTAGAGTTCAATAATTAATTAGTTGTGTATAACACCTAGTACTCATCACATCATGTGCCCTCCTTAATGCCCAAACCCAACTACCCTGTCCCCCCACCCACTTCCCCTATCCTTCTAATTCCTGTATATGTACTATACAATGTATAATATTTTATATATTTAACACACTATTACCATACTGTATGTATTTGTCAGCAGCCTGCATTTTTCTCTGTTGTATATTCTGGACTTAATGTTGGTACATGTCATCCTAGTCATTCATTTTCACTGCTGTCTAATTCTTCATTGAATGACTATATCACAGTTTATCCATTCATTCTCTTGTTAATGGAAATTGTTGCCATTTCTGGATTTTTTCTTCTTGCTTTGACTTTCATTTTATTTTAGTTTTTTGCTTGGTTGGTTTGGTTTTGTTTTGTTTTGTTATTGGCTAGAAATAAAGGCTACTGTAAAATTTTTGTACATGGATCCTCAGGCACACATGCAAGAATTTCTCTTTAGTAAGTACATTAAGAGAGGGACTTCTCTTAAGCATATGTACATTATTATATTGGAGGTCCTACACAACAGAGTAAGACAAGAAAAAGTAAAGTCACAAGAATTAGAAAGAAACTAAACTTCTAGTACTTAACCAGTTTTATTGACTATCTAAAAAATCCAAAATTTAATAAGCCAAAATTTTTATGAGAGCTCAACAAAAGTGGCTATATACTTAATGTTCAAAAATCTGTTACATTCTTATGCTATAACAACAAAATAACTAGAAAATATAAAATTTAAGAATAATTAGGAATAAATTTTACAAAAGATGTATAGGGCCTTTATGAAGAAGATTATTAAAAATTATAAGACCTAACAGATATACTGTTTTCATGAATAGAAAGACTCAATATCATAAGAATGTCAGTTTCCTTCAAAGTAATCTGTAAATTCATTGCAATTCCAATCATAATCCCTACAGGATCACCACAGACTGGGAGAAAATATTTGTAATGCATATATCCAAAAAAGAATGCATATCTTGAATATAAAAAAAAAATCATACAAGCTAAGCGAAATAAGTCAGAGAAAGACAAATACCATATGATTTCATTCATATGTGGATTTAAGAAACAAAACAAAGGGGGAAAAATAAGAGAGAGAGAGAGAGACAGCAAGAAACAGACTCTTAATTAGAGAGAACAATCTGATGGCTACCAGAGGGGAGGAGGAGGGGGATGGGTTAAATAGGTGATGGTGATTATGAAGTACACTTGTTGAGATGAGCACAGGGTAATGTATGGAACTGTTGAATTACTATACTCTCTACCTGCAACTAATATAACACTGTATGTTAACTAATTGGACTTAAAATAAAAACTTAAATTTAAAAAAACAAAAGACAAAGTAAAAACAAACAAAATAACAGGAATATAGGCAGTATAAATGTGGCGGTTTAAAATATGTCACAAACTCTGTCCACACTCCCTTCAAAAGGTAGAGTTAATTCCCCTCTCCTTGAGAGTGAGCTGGGTTGGGTAACTCATGTCCAAAAAACAGAGTAAGGTGGAAATGATAGTATGTAGGTGACTTTTAAGACCAAGTCATAGAAAGCATCATGACTTCATCTTTGCTCAATCTTGGATTAATTGCTCTGGAAAACACTAACTGCCATGTCATAAGGACACTCAAGCAGCCCTATGGAATGGTCCAAATGGCAAGGAACTGAGGTCTCATGGCAAGGAATTGAGGACTCCAGTGAATAACCATATGAGTGACCTATACTGGGAGCAGGTGCTCCAGCCCCAGTCAAGTCTTCAGATGACCACAGTCCCAGCTGACATCTTGAGATGTTTTGAAAGATCCTCATACAGAATAATACAGCTAAGGCACTCCCAGATTTTCTAACACTCAGAAATTATGAGATAATAAATTTTTGCTCTTTCAAGCTGCTAGTATAGGATTTATGTGTTATAATAGATAACTGATAAGATAATAAATACAGGCAGTTGTACCTTAACACCATAGTGACTGGAGCATAAATGCTGAGCCAAACTGTCCAGATTCAAATTCTGGCTTCACTGCTGACTATCATGTGACTATGGGAAGTGACTAACCATGTGACTACCTCTGTTTACTCATCGTGAAGTGGAGATAACATACCATATAGGACCGCTATGAGGAGTAAGTGCTAGCTGATACAAGTAAAGCACCAAGGAGAATATCTGGTCCACAAGAAACGTTCAAGAATTGTTAGCCACTGTTATTAATTCACAAAAGACCAAATGTGAATGGAAAATTAGATGCTTAGATGCTCAACCTCATTAGAAATTAGGGAAACAGGGCACCTGGGTGGCTCAGTCAGTTAAGCATCTGCCTTTGGCTCAGGTCATGATCCCAGGGTCCTGGGATTGAGTCCCACGACAGGCTCCCTACTCAGCGGGAAGCCTGCTTCTCCCTCTGCCCATCCTCCTTACCCATGCACAAGTGCTCTCTCTCTCTCACACCAAAATAAATAAAATCTTAAAAAAAAAAAAAGGAATTCGGGCGCCTGGGTGGCTCAGTCGTTAAGCGTCTGCCTTTGGCTCAGGTCATGATCCTGGAGTCCCCGGATCGAGTCCCACATCGGGCTCCCTGCTCGGCAGGAAGCCTGCTTCTCCCTCTCCACTCCCCCTGCTTGTGTTCCTGCTCTCGCTATCTCTCTCTGTCAAATAAATAAAATCTTTAAAAAATAAATAAATAAATAAATAAATAAATAAATAAATAATCCTAAACAACATAGTAGGAAAAAACAAAAAACAAAAAAAATTAAAAATAAAAAAAAATTAAAAATAGAAAAAAAAGGAATTAGGGAAACAAAACCACAATGAGATACTATTTGTTCTCCATAAAATTGGCAAAAAGTGTAGTTCATTTGAGTGATGGTAATGTGGGCATACTCACTGCATGATTATTTACCACAATGTATATGTGTGATATGAGTACTTTTTTGTGTGTAGGTTATACTTCAATTTGAAAGTAATTTCAAAAAAATAAACAACACAATACACACAAAAATCCAATCCTCTCCGTCACTCTACTGTTACCCCAGAAGATGCTCTGTCAAAATCAAATATTGGCAAAGATGTGGAACAGAAAAGCTCATATCTTGCCAGTGGGAGTATAAAATGATACAGCTATTTTGGAGAACAGTTTGGAAATATTAGCAAAGTTGAAAATGCACAAGTAATATTTTACCTGAACAATAATACATAAACTTGCACTACCCATTTTTCTATATCTTCTTTAAACTTCCATTTCTGTTAAGATGCTGAGGTGGGAGAGGGAAAGCATTCAATGACTGCCCTAAAATTCTGTGACCCTTGACGACCCTTGACACATTCATACTCTTAGAAAGTCTACATAACAGAGAGAAATGATCATTCTGCTTACAGACTCAGAGACAGCATGTAAAACATGCTTGGCATGCCGAGCACTCTGTGTATGCCTCTGAAGAGAAGAATTCCTAGATCAAACAGTAATCAGGACTTTTAAAAAAAAAAGCAGGACTCAAAACCTAAAAAGGAATTAAGAATGAGTTATATTAGGGGTTGGCAAAGAGAGTGGCAGAGGGGATTGCCTTCCAATTAATCTAGTACTTTCTTGTACTTTTTTTATTATGGTACTATGTATATAACATAAAATTTGCCATTTTAGCCATTTTTAAGTGTACAGCTCAGTGGCATTAATTACATTCACAATGTTGGGCAACCATCACCACTATCTATTCCCAAACATTTTCATCACCCCAAACAGCAACTCTTAACTCTTAAACAATAGCCATTAAACAATAACTCTCCCTGCCCACCTGCCCTAGCCTCTGGAAGGTAACCTGTGTTCTACCTTCTGTCTCTATGAATTTGACCACTCTAAGTACCTCAAATAAGTGCAATCATATAATATTTGTCCTTTTGTGTCTGGCTTATTTCACCCAGCATAATATTGTCAAGGTTCATCCGTGTTGTAGCATGTATTAGAATTTCATTCCTGGGGCACCTGGGTGGCTCAGTTGGTTAAGCAACTGCCTTCGTCTCAGGTCATGAACCCAGGGTCCTGGGATCGAGCCCCACATTGGGCTCCCCCTGCTTGGCAGGAAGCCTGCTTCTCCCTTTCCCACTCCCCCTGTTTGTGTTCCCTCTCTTGCTGTCTCTCTGTTTCTGATAATTAAATAAATAAATAAAATCTTAAAAAAAAAAAGAATTTCATTCCTGTTTATGATTGAAAAATATTTCATTGTATGTATATACCACATTTTGTTTCTCCACTCATCTGTTGAACACTTGAGTTGCTTCCATCTTTGGGCTATCATGAATAATGCCGCAATACTTAGTATTTAAGTATCAGTTTGAGTCCTTGTTTTCAATTCTTTGGGGTATATACCTCAGAGTAAAATTGCTGGGTCATATAGTAATTTATATTTAGCTTTGTGAGGAATGGCCAAACTGTTTTTCCACACCATTTTTTCCCATCAACAATGTACCAGGGTTCTAATGTTTATACATCCTTGTCAACTCTTGTTATTTTCCTTTTCTTAAAATAGCCATTCTAGTAGGTGTTAAGTGGCATCTTATTGTGGTTTTTGATTTGCATTTCTCTAATAATTAGTGATGCTGAACATCTTCTCTAGTACTTATTGGCAATTTGTATATCTTCTTTGGAGAAATGTCTGCCTATTCAAGTCTTTTGCCCACTTTTTAATTGGATTGTCTTTTTGTTGTTTACTTTTAGAAGGTCTTTATATACTTTTGATATTAAACCTTTATCATATATATATGATTTGTGAATATTTTCTCACACTCCGTAAGTTGTCATTTCTCTTTCTTGACAGTGTCTTTCGATGCATACAAGTTTTTTTTAATTTCAATGAGAGTCAAATTAATCTATTTTTTTTTATTTTGTTGTTTATGCTTTGGTGTTTAAGATTCCACTGTCAAGTCCAGGGTCATAAAGACTTACCCCTATATTTTTCCTAAGAGTTTTATCATTTTAACTCTTATATTTAGATCACTGATCCATCCAGTACTTTTGATGGATAAAAATAAGATCTCCCTTGTAAAGCACAGGGAAATCATATAAACTATCTAAAATCATTTGAAAGAAAATTTTAAATAGAGTGGAATAGTTGGGAATCTTCTAGTCTTCAAAGTCTCCTCTCCCGACTGAATAGTTGCCTTATGTCAGCAGCAGTGACCACACGCAATCTAATGAGAGCCACACCCTAAGGGAAGAATCAATGGGAAAAGTCATTTATAAAAACTATAGAAAGATCTTGGGCACTGCTGGCTGATAACTGGTCCATATGTCAGCCAAAATCTTGTGGCTTTGGTACCATTTGAAAGAGCACTTAATTTAAATAGGATCCATTTGGAATAGGTAATTAATTTTATTTCAAGAATCCGATGACCCAACCAGAGTCTTATTATAATTTCTAAAAAAGTAGTGAAGAAATGTGTTTAGGTAAAACTTGCCAACCACAAGAGTTAAGACAAACGTTGTAAGGGTGGCACTGGAAATCAGAAGATGCAGATTTTTGGTGGGGAAGGGGGTTCTAAAACTCCATAAGCCTCAGTTTCCTCATTTGTTAGAAAATGTTGAGAAGATACATAAAAATATTGCTCTGTCTTTACTTACACACACACATCTCATTGTCAGGAACTTAGATATTGGTAGTGTTTAGATGATATCATCTTTTAGACACTCTTAGTTCGTTCATGCTGCTATAACAGAATACCATTGACTTGGAAGCTTATAAACAACTGAAATTTATTTCTCACAGTTCCGGAGGCTGTGAAGTCTAAGATCAAGGGTCAAGGAGGGATTTGGACATATTCATTTAGTTGGTCAGTCTTGCAACAACAATTTATTGAGCACCTCATTGCAAGAAACACCCTAGATGTGTCCCCTCTTTCTCAAAGAGCTTATTGTCTAGTTGTTCAACAAGGAAAGATTGTTTAAGAGGGAATTGTGATGTAACAACCCAAACTGAGCTTCAGGGTTCCCACAGGTAGTGAAGTTAAAGCCAAGACGTGAAAAGAGAAAGGACAAAGAGAGGCAAAGGGGAGTAGAGAGTGTTTTGGACAATAGGAATATCGTATGAACTAGGGATTAAAGAGAGCATAGTTCTTCAAAAGAACATTCAAAAGCTTACCACGGGAGAGATCTCAGAGGAAGATGGCAGAGTAGGAGGGTCCTGAGCTCACTTCCTCCCATGGACACATTGAGGAAACAACTATATGTATTGTAACCTACTCTGAAAATGATCTGAGACTGTAGGAGAAGATCTTCCACAGCTAGTCTTTGAGAGAAGCCCACATCAAAAAGGGTAAGAAGGGCGGAGATGAGATCAAGAGCCAAACCCCCAGCATGACTAACCACAAATGGGAAGGACATCACAAGCACAGAGGCGAGAGGAGATCAGACCCCCACACCAGGCCCCCTGGCCCTAAGAACCCACACTGGGAAGGAAGTCCACATAATGCCTAGCTTTGAAAAGTCCACTAGAGGGGGTACCTGGGTGGCTCAGTCGGTTAAGTGTCTTCCTTTGGCTCAGGTCATGATCCCAGGGTCCTGGGATGGAGCCCCTCACTGGGCTCCCTGCTCAGCAGAGAGCCTACTTCTCCCCCTGCTTGTTCTCTCTCTCCCTTTCATATAAATAAATAAAATCTAAAAAAGAAAGAAAAGAAAGAAAGAAAGAAAGAAAGAAAGAAAGAAAGAAAGAAAGAAAGAAAAAGAAAGAAAGAAAGAAAAGAAAAAAGAAAGAAAGAAAGAAAGAAAGAAAAAGAAAAGTCCACTAGGGCTCAGGAAACTAAAGTCTCTGTCCTTAAGAACCAGCACCTTAAATAAATTGGCCAGAGACACAGCACAAAACAGTTGGAAAAGGTGATTATTTATTAATTTTGCATGTGTGCCAGAGAAGCAGGAATCTGCACATTTCTCTGGGAACAAAAGAGCTGGCCAGCACTTTTTTTTTTTCCCCTCTCCCAGCTTAGATGGCTGGAGGCTTTGGGGAGCCAGTTCTAACATTCTTCATCTACCTTACTAGGACTCCAGCCCCACCTTGACATTCCCCTACAGATGCATCCCATCCAATCCACCCACCACCACACCCATGCCCCTCCAAGGCAGATCCCACACCACCATATCCAGTGGGCAGCAGCAGCCAGGACAAGATCCCGTCCAAAGTGACTCCTGAGGGGCACCTGGGTGGCTCAGTTGGTTAAGCGACTGCCTTCGGCTTGGGTATTATATCCCAGGGTCCTGGGATCGAGCCCCACATCTGGCTCCCTGCTCCTTGGGGAGCCTGCTTCTCCCTCTCCCTCTGCCTGCTTCTCCCCCTGCTTGCATTCTCCCTCTCTCTCTGTCAAATAAATGAATAAAATCTTAAAAACAAACAAACAAAAAACAAAGTGACTCCTGCCCTGGGGAAGGAAGGGAGCAAACCCTGCCCACCAGTACAACCATAGCAATCACAGAGGCTAATTGCAAACAGACTAGCTGAGAGCTGGCCCCACCCGCTAATGATCCCAAGGCAGGTATAGGCAGGCCCCTAAGTCAGCAGCATGAAAAGCAAACCCTGCCCACCAGCATGCCCACAGTAGCTGCAACGGGGCCTCACAGCCAGCCACACAGGAAGCAAGTCTTGCACACCAGTGTATCCACAGTAATCACAGCTCACCCACAATGAGAACATACATGCAACACACACACAGGGGACACTATTGGAGCACCTAGTTCTAATGACCAAGGGGTTTGCATTACCAGGGGCACTACAGGACTTCTACACAATGCCACTACTTTCAAGACCATGAGACGTAGCTGACCTGCCTAATACATAGAAACAAACACAAAATGTAAGATGAAATAAGGAGACAAATGAGTATGTCCTAAATGAAAGTACAAGACAAAATCACAGAAAAAAAGCTAAACAAAACAGAGATAAGCAATATTCTTAATAAAGAGATCAAGGTAATGATCAAAATATTCACCAAACTTGAGAGAAGAGTGGGTGAACTCAGAACTTCAACAAAGAAAGAGAAAATACAAAAAATAACCAATCAGACTGATGAATACAATAACTGATATGAAAAATATAGCAGAGGAAATCAACAGCATATTAGAGGATACAGAAGAACAGATCAGCAATCTGGAAGATAGGGTAATGGAAAACTACCAAGCAAAACAGCAAAAAGAAAAAAAGAATAATAAAAAATGAGGATGGGGGCACCTGGTTGGCTCAGTAATTAAGCGTCTGCCTTCAGCTCAGATCATGATCCCAGTATCCTGGGATCAAGCCCCACATCAGGTTCCCTGCTCAGCAGGATTAAAATATGACATCATATGCAAAAAACTGGATGAGGAAGTAAAACTTTAAAGCTTTTATAATGTGTTCAAACAACAATCAACTCAATATAAACTACTATACTCATAGGATGTTATATATAACCCCATAGTAACCACAAACCAAAAACTATGTCAATACACAAAAAATAAAGAGAAAGAAATCCAAGCATAACACTAAAGAAAGCCATTAAATCACAAGGGAAGAGAGCAAGAGAAGAAGAAAAAGAAAGGAAGAAAAGAACTTCAAAGACAACCAGAAAATAAATAAAAATATGGCAATAAGTATATACTTATTAATAATTACTTTAAATGCAAATGGACTAAATTCTCTAATCAAAAGACAGAGTGAAAGACTGGATAAAAAAACAAGACCCATCGGGGCACCTGGGTGGCTCAGATGGTTAAGCATCTGCCTTCGGCTCAGGTCATGATCCCAGGGTCCTGGGATCAAGCCCCATGTCAGGCTCCTGGCTCAGTGGAGAGCCTGTTTCTCCCTCTCCCTCTGCCTCTCCCCCTGCTCATGCTCTCTCTCTGTATCTCAAATGAATTAATAAAAAAAAAATCTTTAAAAAAAACAGAAAACAAGACCCATTTATTTCTAGAGATCTTATTGTACAACAAAGCACCTATAGTTAACAATGTGATATTGTGGACTTTAAAATATGTCAGAGGATAAATATCATGTTAAGTGTTCTTACAAAGAAAATACAAACAAAAACAAAAGAACACAAGGAAATTCTTTTAGGTGATTGATAGGTTTATTGCTTTGGCCATAGTTATGGTATCATGGATATGTGTTATGTGCAAACTCTTCCAGATGTACATAATAAATACACACAATTTTAAAATATCAATTATACCTCAATAAATCTTTAAAAAAAGGAAAAAGAAAATTTGTCCACCATCAAAAGTTGATATTAGAGAAGTTCGTCCATTCATGCAGAATGGTTGGACATATGAAAATAAAATACAATAAATGAAAAAAAACAAGACCCATTTATAAGCTGCCTGCAAGAGAATCACTCCAGACCTAAAGACATTTACAGACTGAATGTGAAGGGATGGGAAAAGATATTCCATGCAAATAAAAGTGTAAAAAAAAAAAAAATGCTGGGTTAGTAATACTCATATTAGATTAAACAGAATTTAAAACAAATACTGTAACAAGAGATAAGAAAGGTCATCACATAATGATAAAGGGATCAATCCAACAAGAGGATATAATATCCATGTACCCAACATAGATGCACCTAAATATATAAAGCAAGTATTAACAGACATAAAGGGAGAAATTGCCAGTAACACAGTAATAGTAACAGACTTTAAGACCCCACTTACATCAATGGATAGATCATCCAGACAGAAAAGCAATAAAGAAAGGGTGGCTTTAAATGGCACATTAGACCAGTGGACTTAACAGATATATAGAGAACATTCCACCCTTTAAAACAGCAGAATATACATTCTTTTCAAGTGTACATGGAACCTTCTCCAAGATAAATTACATGTTAGGCCACAAAACGAGTCTCAATAAATTTGAGAATATTGAAATCAAGTACCTTTTCTAGCCACAACAGTATAAAACTGGAAATCAATTATAAGAAAAAAAAACTAGAAGAAACACAGCACGTGGATACTAAATAACATGTTACTAAACAACCAATGGGTCAATGAAGAAATCAAAGAGGAAATCAAAAAATACCCGAAGACAAATGAAGATGGAAACACTGCAGTTCAAAATCTTTAGGACAGAGCAAAAGCAGTTCTTTTTTCTTTTTTTTTGTAAAGATTTTATTTGACACAGAGAGACACAGTGGGAGAGGGAGAAGCAGGCTCCCCGCTGAGCAGGGAGGCCAATGTGGGGCTTGATCCCAGGACCCTGAGATCATGACCTGAGCTGAAGGCAGATGCTTAACAACTGAGCCACCCAGGCGTCCCAGCAAAAGCAGTTCTGTGAGGGAAGTTTATAGCAATACAGGCCTACCTCAAGAAACTAGAAAAATCTCAAGGAACTAAAGGAACACCTAAAGGAACTAGAAAAATAAGAACAAAAAAAAGCCCAAAGTTAGGAGAAGTGTGGAAATAATAAAGATTAGAGGAAATAAATGAAATGGAGACAAAAAAACAATAGAAAAGATCAATGAGACTAAGATCCAGTTCTTTGAAAAGATAAACGAAATTGATAAACCTTTAGCCAGACTCATCAAGAAAGAGAGAGTGCTCGGGATGCCTCAGTGGCTCAGTCGGTAAAGCATCTGTCTTTCGCTCAGGTCATGATCCCAGGGTCCTGGGATTGAGCCCCGGGTCGGGCTCCCTGCTCAGCTGGGGAGACTGCTTCTCTCCATGCTTGCCGCTCCCCCTGCCTGTGTGCTCTCTCTCTGACAAATAAATAAAATCTAAAAAAAAAAAAAGAAAGAAAGAAAGAAAAAAGAGAGTACTCAAATAAATAAAATCAAAAATGAAAAAGTTACAATTGAAAACATAGAAATATAAAGGATTATAAAAGACTACCATGAAAAATATGCCAAAAATTGGAAAACCTAGAAGAAATGGATTAATTCATAGAAATATACAATCTCCCAAGACTAAATCAGAAAAAAAAAATAGAAAATCTGAACATATCAAATAATTAGTAATTAAATTATATCAGTAACCAATAAACTCCAAACAAACAAAAGTCCAGGACCAGAGGGATTCACAAGTGAATCCTACCAAATATTTAAAGAATAGTTAATACTTGTCCTCAAACTATTCCAAAAAAGTAGAAGAGGAAGGAATGCTTCGGAACCCAGCATTACCCTGAAACCCAAGCCAGACAAACACTGCAGAAAAAGGAAAATTATAGACCAGTATCCCTGATGAACATAGAGGCAAAAATCACAACAAAATATTAGCAAATCAAATAAAAAATACATTAAAAGGATAATTCACCATGATCAAGTGAAATTTATTCCAGGGATGCAAGGATGGTTTAAAATACACAAATCAATCAATGTGATACATCACATTACCAAAATGAAAGACAAAAGTTATATGATTGTCTCAAACATGCAGGAAAAGCATTTGACAAAATTCAACAATGATTCAACATCGATTCATGATAAAAGAGCTCTCAACAGAGGCACCTGGGTGTCTCAGTTGTTAAGCGTCTGCCTTGGGCTCAGGTCATGATCCTGGGGTCCTGGGATCGAGTCCCACATCGGGCTCCCTGCTCAGCAGGAAGCCTGCTTCTCCCTCTCCCACTCCCCCTGCTTGTGTTTCCTCTCTCACTGTGTCTCTCTCTGTCAAATAAAGAAAGAAAATCTTAAAAAAAAAAAAAA
>NC_138372.1:117702770-117724002 GCF_054177405.1 Leptonychotes weddellii | reverse complement strand
CCCAGGGTCCTGGGATCGAGCCCCGCATCGGGCTCCCTGCTCTGCGGGAAGCCTGCTTCTCCCTCTCCCACTCCCCCTGCTTGTGTTCCCTCTCTTGCTGAGTCTCTCTCTGTCAAATAAGTAAAATCTTTACAAAAAAAAAAAATCCATACTATCCAAAGCAATCTACAAATGTAATGCAATCCCTATCAAAATAACCATAATATTTTTCAAAGAACTAGCACATACAATTCTGAAATTTGTATGGAAATACCAAAGACCCTGAATAGCCAAAGCAATCTTGATAAAAAGATTGGTAAAAAGGAGCTATCACAATCTCAGATTTCCAACTATCCTACAAAGCTATAGTAATCAAAATATTATGGCTGGCACAAAAATAGACACAGAAATCAATGGAATAGAATTACAAGCCCAGAAATAAACCCACACTCATATGGTCAGTTAATCTATGACAGAGGAGACAAAATATGCAATGGGGAAAAGACAGTCTCTCCAATAAATGGTTCTGGGAAAACTGGACACCTCCATTGAAAAGAATGAAATTGGACGACTGTCTTACACCATATATAAAAATAAACTCGGGCGCCTGGGTGGCTCAGTTGGTTAAGTGACTGCCTTCGGCTCAGGTCATGGTCCCAGAGTCCCGGGATCGAGTCCCACATCGGGCTCCCAGCTCAGCGGGGAGCCTGCTTCTCCCTCTGACCCTCTCCCCTCTCATGCTGTTTCTCTCTCTCTCTCTCTCTCTAATAAATAAATAAATAAAATCTTTTAAAAAATAAATAAATAAATAAAAATAAACTCAAAACAACTAAATGGGAGAAGATACTCACAATGGCATATCAAATAAGGGGTTAATATCCAAAATATATAAAGAACTCATGCAACCATAAGTTCAACACCAAAAAACACAAACTGATTTTGAAATGGGCAGAAGACCTGAATGTATATTTTTTCCAAAGAAGACATGGGCAGATGGCCAGACCCATGAAAAGATGCTCAATATCACTAATCATCAGAAAAAGGCAAATCAAAACCACAATGAGATGTCACCTCACACCAGTTAGAATATCTAGGATTAAAGAAACAAGAAATAACGCATGTTGACAAGGATATAGTGTTGTATGGAAGTGTTGAGTCACTAAATTGTACACCTGAAACTAATATTACACTGTATGTTAACTAACTGGAATTTAAATAAAAACTTTTTAAAATTTCCAGTTACAAAATAAATAAGTCACAAGGATGAAAAGTACAGCATAGGGAATATAGTCAATAATATTATAATAACTTTGGTGATGACAGATGGCACACTTATTGTGGTGAGCATTTTGTAATGTATGTAATTGCTGAATCACTATGTTGTACACCTGAAACTAATATGTCAACTATACTTCAATTAAAAATAAGAGAAAAATAAAGAAAATACACCAATACCAAAAAATAAAAGTTACATCAAAATTTAAAAGAAGAAGAAGAAGAAGAAAAAGCTCACCATGACTAGAATACTGAGTGTGAAGAATAGTGACAGAAAAGATTTCAGTAACACAGATGTCAGACCAAAACTTTTGGCTTGGTAAATAGAAAAGCATTGAAGGGCTTTAAGGTGGGAGAATGAGAATCTGACTTATAATGTAGAGAGGACCCTGGCTTCTAAGCACAAGATGAAGAAGACATAGCCACACATTTGGTTTGGCAAGCAGTCATGGTGATCTCATTCCCTTTTGCCAGGACTGGTCTGGCATTTGATGGTGACTAAGCTCTGGCCAAGGAGACATAAGGCAGTCTCATGGGGAGCTTCTGAGGAAAATTTCCTTTCACTGGGGGGGGGAGATACATTCCTACCAAAATTCATTACCTGAATCCAATCATGAAGAACATCAGAAAAGCCCAAACTGCAGGACAGGAAACAACTGACCTATACCCAGGAACCATCTGGAACAAGCATGAAGATGAAAGCTGACATGGCAAGGAAGGCAGAGTTTAAAGATGGAGATCATCTGGGTTCCTGACAACTGTGTTTTGCTACTGAATTAATCAATCTTAGATCTAAAACTTCAGCTGGAATTTACATGATTTATTGTTTAAGCCAAATGAATTTTTCATTTTATAGCATATATAAAAAAGTGATATTTATATGACACACTGGGGTAAGCAGTTGGGGATGTTCATGGGTAGCTCCCAGGGGTCCAGGCCACCCCAGGCTCTTACCTTATTGCCCCAGTGTCTGAGGAGATCAATATTTCAGAGCACCTGCAACCAACCTGCTGCACACTATTGTCCCTAGGCATACTGGCTGGGAAATGCTGGCTTAAGCCAGTTAGTTGAGCTTTTTGTTCTTGTAGCTCAAAGCATCCAACTATCTGATAACTAAATTAACACACCGCCCACTCAGCCACCCAATCTACAAACCCAGGAGTCATCTAGCACTCACTCCCATTCTTCACTCCCTTAGGTCTACCCTTGTACCTCTTTGAAATCTTCATATTCTGCCCCTCACTTCACCGCCCCTGTCATCACCTTCACCTGGATGACAAAAGTAGCTTCAGATTGCCCTACCTCCAACTTACTGATCTTTTTTTTTTTTAAGATTTTATTTATTTATGAGAGAGAGAGAGAAGAGAAGAGGGAGAGGGACAAGCAGACGCAGGGTTGAGTCCCATGACCCTGAGATCATGACCTGAGCCAAAACCAAGAGTTGGACGCTTAACTGACTGAGCCACTCAGGTGCCCCTCCAACTTACTGATCTTTAATCTATCCTAACATGGCCAGCAACTGCTCTAAAATGCAGGTCTCCTCACACTATCACTGTCCTCTAAATCACTGCTGGAGGCCACCAATCTCAGTCTTGTGTCACAATCACTTGTGATGAGCACCACATATAATTTGTTAAGAGTGAGAATACTAAAGTGTGCTGATGATTTGCTATTCAGATAAATTAGAATATAACCAAATTTGTCCCAGTAATGATATCTGTTTTACACTCTGGCATGTTTTTTTTTTTTTTGAGTGTTAGGATTTACTGGAAGAACACTGAAAATTTCTGCAGCAACTATTTACCTTCCCATCTCCCATACTATGTTAGAGGGAGTAAAGGTGAGATAAAGGGAATTATTTCAGCTTTGAAAAAAAAGGACACTTCCTGCAAGATAAGAATGAAAGAGAAAAGGATGGACAATATCCAAAGAGTTGAAGAAAGAATCTGAAACATCCAAACTTAGGAAGTCTTAATCTTTTCAGAATAGTAAGTATTTTTGTATCAAGAGAAGGTATACTGGACATCTGGTTTGACCTCCCGTGTTTATCCTTCTCTGAGCTTGGGAGGCTGAGGTGATGAACTAAGTTAATAAGACCCTTGCTTCCAAATCGGGTTGGGATTCACCAGTAGGAGACCTTGACAGATCAGGGTATGAGGAAGATTGAGGTTGGGTGTTTTTTTTCACAGCTCCTTCCCTATCCGATACCACAGGTTGGCTCCGTACTTGTACCAGAGACCCACAAATGCTGCCAGGTCAGGTCTCCATGTAACTACCCTGCCCCCCACCGATGTTCTGGTAAGCATCCCTCCCTGTTGTGTCTTCAGGATGAAGGTGGTAATAGCCCCCCTGTTGTCACTACCTCTGGGATACACTCTCCTCCACTGGCTTCCTTAAATCTTGCACATATCTTTGTAAATAATCCTCTTATTAAACTCTCCTCAAATTAGTCAGTTTCAGAATGCCATTTGTTTCCTGCTGGCACCTCCAGTGATTTTGAGTCACAGTAAGGAATTTGGGTCAGGCTGGAGGAGAATAGAAAGTTTTGACATGGTCAAATGAAGAATGTTATAAGGGTTTATAGGCAAGCCCATGAATGCATGACATACATGCCTTCATCCTCCCTCACATCTTTTGGGATAGAAAATATTTAAGAAACTGATGATTTATTGGACTGAAACCACCAATCAACAATAAATTTAATTTTTTATAATTATTAATAAATACATTATTATTAATATATAATTACATTATCACTTTTTTTTTAGTTAGGCTCCATGCCCAACGTAGAGTCCAATGCAGGGCTTGAACACACAACCCCAAGATCAAAACCTGAGCTGAGATCAAGAGTCGGATGCTTAACTGACTGAGCCACCCACGTGCCCCTATATTACCACATTATTGACCACCAAATGATCGATATTTTTCACTATGTGCCTACTGAAGTTAGCTATAATTATACACTTGACTTGTTACCTTATCTGTAACTAGATAATCTCTAAGTTCCTTTATGAATCCATAATTCTTTGATGATATGAATATTAAACCCAGAAATAAAAACAGGGAAGAGAGAGTAGTAGAAACGGCAAGGAGGAGCCAAGAGCTCATTCCTCATGTATATACCTCTGTACTTTCTCCATGAATCTTTGCAACACCACCAGCCCTGCATGGTTTCTCTTCTCTAAATACTGATTGGTATCACAAAATCCAGCACTCTGTTATAGGTTTTATGCCACTCTCATCTCTAAACATAGCCCAGATGTCAATTTACCCTTGCCTTTATGCCTCCCCACCGGCCACAAGCTTATCAAGAGTAGGGACTACATGGACATCTGGGTGGCTCAGTCAGTTAAGTGTCCATCTCTTGATTTTGGCTCAGGTCATGATCTCAGGCTCCACGCTCAGCCAGGAGTCTACTTCAGATACTCTCGCTCCCTCTCTGCCCCTCCCCCTCCATGCACTCTCTCTCCCTCAAATAAATAAATAGATCTTAAAAAAAAAAAAAAAAAAAAAGGAGTAGGGACTACATAATGTATTTCTCTATCCAGGGCTGCCCAACACATTTTTTTCAGATATTCAATATATATTTAAAGAATTGAAATGATGGACACATACTGATTTCCATGTATTTCTGCCAAGAACCCTTCCCACACACTTTAATTTTCATTTGTTTTTGTTTTCATGGGTATGTTTTCATAGGAAGAAAAAAGTAGATGGCATTTTGGGGCATGTATTATTTTTCTCCCAATTTGTAACTATTTATATTTACAGAACTGCTATATTAGTTATGGTAAGCTAGAATGTGGTTACAAACAATCCCCAAATTTCAGTTGCTTAATATAAAGAAGTCCATTGCTCACGTAGCACAAATTTATCCCCTCTCAGTTATGGAAGTCAAAAGTCTGGTGAGCTCAACTGTTCCCTCCCTCTGGTCTCACAAGGTTAAAATCAAGTTGTCAACCAGCCTGTGCTCTCATCTGTAAATTCTGGGGGCAAATCTGCTTCCAAGCTTATTCAGGTCCCTGTTTCCTTTCTGGCTGTCAGCCAGTGCTGCCTTTTAGCTTCTAGGGGCCTCTCTCCAGTTCTTGTACATGGTCACATGTTGATCCTGAGAGGCCCTTACCTCTCAGGATCAACAATGCAGTAGCACTAGTCCTTCTCATGCTTGAGAATGCTCTGACCTCTCATTCTTCTGCATCTCTTCTGCCTCCAGCCAGAGAAAGTCCTTTGCCTTTTTTTTTTATGTTATGTT
This sequence comes from Leptonychotes weddellii, assembly GCF_054177405.1. NCBI lineage: Eukaryota > Metazoa > Chordata > Mammalia > Carnivora > Phocidae > Leptonychotes > Leptonychotes weddellii. Next base: position 117,718,496 of record NC_138372.1, on the reverse strand, counting down.
AATCACCATACATTACATCATTAGTTTTTGCTACAGTGTTCCATGATTCATTGTTTGCATATAACACCCAGTGCTCCATTCAATACATGCCCTCTTTAATACCCATCACCTGGCTAACCCATTCCCCCACCCCCTCCCATCTAGAACTCTCAGTTTGTTTGCTTTTAAGGGCTCGTGTAATTAGTTTGAACCCACATGGACAATCCGGGGTAATTTCCTCTATTTTACAGTCTGCCACCTTGATTATACCTGCAAAGCCCCTTTTGCCACATAATATAACTTATTCATGGGCTCCCATGATTAGGGTGTGAATATCTTTGGGGGGTCATCTGCCTACCATATATGTGTGTTTTATACTCATGCAACATAGTGTCCTGGGTGCTTTACATACATCAACTGATTTAATTTTCTCAAAAATCTGATGATTTGGTACCTTGAATATCATACTTTTTTTACAGGTGGGGACTAGAGCAAAGAAGGTGAAATAAGCTTCCCAAAGTTACACAATTTGTAAGTGGCACTGGTGAGCTTCAGACCCAGGGGCTCTGGCTCCCACATCTGTGTTCTTTACTGGCACACTACACTCCCTCTATAGGACTGTTTCTGCAGCCAAGACTATGTGTTGTCACAAGATGTCAGAAGGCCACGTGGATGGTTCAGATGGCTAAAATTATCCCAAGCTCAGCCAATATAAATGCTTGACTGTTTTTTCTTCTTATATTCAACAAAACTACATTTTCCCTAAAATTCTTCCTAAAAGTTGTTTAACTAAACCTACATCAATCTTACATTTGCAAATAACTTGCTCAGGAAGGCATTTATTAAAATTAAAGTCAATCATTTACTCAAATAAAAAGCAATTTCCTAAGAAACATATTTCAATGTGTTGATTGTAAAGAGATTATAAAAAATTTGGCTTTAAAAAAATTATATGTTATATATAATATGACTCCTCAAAAGTTGAGGAATCTGTTTCTAATGTCCAAGACTTATTTATGGCCCAAAGAGATTACTAGATGTCTTTTCAGTGGAACATTAGTCTAGCTGTTTTAATTATCTATTACTAACAACTGACCCCAAAACTTAGCAGCTTTAAAATACATTATATATATTTATTTTTTCTATGGGTCATGAATCCAGGAGAGGCTTAGCTGGGTGGTTCTGGTTCAGTTTCTCATGAGGTTGGTGTCAAGAGGACAGCCTGGGCTCCAGTTATCTGAAGGCTTGACCAGAGTGGAAGGAGCATTTTCCAAGATGGCTCATTCACGAGGCTATTGTAGGATGCCTCTGTTCCTCACCATATTAGCCCTCTCCACAGAGCTGCTTGGGAGTCCTTACAACATAGTAACTGGCTTCTGTGTGTGTGACTGAAATTGGTCGAAACCTTGCTATCATTGCAAACTGACAGAAAAGTTGAAAGGAGACATAGAACCATCACTACCATTAATTTTTAGAAGCTACTGCTATTTATCAAAAAGAACCTAACTGACCTAAGTGAGTTCACATCTAACAAGTAGCAAAAACAAATCAAAATCTTATCCATCTGACATCAAAGACTATGTTCATTCCTCTACCTTATACTGCCTCACAGAATTAATGTTTTTAGCTGTTTTCATTATTGCTAATAACTTTTACTAGTTTTATTAGTGAATATTTCTGGATCATGTGATTTGCGTTTTATATAAGCTCAATATATGAAAATCTGAGTTTTTTTAAAAAAATAAATGGTATAATAAGATTTTGAGATTCTTCATTTTGCAAAAGGTCTAACAAGATTTGATTCAAAAGAAAGCTCTTTTGGCTCATTTAAAATGTGATTTAACTTAGGAAAAATTAATATACAGAGAACATGAGCAAAGACAAAGTGGAAAGGATAGGGTGTTCAAGGAAGAATGAGTAATCCAATTTGGCTGGAATGTAGTATATGTCGGGAAGTGCTAGAGATAAACCTGGAAAGGTAATGTTATTATAATATGTATAAAACACACATGTGACTCTGCCTTATTAGGCTACATCTGCTTAGTCTCAGAAGTATCAAATCAAAAGCACAGACACAAATTTAATTAAGAAGGTATTGATGTGTAATGTAGAATTTTTAAAAATGACTTTATTGTTATGACTTAGATATTATAAAGGGCACATACTTAACTGTATGGCTCAAAAGATTTTATACATTTGCTCCCTTATAAACACTACCCATATCAAAATACAGAACAATTTCAACACCTCAAAAGGCATCTTCATATACCCTAGTTAATTATTTCCCCCCTCAAAAAAGAAACCCTATTCTGACTTATATCACCACAGATTAAATATCTTGTTTATTCTTGAAGTTCATGTAACTTGTGTGTCTTCTTTCACTCATGTTTATGTCTGTGAGATTCACCTACATTGTTACAAGTAGTTTTTTATTGCTGTGAGGTACTCCAGTGTATGATATGTATTTATAATATTAATATGTTATAATTAATTTTTCCATTCAGCTGTTGATGAGTATTTGGATTATTTCCAGTTTGGGACTATTACAAGTTTGCAGTGAACATTCTTTCACATGTCCTTTGGTGTACACTAAATGTTTTTTCTTATTGGGTATATGCCCATGAGTAGAATTGCTGGGTTATAATGATACATGGTAAGCTTTAAATGTGTTCTACCAATTTACACTCCCACCAGCAATACAGGAGAATTCCAACTGCTCCACATCTTCCCCCAACACTTGTTATTGTCAGTCTTTTCATTTTAACCATTCTGGTAGAGGTACTGTAGTGCCTCATTCAGGTTTTAATTTCCATTTTCCTAATGATGTAGAGCACTTTTTTGTGTTTCATGTTGCCATTAAGTTATGCTGTTTTGTGAAGTGCCTGTTCATGGAATGTAGACTTTACTCAAGGTTTTTTAAAGAAATAATGGTAGGGCACTGAGTGTCTCAGTTGGTGAAGTGTCTGACTCTTGGCTTCGGCTCAGGTCATGAGCTCAGGGTTGTGAGATCAAACCCCATGCTCATGCTGGCACAGAGTTTGCCTGTGATTCTCTCTCTCCATCTGCCCCTCCCCCTGTTCACACTCTCTCTCTCTCTAAAATAAATAAAATCTCTAAAAATAAAGAAATAAAGGTGTAGACTCTACTATGTAACATAAAGTAAACCTCCCCCCAAAAGAATCCTTCCTAAATATCTTTTTTCTTCTCATGACAGTTACTTCATTATTTTCTTCTCTTCTGTCTTCACATAAAGATAAAACTAGATATAAAATCTCAACTTCACCCCCACACTTTCACTATAAAACCCTTCATTCCTGCTCTACAAGGTAATAGCTAATCAAACCTCACTCAGCAAAATGAACACTCTGCTCACACCTACTGAGGCATAAACTTGCTACCTAGGAAACCTCAATACCTCTCACTCATAACAGGTCCTAAATCTACTAGTCTATAAACTCCTTCCTTCAAACTCAAGTTATCTTGCTTATAAATTAATTTACTTGTTTAATTTCTACTTGTTCTCAGTGAAAGCAAGTTCTTTGTTGTGTTCAATCTTGAATCTCAAGTGCCTAGAAATAGTGCCTGACACATAGTAGGTGCTCAATAAACACTTGTAAAATAAAGGAAGATTTAAAAAAATACCAATTACATGAACAGATACTCAGCATCACTCATCATCAGGAAAATGCAAATCAAAACCATAACAAGATACCACCTCACACCTCTTAGAATGGTTGCCATCAAAAAGACTAGGAATAACAAGTGTTCACGAAGATGTGGAGAAAAGGGAAATTTGTGCATTGCCAGTGGGAATATCAATTGGCACAGCTGCTATGGAAAACAGTATGGAGTTTCCTCCAAAAATTAAAAATAGAACTAGGACATGATCCAGCAATTCCACTTCTGGGTATTTATCTGAAGAAAAGGAAAGCACAGAGGCATCTGGGTGGCTCAGTTGATTAAGCATCTGCCTTCAGCTCAGGTCATGATCCCACGGTCCTGGGATCAAGCCCCCCATCAGGCTCCCTGCTCAGCAGGGAGCCTGCTTCTCCCTCTGCCCTTCCCCCCAGCCCGCTCATGCTCGCACATGCTCACGCGCACTCTCTCTCTCATGCTTACTCTCTCTCAAATAAATAAAATCTTAAAAAAAAAAAATGAAAACACGAATTTGAAAAGATATGCACACCCCATATTCAATGCAGCATCAATAGGTAAGATGTGGTATGTATATATGGTTTATATTTTTTTTCAGCCATAAAAAGAAGAAAATCCTGCCATTTGTAATAAAATAGGTGGAACTTCAGGGTATTATGCTAAGTGAAATAAGCCAGACAGAGAAAGACAAATAGCATATTATCTCACTTAAATGTGGAATCTAGAAAAAGAAAAAGTCAAGCTCATAGATACAGAGAACAAATTGATAGTTGTCAGAGGTGGGGGGTGGGGGTGGGCAAAATAGGTGAAAGGAGTCAAAAGGTATAAACTTCCAGTTATAAAATAAGTCCTGGGGATGTAATGTACAGAGTCGTGACTATAGTCAATAATACTATATTATACCATCAACTGATGAATGGATAAAGAAGATGTGGTGTGTGTATATATATATATATATATATACATAATGGAATATTAGTCAGCCATCAAAAAGAATGAAATCTTGCCATTTACAATGATGTGGATGGAACTAGAGTGTATTATGCTAAGTGAGATAAGTCAGAGAAAGACAAATATATGATTTCACTCATATATGGAATTTAAGAAACAAAACAGATGAACATAGGGAAAGGGAAGGAAAAATAAAATAAGTTAAAAACAGAGAAGGAGGCAAATGTAAGAGACTCTTAACTATAGAGAATAAACTGAGGGTTGCTGGAGGGGAGGTGGGGGGGGTGGGCTCAATGGCATTAAGGAGGGCACTTGTTGGGATGAGCACTGGGTATTATATGTAAGTGATGAATCACTAAATTATACTCCTGCAACCAATACTACACTATATGTTAACTAACTTGAATTTAAATTTAATAAAATAAATATAAAATAAAATAAAGTACCTAGTATAATGCCTGGAATATAGCACATGTTCAATAAAGGTCAGCTTTTATTATTTGGGGGGAAAAATAATACTACTACATTACATATTTGGAAGTTGCTAAGAGTAAGTCTTTAAAGTTCTCATCACAAGAAAAAAATTATAACTATGATGATAGATGTTAACCAGACTTACTGTGATCATTTTGCAATATATGCAAATATGAATCATTATATCATACACCTAAAATAATGTAATTCAATTATACCTCAATAAAAAAATAACTCTAAAAATTCAAGCCTTAAAAAAAAGTGACTGAGAATATTAAAATTTCCTTCATCACATCCAATCCCCTGTTTCGGAAACCATCTCAATTTCAGACTGAGTATCCACATGTACCCAATGAAGCCCATGTACGACTGAAGAACCCAGTTTCACCCCTCTCAAGGTGAGGCACCCCTCTCAAGGTGAGGTCAGGCTACCTAATCAGAACCATATAATCCATCTTCTGGCCATAGCTACTTTAACCCAGTATCAGCTAATGAGATTGAGGGAAACACTAACTGAAGGATTCTAGAAAAGAGGTTTTCTTGCTCTTTTGAGAGACTTTCTGGAAACCATGTGTTCCTCTCCCCACCATACAATCACCTCCATCTCAGATGTGGACAAGGAAGCAGGTAACCCAGGGGTTGTCAGCAGCTATTTGTAATGTCAGCCTTGGAATGAAGATGACACAATAGAACATGGAAAAGGAGAAATATGGGTTCTTTGTGACATCACTGAGCCACTGAATCAGACCAACTCTGAAGTCTGCCCTACTACTTACATAAGTCAATAAATCTTCCTTATTATTTAAGCCAGTTTGAGTTGGGTTTTGTGTTTCTTAGAACTGAATACACCCTGGTACAAAAAGGCAAGGGCATTCACTGTAGGTAAGAGGGGCAGGAAGAGCAAAGGTAGAGAGGAATAGAACAGCATGACCCTTAGGGGAACTACAGGCATTTCAGTATCTGAGCATAGAATAGGAGGAAGGCATAGACGGAATGAGGCTAAAGATGTAGACAGGAGTCAGAACAGGAGACTAAATGTGTGCCATGCCAAAACACATCGAGTTTATCCTACAGGTAGTGGGTCAAAATGAAATTTGAGGGGACAAGGCATTTGCTTCAGTTTTTATTTTAGACAGGTCACCAGTGGATTTGAAATGGGTTAGCTAGGAAAGAAATTGTGAAAACCTGAACAAAGACAGAATGAGGACATAGATTGGGGCAACTAGTATAAGATTTCAGAAGGTTGAACCCACATAGTTAGGTAACCTAATGGATGTGAAGAGTAAAGGGAAGGAAGGAATCTGTGCTTATGCCCACCTTTCTAGCTTGAGTTTCCTGGGAGTCAGTGGCATCATTCACTGAAATGGGGAACACAAACCAATGAGTTCCATTTTTTGATAGAGTTTCAGGGGCTGTGAGATAGGCAAGTGTTGTTTGACAGGTTCAATAATGTGCTGCATGGGGTTTTTAGGCTCTAAAAATCAATTGCCAACATTTTGTGATTACATTTTTTACATAAAAATCCAAATTTATGCCTTCTCTTGGAAAATCAGAAGATCTGACCACATTGGGCTGGTATTCCCACACAGTAAATTTAAATTATGTGTGTGCCCTTCCATTCACCATAATAGCACACTCCCCCCGCCATTGTCTTACACCCAGCCTGCTCTCTCTGACCCCCATAGGGATCTAAATTTGTAACCCCTCATACTGATGAAATTGATGTCATGGGAGTGAGTATCACCCCCTGAATCAAGTTCCCATCACTCCCATGTACCCCACATTCTAGGTGCATTTCTAGTAGCACCTGAAGCCCATCTAGCAACAAACTCTCTGGTTACCACATTCCATCACCTTCATCTATAGTTGGGTTTGCTGCTATAGCTCTGTCCCAAAAAGAGTGTCTGGTTCCCAGGTGCCATGGCCCATAAGCTCTAAAGCTCCCATCTGGCATTTTCCCCTTCTTTGTCTTTTTAGCTCTTCTTCCTTCCAATACCAGAGGAGTAGACCTCTGTCAGAACAGAAAAGGAAGGGTCAGAAATGGATCAACCTGGTCAGGACACACTGGGCTAAATTGGAGGAAGCTAAAGGTTACAGCCTTCCAGGTTCACATGATTACCCAGGGCTGCCACTCTGAAATTGCAATGGAGGCAGTTATGTTACACTTCTACTTTTTCTTAGCCCCTGTTATCTGCACCCCCTTATGCACTCACATGAACATGCTCACATGCTCCTGTGGCCAAAATTACCCATCCACCAAAATCTCCTCCCTTTCTCCAAAATAACCTCTTCTCTCCCCAACCATATTACCAAGTAGTTTTCCTTTTTCCTTTCTTTTTCCTTTTCTGCACACTCAGCATCTCTAAACATCTATATGAGTAGGCTTAGGCAATAGTTGAAATTGAAAGCTCAGTAATTTGAATTGAGAAGTGAGTAAAATTGAACCCTGCTGAGGATTCTGACATTAGAAAAGAGAAGCTCCTAACCTAGATGATTCATAGGAAGTTATGTACATTGGAGGATCTATAGTCAAGAGGATACGTAGGCTACTTGCAGCCATGCCCAACTTATACCAAGAGGAAAACAGCTGAGTTCCCCTTTGATAGTGTTCTGCTGATCCTGGGTTATCTGCCCATGGAAACCTGACATGTGCTCTTTGTCTGAAAGCATGTTGTTCTCATTAGCAGTAATGTCCATATCAGGCCTGCTCATGAACACTAAGGAAATAGAAGCTCTTCACTTCGTTTGCCTTGAATTATTGCTTCCTCTCTTGGCTTTCAGAATTGTAAATTGAATCTTATACAGGAAAATGTGTCTTCAGCACACTGGCCACATGCTTGCTTATATTTAGAACAGCCCCCACTACTTTTCTCTATTACAAATTCTATCTTATGGGTCTTAAGTATTTTTAAAAGGGCATCTCTAACAATTATTGGTGGTGATGTTTTGGTGATGGTACAGGTGCTGTGAATTAGCTTCCTTAGCAACAGTATTAAAGAAAAATGTTAAAATAGTAATAAAATCTAAATGCCACCACCCTCACATATTTCCATTTTTTCATAAAGCTTCATTCAGTGTGTCCATATGACTTTTATGCTTTTTATATTCCCATCATTCAGTATACAGTAAGCAAGGTGGTGGTAGTATGTTGGGTGATTGTGGGTAAGCTGGCCATCATTCTCACCAAGTCTCAACTATACTCACTCATTTATCAATACAACATTAATCTTTACTGGCTACTAAAACTCATGGATATTTCGTTAAATAGCAATTTAACAAAACATCTCAGATGACTCGATTCAGCACTATCTACGTGGAGATCGTATCAGTTCCCAATGGTTAATACCTCAGTTCCACAAGACTGCACCCCCCCTCCAATGCCAATCAAAAGCCCAAGCTATCTCCTATGCTTCTGACCCACTGGCTATAAATCAGAAGTTCTACAACCCCCTCTTCAAGTTCAATTAATTTGCTAAAATAGCTCACAGAACTCAGGAAAACCCTTTACTTACCAGATTACTGGCTTATTACAAAGGATACAAATGAACAGCCAGATGAAGAGATATATAGCAAGAGGTCCCAAATGCAGGAGCTTCTGTCCCTGTGGAGTTTGAGACCTGATATGTAGATGTGTTCTGGTTTACCATCCTAGAAGCTCCTGGAACCCTGTCCTTAAAGGGTTTTAGGGAGGCTTCATTACACAGGTGTGATTGGTTAAATTATTAGCCATTGGCAGTTGATTTGACCTCAAGACCCTTTCCCCTCCCATCCTTAAGTGCTTCTCCAAGTCATCTTATTATCATTTTCTCGGGTGTGGTTGAAAGGTGCTTAATTAGGAAATTAAGAAACTGCTGTTCTCATCACTTAGGAAATTCCAAGGGTTTTAGGAGTTCTGCACCAGAAATAGGGACAGAGACCAAATATATATTTCTTATTATAAATCAGAATATCACACCATCCCTGTAGATTCTAAAGAGAGCATATAACCTTTAACTCTTTGCTTCCCAAGCCTTATGGAAAGTTCAAGTCTGAGAAATAGCATTGACATAAAATTGCATGAATGCCCTAGTTCCAGCACTATTTTATATTCTTCTGCTCCATCAAGCAAATCCCTGAGTGTCCTGCTTAATTTGGACTTTGACTGAAATCTACTGTGTTAGGTTCTTAGTGTACCTCAAGAGATGTTGATAGAATTGGTCATACTAAATCTCAAAACAAGAAATATAATGGAAATATGTGAAAATTTGTGTAATCTCAAAAGTCATCAAAGAAATTTAAACAGTGAGATAACTATTTTTGCTTATCATATTAGCAAAGATTTTCTTTAATGGATAATAAATACATTACTAGGTAACCACAAGTGATTTGGTCTAGGTGGAGTATTAAGTATGAGACGGGATAACAGGAGGTAGTCAGAGACCCAATCTATTCATTCATGCATTCAACAAATATTCATGCATTCACACTAGGTACCAGGCACTGGAATAGATGATAAAGACATAATGGTGAGTGAAAACAGATGTGATACCTGCTCTTGTAGAGATTACAGTCTAGTGGGGTAGATAAATATCAATCAAATAATCATACTAATTAATGTATCATTGAAATCTTGGTTGGATTTACTGCTACAGAGACCACTAGGTGTCCCCATATCCATTCACTCCATCTATAGTAACAGATCAGGTTCAAAGCTAGACACATGGCAGCCAAAATAAAAACTACTTTTCCCAGCCTCCTTTGCAGTAAGATGTGGCCATGTGACCAAGTTCTGATCAGTGAAGGGTGAGTAAAAATAATAAGTGCAATTCCTGAGTCATGCCATTAGAAGGAGTGGTTATGCCCTCCCTTTCCTTTTTCTCCCTTCCACTGACTGGAATGGGAATATGGTGGTGAATTGTCTTAGGGCATGCTGATGAGGGCAACAACTTAGAGATGTCCATATAACAAGGTAGAAGGATTTGGGGCTCCCAACATCAAGAGAGACTCCAGACAAGTCCTGGGCTGCTTAGGCCAACACTGTATTATAAGCAAAAGATAAACTTCTATCTTATTAAAGTCACCAGGGTCTCTGTTTCAGCAGCAGATCTATGTTCTAAAAAGAAGAGCATTCTTTGAGAAGACACAACAAAGGGTCATGACCTATGCCTGTGAGAAGGTGGGCTTATCTGAGGAGCTGAGGTTAGAGCCTGGATTGATGAATGGGTAGATTTAACCAGCTAGAGGTTGAGGTGGGTGGATAGGAGTACTGGAGGGAAGTTTATTTAAAGAACTGAAAAGAAGGCCACTGTGGCTATTCAGCCTAGAGAAAGAATGTGTAAGAAAAATGGTGGGAGCTGATGGCTGGGTTTGAAGAACTCAAAGTCTATATCAGAGATGAGGATCATCATTTTTTTTTTTTTTTGGATGTAAGTAGAGATATTTAATTGTGGGGAGACTAAATGACATCATCCTCATGTCAGAAAGCCATATATGTAAGCATCAATAGTCAATGTAACAAATGCTTCTTCACCGTGGCCACCATATTTATCACCCAAAAGGGAGCAAGACCCAAGACACTGCAATGATTAGGGTCATCAGATATTCTAAATCCTGAATCCATATATTCCTATTCCTTTACATTCCTCTCTAGAAATTTTCCCTGAACTGTAAAATAATCACTCAGAAGCCCCAAGAATGCTTTTGTTGGTGACTGATTAATCAGGCCAGTCAGTTAATATAATGGTGTGGTCAGTTCTTTTCTTTTTTTTTTTATGTTCAGTTAGCCAACATATAGTACATCATTAGTTTTTGATGTAGTGTTCAACGATTCATTAGTTGCATATAACACCCAGTGCTCATCACAACACATGCCTCCTTAATACCCATCACCTAGCTACACCATCCCCCCACCCTCTCTCCTCTGAAACCCTCAGTTTGTTTCCTGGAGTCCAGCAATTGCACTACTAGGTATTTACCCCAAAGATACAGATGTAGTGAGAAGAAGGGGCACATGCACCCCAATGTTCATAGCAGCAATGTCCAAAATAGCCAAACTGTGGAAGGAGCCGAGATGCCCTTCAACAGATGAATGGATAAAGAAGATGTGGTCCATATATACAATGGAATATTACTCAGCCAAAGAAAGGACGAATACCCATCGTTTGCATCGATGTGGATCTTCATTCTAAGAGCAGTAGGAAACCATTCAAATGTTTGACCCAGGAAAATGAGATGACCAGATCTGTGTTTCAAATACATTGCTCTAGTTGGGATTAGGGTGAGGGTTGGTATTTGGATAATATTGTAGAAGTCCAGAGAGATTATGGTGCCTTAGTCTACTGTTGTAGGCCTTGTGAGCACAGGGTACACATACAGTATTGTTCATGGCAACACTGTTTGTAGTAGACAACATGAACAATTGCATGCGACTGCAAAATGTATGAGTCTCACAAACATTGTGTTGACCAGAAAGAAAACAGAGGTAACAGAGCACATACAGTGTAATTCTATTCATATGGTTCAGAAACAATCAAAACTAGCGGCATCAGGCGCCTGGGTGGCTCAGTTGGTTAAGCGACTGCCTTCGGCTCAGGTCATGGTCCTGGAGTCCCTGGATCGAGTCCCTCATCGGGCTCCCTGCTCGGCAGGGAGTCTGCTTCTCCCTCTGACCCTCCCCCCTCTCATGTGCTCTCTCTCATTCTCTCTCTCTCAAATAAATAAATAAAGTCTTTAAAAAAAAAAAAACTAGCGGCATCAAATCTAAGGTGCCATTGACTATAAAACACACCATTATTTTATATTTCTGTATTTATATTTTATATTTTTTCTAATAAAGAAAAAATGCTGCAAATTAAACCATGACAAGCCATCATCATGAGCATATCTCAACTTCAGATATGCTAAAATATGAAAAATAATACTTCTTAGATTTGGTAAAATGAGGCATATGATTTAGAGATTCATACATAGCAGGCAAAATTTAAAAGCAAAACACTATCACAGAAATCAGGAGAGTGGTTACTTCTTGGAGAGAGGACTGTTGTGTAATTAAGAAAGGGCACACAGGAGTGGGGAGGTTTCTAGAGTACAGCAGGGTTTAATTTCTTAACCTAGGCTGTAGTTTATGATTATATCCTAAACTGTGTGTGTGCAGGTTTTGTACAATTTCTGCATGTCATACTGAGGATTGTGAGGGACTGGCTGATTCAGATGTGCGAAGAGAGAGTGTGAGGGCAAAAGACCTGAGGCTGCTGAATAAGGACGGGTAATTGAGGACAAGCCTGCCAGCATGAAGACTAGTCAAGAGGTATGTAAGCCTGACCTAGGTAGCAGCATGAGTGTAGAAGAAAGGGAGCAAATGGGGAAGACGGTTGGAATTTAAAAATAACATGGTCTTGGATCTGACTAGATATATTGGTTGATGGGATTATGGCTACATTGACATAATTTTGATCATCATTACCACCTTCACACCATCATTTGGGGAGAGACTTCTCCATTTCAGCATTGGCATTTTGCACATGTTGTGTTGTTACTCTTCAAAACCATCCGAAGTGTTAACATTATTGTCCAGAGTATTTGACAGATGAAAACTGAGGCTTAAGTCACACTGTTAGTGGCTGAGCCAGGATACAAAGCAAGGTCTGACCAGCTCTCCCACCACCTATTTACCAGGCCCCTATCATTGGACTCAAATAGCAGAGTAGCTTGTGTCATGTGCACAAATGTTGTGTTACTGGGCACCATGCTTTACCCAACTTTCAAAGTGAAGCATACAACTTGATCCTCTGAGATCGTCTATTCTTCATCACTCTACCCTTCTCTCTACCTATTTCTAGTGGAGAAATGCTCCTGAACAGTCAGCCTCTGTGCCTGCCCATAAGTCATGGGGCCAAAAGCACAGTGTGAGTGGTAGGCCCACCATATCTCCTTGCTTATATAAAGAAGCCAAATGGTGTTGAACTCTCTGACTCTGTGCTATTGTTCCAGGAGGCTCATTAGGCAGGGAATGGAGTGAGGAACTGGTCCTTCCATGAAATGAGAACCAAATCTTTCCTGTAGAAAATCCATATAGGATGAGTGGATCAGGAAACATGCTCATCTCCCCCAAAAAGGTCTTAAGAGATAAGTTCTAATAAATGACAAACAAAAACAGGTATGTAAGAAGGTGAAAGGGGATTGCTGGAAGAAAAGGTGAAGGATTATGAAGACAAATTCATAATTTACCTTTCATAGTTTGGCAGAGCCTACTTTAAGAATAACCTGACTTTCTTGGTAAAGCTTTCTTTGTCTTTATTATTGACCATATACTACCAAAAACTACATGTCAGGCCAGCTTTCTATTTATTTTTAGTAAGGAAGTGTTTTTCCCATATGCAGAAGCTCCTTTTTCTTCAAATTACACTGTCTCACCGACTTGGAAAATGTGTCCCTCATAAATTGCAAACATTTTTGTGGATATGCTATCAAGGTTTGTCATCCATAGTTAACTACTAAGTGACCAGTTGTAGGATGTTTGTCAAACATTGGCTGGGAAGATGATACCAACATCACTGTGAACACTGACATTCAGGTTCTTGGTTATGTAGTTTTTCTGGACATCTTCCATTCCCTGTCTTCTCTACCCTGCTCTGTGCCCTGGGAGGTTGAACAGTAAAGACTAGGACAGCTAGCTCCCTCACCTTCTAGTTCATTGGATTCAGCCAGCAAGGAGCCCAGCAGGAGATCTGAGGGAGGTGCAGAGTGCGAATCTCCCCCTACCTCTGATGCAGTTACTTCCAGCTGGTCTAGTTGCCCAAAAGAGGTAGGGGATCTCAGTGTCTCTCAGACAGATCCTCTCCATCTCCAGTTCCTGTACATGGTCCCTTACCCTTGATCTAGAGCAATAATGGAGCCCATTGTTACTAGCCCTGGGTTCTGCACTATTCTGCATGGTTTCCCTACATTTGGTCCTCTGTAAACAGTTCTTTATTAAACTCTCCTTAAATTATCCTACTTTAAATGTGTCATCTGTTTTCTGCTGAGACCCTGACTGACACAGTAATAATACCTTACAGCTAAAGGCTTTTACAGTTTATCATTAATTCATTTGTACTTGGATAGAACTTTTCCAAGTTTTTTTTCAAGTTTTTTTAAACAACAGACCTAGAAATGCAAGTGTCCGTGTTTGATTCTTAGTCACTCTGCTGTAAGTAGAACTGAACCATCTCTTTGTTCTTGTCACAGGCATTTATAGCCTTTGTATTTTTATTTCTATCTGTTGTTCCCTGAGAAGTCTTTATACTTATATAATGTCAAGACATGAAACTGCTCTCTCCCATTTGATCTTTGCTGGATTTGCTTTTTATCCTCTAACCTCTGGACTCAGAAGCTTGTGAAGGCCTCAAAAACAGGGAAGTATTTTTCTATTTGTATCATCTGCATCAGTAACAGAGCCTGGCATGGAATGGAACTCAGGACAGACACTCTGAATGAATGGAGAATAATGTCTATTCTGGATCTCAGTTATTAGGGAACAGAAATCATCAGACAGCTGTCTCCTGAGAGAGCAAACATGAGAAAAGTAAACAACACTTGGTAATCAAGTCAGAGGGTTGTGTCTGCAGTCTGCATATGGAGAACTTAGTCAGGGTCAGACAATCAGAAGCTGAGGTAGCTCACAGACTTATATTGTCTTATAAATCTCTTCTTCAAAAATTCAGAGATGACCAATTCTTTTTCTCTGAGCCAGTTATCCCATTTAAACATTCATAAATTAACCACAGTAACTTACTTCTAACAAAAAAAAGAAGTAATGGTTTCTGTCTCATACATTTCAGCTATCTTGTACTCAGGGGGTTGTCAAGTTGAAAGATTTCTTTTTACATTCCTAATAACCCACTATTCTCTATGAACAAAAATTTACTTCAAAATGGAAAGTGAGGGTTTGGGTTCATCCCTAATTTTTGACTCACATTATATAACCTAGCTCTAACTAAGCTGTAAGGGCATATAACACTCAAGGCAAAATTAGAAAATAATAGAATTCTTTGACAGAGTAAATTATGTGTAGGTTTTCTTGTTTCATCAAGCCATGGACATTAGAGATGATCCAGTCCAAACCTTTCTCTTGGCAGATGAGGACTGTAAAGTCTGAGGTCAGATCCGTGGTAGATCCAGGTCTGGGACCAATGTTCCCTGGCTTCCCACTGGAAAAACAATTACAAAGGGAGGGCTCTGGGCATCTGGACTAGTCCAGTGATATAGAATTCGGCCCACTTGGGCACTATCTAGTCATCTTCTAAAGCCTACCCACTGGCTGACAGGGACTGGACAGACTCTGGAGAATGACAGGTAAAGCTGCCACAAAAGAAGCAACTGTGATTGGTGACAGCCAAAGGCCACCAAGATAAAGAAGAGGCCTGGAGGGCCAGGCCCTGATATTTATTCAAAAACACTGGAAATTTCCATATTTGAACAGTTTAGTATGAAAGGAAAACATGGAAAAGCAAGGTCAGGGGAGATAAATATCATTTATGGCAAACCTACCACATTCCAAGTTCCTTCATCTTACCCTTGCACCACTTTTGTGAGGTAAATAGTTCTACCCCAAATTTACTCTGTATGCTGTGGATTTTTTTTTTTTTACTCTGTGCAAGTATTACATTAAATTATTTAAAATAATAGGGTCCCTGAATCTTTGGGATGCAG
>NC_138372.1:117649957-117702270 GCF_054177405.1 Leptonychotes weddellii | reverse complement strand
AAAATAAAAAAACAATAATAGGGTGCCTGAATGGCTCAGTCAGTTGAGCATCCAACTCTTGATTTCAGCTCTGGTCATGAACTCAGGGTCGTGATATCAATCGCCACATCAGGCTCCATGCTTGGCAGGGAGTCTTCTTGAGATTCTCTCTCTCCCTCTGCCCTTCCCCCTGCTCGCACTCGCTCTCTCTCTCTTTAACAAATAAATAAATAAGTAATTTTAAATAACTATAAACTATTCACCTTTTTTATATTAAGGAACATGTTTGATGTCATAAGGTTAGTTAATGGCAGAACAAGAATTTGACTAAGATCCATTTAATGCCAAACTCAATGTCTCCAGACAAGTACCTATAATGAGTTTCATCTCCTAAAATCCTGACAAGTTGAATCTTCAGAACATCTTTATTCATATATATTATATTCTTATTATTTGGTTTCTACTAAACTATGCCTGGCACTTGGTCAATGTTTTAACCTTTAGAATGCCAAAACTTTAGTATTTAATCTTACCTTCCTAATCATCCTCTTCTAATTAGAATCATAATTAGGAATTCATCCATTTTTATCATCTCAATTAAATTTTGCTCATGACAGTTTAGGATGTGAAATGCGTAAAAGTGTTTACAAGTATCCCAGAGTTGGCAGGGCTGCAAGAAAGCAGGTATATTTATATGTTACAAGAAACAGTGTGAATTAGTTCGTCTTTCTTGAAAGCAATCTGGTAGTATTTAAAAAAAAAAAACTATTAAACTATGGATGTCCTTTGTCCGTTTTTGGAAGAATACACACCAAGAAAATAAACCACACTAAAAACAAAACAAAAAATAACATGTCAAAATCTTCATAGTGTTGTTTATAATTGCAAGCATTATAAGTAATCCATCTGCCCAACAATAAGAAGCAGAGAAGCAAGATGAATCACATTGGGCCAATTAGAAATGACAAAATATTTGTGTGTCACCCGGTGACAAACAACATGAGCAAATTCCAATCGACTTCACCTGGAAAAAGGTCACTGACAATGGCAGTGCCCCACTCCTGCCGCATACCCTCTTCCTAGCTACCCTCATTGAGTATTTCATTTCATTGTTTTGGGTCTAAGTTTGCATCTTACTTCTCCAGAGCCCTGCATAAAACCCTCCTGAAGTCTGACAGCCAGAATCCAACATCGACACTGCATATATGTATGTGTATGTACATGTGTGTATATACACATATACATATATATGTATATATGTATATAAAAATATATATATATAATATGGACTTTTTTTTCTTCTAAACCAAGAGTAGATTGCATACACCATGCCCCTTTAACCCTTATAAATAAGGATATGCTCTTACATAACTACAGTACAGTTATTAAATTTAGGAAATTTAATAAGGAATTTGAATTTAATCTGTAGTCCACTTTTCAGTCTCATTAACGGCCCTAATAATTTTTTATAAGCAATTTTTGTTTGGGCCAGGATCACTTATTTCATTTAACTGCCATGTCTCAGCCTTTCTTTGTTTTTCATTACACAGATATTTTTGAAGAACACAGGCCAGTTGTTTTGTATAATGATCTTCATTTCTGTTTCTTTAATGCATCCTCCTGATAAGTTAGGTGCATTTTGGCTGGAGTGCTACTGTATAGTATTGCATCCTTTTCAAGGAGTCCATCTGGAGGCACACGATGATGTCCCTTTACATTTCATTGGTGACATTGTGATCACTTGGTTAAGGTGTTGCCCAGTTTCTCTACTGCATAGTTCCTGTTTTTCCTGTTGTAATTACTCATTTCTTTTCAAACTTTCCTTTCTTAGATTTAGTACCTAGTTATGATTCTTGTTTAAATAAAATTGACTATGATGGTTAAAAAAAAGGTGATTTTGTAACTCCTTTATTCTTCTAACCCCATTATTAGTTGGCATATAAGAAAGAACCCTCTGGGCGCCTGGGTGGCTCAGTTGGTTAAGCGACTGCCTTCGGTTCAGGTCATGATCCTGGAGTCCCGGGATCGAGTCCCGCATCGGGCTCCCTGCTCAGCGGGGAGTCTGCTTCTCCCTCTGACCCTCCCCCCCTCTCATGTGCTCTCTCTCTCTCTCTCAAATAAATAAATAAAATCTTTAAAAAAAAAAAAAAAAGGAAGAACCCTCTGAAAAACTCCACCCAAAATTTGCCAGAACTGATTCAGCAAAGTCGTGGGATATAAAATCATTGAATAGAAATCGTTGCATTTCTATACACCAATAATGAAGCAGCAGAAAGAGAAATCAAGGAATCAATCCCATTTAAAAAAAAAAAAAAGAATATCTCTCCCTTCTCTATTAACTTATTCATTTACTTACTTTTCTGTGTATTATCAGCAAATACTCTTGGATCTTCTTTTTTTAAAATGGGTAATAATATATTACTGTTCACATATATTTTGATGCACTAACTGACCAGATTTTGGCCAGTGAGCAAGATTTGAAGCTGGCTTCTGAGTGTTTTTAGCATGCTGCCATCAATGGGGGTTGGGGGAAAATGCTTCCTCACTTTTGGGAACATACAATGTTTTAGGCTCATCAGATTTCCCTGCCTCAATCCTGAAATTGGCCATTATATAAAGAGTACCAATTCCGTTTTTTAATTGAATGGTTTGTTCCCTTTTCGGGGGTGGGGGAGTGGTGCAGCCTTTTGCAGTCTGCACAGGGGTGGGGTGGGGACAGGAGAGTTTTGCTGCCCCTGGAATGCAGCCCCTTGCTGTTCCGCAGGCTGGAGATCAGAGCTCGGTGTCTGCAGAGCTCCCACAGAAGCCATTGGGTCAGGTCACCGGTCAATCATTGTGTTTGGTGGACAGATGGCTTTATTTTTTATTAACATATAATGTATTATTTGTTTCAGGAGTACAGGTCTGTGATTCATCAGTCTTACACAACTCACAGCGCTCACCATAGCACGTACCCTCCCCAATGTCCATCACCTAGCCACCCCATCCCTCCCACCCTCCTCCACTCTCTTAATCTCAGGAAACAAACTAAGGGTTGCTGGAGTGGAGGGGAATGGTTTGTTTCTTTGTTGTTGAGTTGTATGAACTCTTTACATATTTTGGATTTTAGTCCCTGATCAGACATATGATTTGCAAATATTTGCTTCCATTCACTAGGTTGCCTTTTCATTTTGTTGATGGTTTCCTTTGTGGTATAAAAGCTTTTTAGATGGATGTAGTCCCACTCTTTATTTTTACCTTTGCCTTTAGTGTAATATTCAAAGGCTTATCGCCAAGCTTATGTCAAGGAGTTTACTACCTACGTTTTCTTCTAGGAGTTCTATGGTTTCAGGTTTTACATTCCAGTCTTTAATCCATTTTAAATTAATTTTTGTTTATGGTGTAAGATAGTAGTCCAGTTTCATTCTTTTGCATTTAGCTGTCCAGTTTTACCAACACCATTTATTGAATAGTCTGACTTTTCCCATTGGGCTCCTTGGTTATAAATTAATTGGCCATATATATGTGTGGGTTTATTTTGGGGCTCTCTCTTCTGTTTCATTGATCTACGTGTCTGTTTTTATGCCAATCCAATACTATTTTAATTACTATAGCTTTGTAATATAGTTTGAAATCAGGGGGTGTGATGTCTTCAGCTTTGTTCTTTTTTCTCAAGATTGCTTTGGCTATTCAAGATTTCTTGTGGTTCCATGCATATTTTAGGTCTGTTTATTCTATTTTTGTGAAATATAAATTTTTTAATGGGCAGAGGATCTGAATAGACATTTTTCCAAAGAAGATGTACAGATGACCAACAGGCAGATGAAAAGATGCTCAACATTATTAATAATCAAGGAAATGCAAAACAGAACCACAATGAGGGCACCTGGGTGGCTCAGTCAGTTGGGCAGCTGCCTTCGGCTCAGGTCATGATCCTGGGGTCCTGGGATCGAGCCCCGCATCTGGCTCCCTGCTTGGAGGGGAGCCTGCTTCTCCCTCTCCCTCTGCCTACCACTCTGCCTACTTGTGCGCTCTCTCTATCTCTCTGTCAAATGGACAAACAAAATCTTAAAAAAAAAAAAAAAACACCACAATGAGATATCAGGTCACACCTGTTGGAATGGCTGTTCTCAAAAAGACAAGAAATAACAAGTGTTGGCGAGGAAGTGGAGAAAAGGGAACCCTCGTGCACTATTGGGAATGTAAATTGATGTAACCACTATGGAAAACAGTATGAAGTTTCCTCAAAAATTTAAAAAGAACCCATATGATCCTGCAATTCCACTTTTGGGTATTTATCCCAAGGAAACAAAAACACTAACTCAAGAAGATATTTGCACCTCCATGTTCATTGCAACATTATACACAATGGCCAAGACATGGAAACAACCCAGGTGTCCACTAATGGATGAACGATAAAGAAATTGTGCCATACACATACAATGGAATATTATTAAACCATAAAAAAGAATAAAACCTTGCCATCTGTGACAAGATGGTTTGACCAAGAGGGTATTATGCAAAGTGAAATAAGTCAGAGAAAGACAAATACCATATGATCTCTCTTATTTGCAGAATCTAAAAAACAAAAAACAAAACAATACTAGTTCATTGATACAGAGAACAGATTGGTGGTTGCCAGAGGCAAGGGGTTGGGGGGGATGGGGGAAATGGGTGAAGGGAGTAAAAAAAAAAAAAGAGTACCAATTCCTATTAGTGGGGAATTGTGTTGCGCGCACTAAATTTCTGCTGAGGTGTCATTGTTCCTAGGCCCCTTAAATAAAAAGAGTTAGTAAAAATATTAGAAATCATAAATTTAACTAATACCAATTCCAGTAAATTTCATAGAGTTCTTCTCCCTCCCACTGTCCATATTTGTATCCCCTCTCATATAATGGGCACCCTAACTCCCAACAAATAAATATATTTTTTTCCTTTGGTCAATCCTGCAATACACATAAAGTAGCTTTAGAATTGTTATTCCCCCACTACTATGAGGAAAAAAAAAACTATACTAAGAAGAATTCAAGATGTGTTTGCCCTTCTTTTTTCCCTTAGGCAGTATATATAGTCAAATTATTGTATAGTCGAAAGTTACTTGGATTAGCTTTTTTCCTGCCTTCAAAGTGGACATGACATTCATTTAAAAATATAGTTGGGTTTATGTGTTTCTATTTACATTCTATTTTAGGAATTTTTTGATCCATGTTGATTTATTTTATTTCAAAATATCTAGAACATTAACATAAATTGATATCAACCTTATATAAAAAGGTATGGTCAGAGAAGTGTTACTCCGGCCTCTACAGTTTCCATGCCTCCTCTATACACACTCCGTATAGGTCACTAAGTTCATTAAATTTTGGTTTGTGAAAATAAGCATGTATATGCATTCTTTTTTATTTCTCCTTCTCTCTTACACAGAGGTAGCATACTACACATATATTTTTGCAACCCCCCTTTATCACTTACTATATTCTGGAAATCACTTTCTACCAGTTCATAGACATCATCCGACCTAGAAACTGATTGTATGTATGTGACAAAAGTTGGTCTTCTTTGTTTGGCCATTAAGGTACTTTCCAATATTTTGCAATTATAAGTAATGCTGCAATTAATCACCTTGGGCATTTATTTTTGTATTGTTAGAGGCGTACGTTCCTGGTGAATTTCTAGAAGTAGAGTGCTGGGCTTGTTAGATATTGCCAAATTCCCCTTTGTAGGCGTGGAATCATTTGCCTTCCCAGCAGCAATGTTTCCTCATGGCCTCACCAACAGAATATATCATCAAGCCTTCAAATCTCTGCCAGTCTGAAAAAAGAGAAATGGAATTTCATTGTAGTTTTAACTTGAATTTTTCTTATGAGTGAGATTGAACATCTTTTTATATGTTTAGAGGCTATTTTATATAAATAATTTATGAATTGATTCTCTTCATAAAAACTTGAAGCACTATGGTTAAGTCCCTTTTAACCATCACTCTCCATTTGGTCCCCTTTGCCCATAGCCAAGGATAACTACTGTGATCAATTTGGTGTATATCCTTCCAGTTCTTCTCTAATGTCTTTAGGTATGAATATATGTCCCTGTAGAAAGTACACTGTCTACTTTGGTGTGTTTTGACTTTTGACTTTTTTTTTTTCAATGTATCATACTATACATGTCTATCTATGGCTTAACGTTTGTTTTTTGTCTTTTTTTACAAAGAAGTAAAACACTTTAATGCCTCAGTGTTTTAAATTAGTGTACTAAATAAATATTAGTTTTAATATTTCTCCATTTCCCTATACACTTATAATCAAGAGAGTTTTTAATGTTTTGATTAAAGTTTTTTTATTGTGGCAAAACTCACATAAAATTTATCATTTTAACCTAAGAGTATAGTTAAGTATATTCACATTGCTGTGAAACAGATTCCCAGAACTTTCATTTTACAAATCTGCAACTTTATGCATTAAGCAATTACCCTTTTTCCCTGACCAAGCTCCTGGTAACCACGATCTTACTTTCTGTTTCTTGACTTTAGATACCCCATATAGTTGAATCATACAGTATTTGTCTTTTTGTGGCCAGCTTATTTCACATAGCATGTCCTCAAGTTTCACCAATGTAGTATTTGGCAGAATTTCTTTCATTTTTAAGGCTGAAAAATATGTCACTGTATGTATATATCACATTTGTTTATCCATTCGTCTGTTGATGGACATTTGGGTTGCTTCCACCTCTTGACTGTTCTGAATAATGCTGCTATAAATATGGATGCAAATGTCTCTTTGAAACCTTGCTTTCAATTCTTTTGGAGAGATATCCAGAAGTAGGATTACTGGATTATATGGTAGTTTTATTTAAAAAAATTTTTAAGGAAACTCTTGTTTTCCATAGCAGTTGCACCATTTTACAATCCCACCAATAGTGCACAAGGGTTCCAATTTCTCCTCATCCACAAATAACACTTACTATATTTTTGATAGTAGCCATCATAATGGGTATGAGATGATATCTAATGATGTTTTTGATTTGCATTTCCTTAATGTTTAGTGATGTTGAGAATTTTTTCATATGCTTATTGACCATTTATATATCATCATTGGAGAAATTTCCATTCAAATACTTTGCCCATTTTTTTAAGATTTTATGTATTTATTTGACAGAGAGAGAGTGCGAGAGAATACAAGCAGGAGGAGCAGCAGAGGGAGAGGGAGAAGCAGGCTCCCCGCTGAGCAGGGAGCATGATGCAGGGCTCAATCCCAGGACCCTGGGATCAGGGCCAGAGCCTAAGGTAGACGCTCAACTGACTGAGCCACCCAGGCACCCCTCCTTTGCCCATTTTTTAATTGGATTATTGGTTGTTTTTGTTATTGAAATGTAGGAGATCTTTATATAGTCTGGATATTAACCTTTTATCTGATTAAGTGATTTACAAATAGTTTCTGCCATTCCTTAGGTTGCTTTTTCACTCTGTGCATTGTATCCTTTGATGGAAAAAAGTTTTTAAGTTTGATATAGTTTCATTTGTCTGTTTTTGCTTTTGTTGCCTGCATTTTTTGGCATCATTCCAAATAAATCATTGCCAAGTCCAATATCATGAAGTTTTACTATATGTTTTCTTCTAGGAGCTTTATAGTTTTAGATCTTACATTTAAGTCTTTAATATATTTTGAATTAATATATGTTGAATGGTGTAAGTGTCTCATTTAATTCTTTTGCATGTGGACATCCAATTTTCCCAGCACCATTTGTTGAAAATACTGTCTTTTCCCCTTTGATTGGTCTCAGCATCCTTGTTGCAGATCATTTGACCATATACACAAAGACTTATTCCTAGGTTTTCTATTTTATTCCATTGGTTTATTAGTTTATTTGTTTGTCTTTATGCCAATACCACACTGCTTTGATTACTGTAGGTTAGTAATATGTTTTGAAATCAGGAACTGTGAGTCTTCCAACTTTGTTCTTTCTTAAAATTGTTTTGGCAATTCAAGGTCCCTTGAGATGTCATATTAATTTTAGGATGAATTTTGCAGCTTAACTTTTCAGCTCAGCAATATTGCTTAATTTATCCATATTAATATAAATACATCTATATTTACCTCATTTTTTTAAACTGCTGTGTAATATGTATTAATAGTACTACAATTTCCCTTGAACATTATCCAAAATGATTATCACTTATGTTGTTCCCAATTTTCACTGATCTTGATTGAAATTGCTTAAATGTTCCATTAATTTTAAGCCAATGGCCTTAAGTGATTAATAATGAAAGCAGTCTTTTTAATGTCATTTTAGCCAAATATAAAAATCAATACATACAAGTCAATGCAGAAAAATACAAGGACTAAATCTAAAACACTTCTACCAAAATGATAGGCAACACATATAGATTGGGGGGATTTATAGTACAGAAATTAAATCCTAAGTCCTCCACTAACTGTGCGACCCTAGGCAAGTTACTTAATTTCACTAACCTTAGTTTTCTCACATATAAAATGAAGACAATAATATCTACCTCTTGGAGGTTGTGTGAGAATTAAATGAGATAATACCTAGGATAGTGTGGGGGCATCTGGGTGGCTCAGTCGGTTACGTGTCTGCCTTCAGCTCAGGTCATGACGCCAGAGTCCTGGGATCAAGCCCCTCATCAAGCTTCCTGCTCTCTCTCACTCTCTCTCAAATAAATAAATAAAATCTTTAAAACAAATACTTAGGAAAGTGTGTAGCACTATATTCTGTATCTATGCTACAGATTCTATAGGAAAATGGGTCACTAAATTAAAGTATAGCCAAACAATAAAAATTTATATAGCCATTAAAAATAATGAGGTAGATCTAGGGGCGCCTGGGTGGCTCGGTCATTAAGCATCTGCCTTCAGCTCAGGTCATGATCCCAGGGTCCTGGGATCCAGCCCTGCATGGGGCTCCCTGCTCTGCAGGAAGCCTGCTTCTCCCTCTCCCACTCCCCCTCTTTGTATTCCCTCTCTCACTGTGTCTCTCTGTCAAATAAATAAATAAAATCTTTAAAAAAAAATGAGGTAGATCTATATGTACTCACTTGGAAATATTTCTCAGATTTAAATTAAAAAGTAATACAAGTAATTTCATATTTTAAAATGCACATGTGATCTACATATACATGTGCATAAAAATAGCATGTATAGTATAACATGCATATGAAACAAAAGTCTGAATAGTCATGTACCAAACTGTTAAAATGGTTTTGAGGAGGCAGGGTAGAAAAAGAAATGAAAAGAATTTCATTTGCTGGGGCACCTGGGTGGCTCAGTCTTTAAGCGTCTGCCTTCAGCTCAGGTCATGATCCTGGGGTCCTGGGATCGAGCCCTGCACTCAGTGCTCAGCGGGAAGCCTGCTTCTTCCTCTCCCATTCCCCCTGCTTGTGTTCCCTCTCTCATTGTGTCTCTCTCTCTCTCAAATAAATAAATAAAATCTTAAAAAAAAAAAAAGAATTTCATTTGGCTTTTTGCACAAATCATTGTGTGAAATCATTAAAATGAAATGCATTATTTTGTAATTAAGAGGCTAACAAAGATTTTTTTAATCTAAAGAGAAATTCTAATTTTAAAAGGAAAAATAACTTTAAATTACAGAACTACTTTATAGAACCTTCCACCAGTTGTTTTTTTCAAACTTAACAGCTTGTAAAGAACAATTTCAAATTAAAAATAGCAAAAGCAAATAGGTCACCTAAAACCTTCCAACTATGTTCATCTTGAAATCATATCAGGAAAGGTTTACATCAGTGCAGTTCTGCAGGAGGAATTGCGAGATCAATCTGAACCTTCTGGCCTCAAAGGATCACTCTGGGATAAAATAAACATCTTCTAGGTCCCCCCTGACTTTTATTAATCTAGGCCTCCTACCTCATTTGAAAATTGGCCACACCAGCTTTCTTTACACAGAATAGCAATCCATATAAATCTTTTAGCCTCAGCTACCCAGGGCCATACAAGTAAACTATTACAACCATGGTCTTTTCTTAATTCCTAAAGGAAATCAACAATGAGGGAAAAGCCTATTTCCACAAAAAGTGGGGTTTTCCATTATATGCTTATGATGGTGCCATAAATTAATCAAAATGTAAGATTTGCTATTTTCAGTATAACCTTGAATTATGTTTGTAGATCAAGAACTTTCTAAAAACATATTTACTATAATAATTTCTACAAACATATTTAGAAAAGAGATGAGAACCAAAAAGAACAAAGGATGTAATTTTAAAATAGCTTCAGAAAGCTAGCATAATGTGATAGCCACAAATTACTTTATACCTCCACAAATGAAATTTACTCTTCATGGGCAATGCGGAAATCCGTAGGAAAAATTCTCATAAAGCTCAGTTGAGAAAATTCATTGAACAGTGAAACCAATTATTTGAGGGGTGGGGCAGGGAAAGAGATTGATGGGAGAGATACGACATCATAAAATAGCTCAGGCACAAGGAAAAGTCCAGCTCCATAAACTTTTTTTTTTCCTTAATAATGGGACATTATAGGATGAACTGATATCTAGGATAAACTAAGCCAGTTAGGATATTATAAAATACTGCGAAGAAATTCAATGTGAAATGATGCTGAAAAATCCTAAAATGACTCCAAAAGAAAGAATACAAGATCAACATCTAAGCAATATTTTTGTAAGTCATTAACTCTTTATGAACAATGAAAGACCAGTAATAAACAAGAACGAAAAGAGTGGTGTCTGACAATTTTATAAAATTGTCTATTAAGTGGTGTTATTAATGGAAAGGTGCCATCTGGGTCACAGAAACAGTGAAGATCCAATTTGGACCATTCAGACAAAGGCCAGATAAAAGATTCCTGGGTCCTCAAGGTACCACATTAGTCCCAGATGAGAGAGAAATTACCTTCTATTTTATTTAAGTCACTGCTATACAGAGTCTTTGTCCCAGGAGCCAAATTTGTATCCTGACAAATATTGATGAAGTCTGATTGAAATGAAAAAAAAAAATGGGGCTTTTTTTGGTTTATTTGTTTTGGTTTGTTTTGTGTGTGTGTGTGTTTCTCTACTAAATGAAAGACCAGAGGCACCTGGGTGGCTCAGTCGTTAAGCGTCTGCCTTCAGCTCAGGTCATGATCCCAGGGTCCTGGGATCGAGCCCTGCATAGGGCTCCCTGCTCAGTGAGGAGCCTGCTTCTCCTTCTCCCTCTGCCTCTGCCCCCAACTCATGCTCACTCTCTCTCTCTGTCTCTCAAATAAATAAATAAAATCTAAAAAAAATAACAATAATGTACTAAACATATTGATGGAAGAGAAAGGAGATCATGTGTTTGGAACCAAATGAAAGATGCCAAGAGAAATAGATCATGCAACTGAAAGGTTGTCTTTTGGGACTAGATGGTGTCAGGTTTTATGGGCCAGACTGAGGGATTTCATTCTAAGGATGATTACCTAGGCCAATGGAGGGTTTGGGGAATGAGAAATAAAAGTAGAAGAGTAGACGTCACTAAGAGAGCAACTGCAGTGGTCCAGGAAGAGAGGGTATGGTGGATGTGGTGAGATGAACATGGAGGTCAAGAAGCAGGGCTCACACTCAAAGGGGGACTTCAGGAGTAGGACTACCCAGCAATGCAGTGCAGTTCCCTGCCTCGCCTTCAACAACTCTCTCACCTCTGCCTTCCAACTGTACCTGGAAAGAAGATGAGAAATCTAATACTGGAGCCTGACTGTCAAGATCCAACCCTAGCTCTGCCACTTGCTGCATCTATGAACTGAGTAAGTTAATTTAATTTTCTGTTTCATCTTCTCTATCTTCTTCATCTATAAAATGGGATTAATAATAGTCTCTCACTTAGATTCATGACATGCAAAGTACCTAGAAAAGTGTCCACCACCTGACATGATAAGCATCAATAACTGATACCTAATAATACCATTACTAGACATTTTCAACATCTTAAATATGTTGTATCTCTCTCACCTCTAAATTTGGCACCTGCTCTTCCCTACACCTGGAATAGACTTTGTTTAATTAATTCCAAACTCATCCTCAACTCCCAACCTTACTGTCACTGCCTCTAGGGGGCCTTTTCTGATCCCATAGATGAGATTCAATTCTCTTCTATTGCCTCACCACTCCATACTTACCCTCCAATAGTTACTCCCATCAAATTTTCCAATAATCACTTGTTTTGTTTGATTTTCCTACTAGATCAAAAACTCTGTGAAGGAAAGAACTATTGTTGTTTGTTTTGTTCACCCCTGTATCCTCCAGGCCTAGCACAGTGCTTGGAAAACAGTAGGCATTAAATAGATATTAAAGAAATCAATTCACCTAGGAAACTTGTAATATTAGCAAAAATCAGAGAATGTAGTAACCAAGCACCCAGGGCCACATTTTGACTTTCATGGGCCCCATCCTGCATAAATATAAATATTTATAAATATAAGCATTGGGCCCACTATGCCTAATAGATAAGTCGGCCCCACAAGCATCAGCAACAGAAAGAGTTAAAAGCAATGGGAGAAGTCAGAAGGGAATAGAGGGAGGGCCAGAATCAGAAATTAGCCTGACATCTGAGATGTGGTAGACAATGTAACTGTGAATCAACTACAATGCTTTTATTTGCAAGTAATAGAGTCCTGATTCTTGGATTACTTCAAATGCCTCCCAACTTTCTCCTTTCTTTTCTACCTCAATTACCACAGGAAATTCCCTTGTTTTTCCCATGCATGAACAGTTGGCTACCAGAATAAGCCTTTTTTAAATGTGAGCTGGTGTCATTCTCCTACATAGAACCCTCCATCTCATTCAGAGCAAAAGCCAAAGTCCTAATAATGGCCTATCATATTCTTCAGCGCATGCCTGCTTAACCCCCAATGCAAACACATACTTCCCTGACCACACCTCCCCTCACTTACTTCATTTGAACAGCAGCCTGTTCCTCAAACACGCCAGACGCACTCTGACCCCAGGGCCTTGACACCAGCTGTTCTCTCAACCTCCAAGGCCTTTAATTCCAGCAAGACACATGGCTTGTTTCCTCAACCCTTTCATATATCATCTCAGTGAAGCTGTTCCTGACCACCCCATTTAAAACTGTAACCCTCACCACCTTCCCCAGGCCCTGCCCCCCTTCCCTGTTTTATTGTTCTTCATAGCACACACATAGCCTGTTTGCTTCTACAGTACTCTATCATTTACTTATTTGTCAGTCTCATCCCACAAAAATATAACCGCCATGAGGGCAGGGATTTTTTTTTTTTAATCTGGGTGGTTAAATGCTGTATCCCCAGCATCTAGAACAGGGCCTGACATATGACAGGTGCTCAATAATTATCAGTCAAATGATTGTATGAATATTTTGCTTTCTATAGTTATGTATTGTGAATATTTTACAAGAATAAAATGTTCATTTATCCATTCAACAAATATGGATTTAGAGCAAACCCAAGCCCAGGCACTATGTTAGGTGCTGAGTCAAGAGTGGTGAGCATAACTGGGCTGACTACACTACCTGGGCTCACAAAGCTTAGTCTAGTTTTAGATGATCAAAATAATGACAAAATGAGTGTTAAGTACTGGAAGGAAGGGACACAAGTCTACAAAAGCATATCACAAAGAAAGCTAGCTCTACCTGGACTACATAAAGGGGAGTGGAGCAAAAGGACCTGGGGAGGGAGAAAACCACAGGAGACTGGTAACTAGGCTCCATGTTATATGATTTCTCTATGATTTTGCTCAGGACTGCCTCTGTTTAGCATCAAAAGTGTTAAGAGTTGCACTCCATACTACCCACTGATGAATCCCTGAGGAAGTAGCCCCTGAGCCAGGAAAGATCCACACCCATTACAGAGGTGAAGGGGTGAAAGGGCAGGGCAGAGTGGAGGAGTGGAATAGAGCCAGAGGAAACTGTGGCTGAAGATTCTAGAGGGGAAGGACTGTGGCACATTCTGGAACACAGAAAGTAAGGGGAGAAGTGGCGGGAGAAGGGGCTGGAGAGGGAAAGTGTGGCCAGGCTCTGGCAGGCTCTCCAGAAGATTCCAACTTTATCCTAAAAAGAATCAGAAGCCACAGGAAGGACCTGGTTTGGTTTCACTTCATTTTGTTCCATTTGCATTGTGGTGACATAACTGGACACGTATTTTGAAAGTATTACGAAAACTGCCTTTGTGGAGAATACTTTACCAGAGGCACCTGACCAGGTGCAGGAAGATCAGTCAGGAGGCAGCAGAGTAGTCCAGGACAGCAATGCTGGTAACTTGCCCCAGAGTAGAGAGGCAGGAAATGGGGAGAAGTCAACCAGTTCAAGAGATTTCACTACCTGTGTGTTACGGGCTGAATTTTGTTCCTCTAAAATTCATGTGCTTAAGTCCTCACCCCCAGCGCCTCAGAAGGTGACTGGATTTGTAGGTAGTGCCTTTAAAGAGGTAATTAAGGTAAAACGAGGTCATTAGGGTGGGCTTTAAACCAATGTGACTGGTGTCCTTATAACAAGAGATTAGGACACACACACAGAGGGAAAACCATGTGAAGACACTTGGAAGGTGGCCATCTCCAAGCCAAAGGGAGAGGCCCTAAGAGGAACCAAACCTACCCACAATTTTATCTTGCATTTCTAGCATCCAGAACTGTGAGAAAACAAATTTCTAATTGTTCAGGCCACCCAGGCTGTGCTACTTGTTATGGCAGACATTAATACACTATGAAAAATAAAATTGAAGTGAACAATAAGACCTCTGAAAAATAAAAATATACTTTATTTATTCTAACTGAAATCAGGGTGGTGTATGATGGTAAAATTCAAACAAAAGAGCATTTCTTCAGGATCTCCAGAGATGGCTTCTGCAACACATCTGTATTGTCCCTAAAAGGAGGAATAAGAAATACAAGCAAATAAAATGTTAGATGCTTCCATTTTGTAAGACTTTTATAAGAACTTTGTCGTAGTAGAAGGAAGCCATTTAAATTAAAGTGGTTATCATTATCTTGGTTTTCTAATGCGATGAAATTTTGTATGCCTTTGAATTCGGCGAGCATAAACCTATTTATTTCCCAATTATAAGAGGATGTTTTTTAATGATTTTTTGAAACAAGCCTGTGAGATTTTCAAACATTCAATATCTTTTAGAACAAAATAGGTAAAGAATATGCATTCTTGAAGTTTATTTTAAAATAGTGACCCAGGGCGCCTGGGTGGCTCAGTCGTTAAGCGTCTGCCTTCGGCTCAGGTCATGATCCCGGGGTCCTGGGATCGAGCCCCGCATCGGGCTTCCTGCTTGGCGGGAAGCCTGCTTCTCCCTCTCCCACTCCCCCTGCTTGTGTTCCCGCTCTCGCTATGTCTCTCTCTGTCAAAAAAATAAATAAAATTTTTTTAAAAAATAAAAATAAAATAAATAAATAAATAAAATAGTGACCCAAAGTGAAACATGTACAAAATTTTATTGCCAGGTATCTAATGCAAATATCTAAAATGACATTATTACTATTCATGGAGGCAGTTACAGAGTCATACACAGCGGTCGTACAGTATTTTCACCCAAAGATCATTCACCATATTAATAATGAGCATTCATATTACTTTTAGCCATGTATATTAGAGGAAGAACATGAAGTGAAAAAGAGCTTTCTTTTGTGTTAGCTTTCCATATTTCCATATTCTACAGAAAGAAGAGATACAAAATACCCAAAACTAAATAAAAGGGAAAAACACAGTCTTAAAACACCTTAATACTGAATAGCTATTTTTGAGGTTGTGAATGGCTTGTTTCAAATTCTTAACATATTTGCTACTTTGCAAAAGATTCTTAAGAAAGTACAAATGACTTGAGCAATACCTTTGAAAATCGTATTCCCCTGAAGGAGAAGGATACTGTTGTATTCACAGTCTCTAAAACAAAATACAAAATACAAAAAGTTATATTGGTCATCATCAGGTGATTTTTGGGTTTTTTTTTATGTAGTATGGAGCGCACCTTTTACACTGCTGCTAGTAGAGGTGGTCCCAAGAAAATCGGAGAAGTAATGAGTTTTGTATCCTGGCTATGACTCTCCAATGGCATCCTCTGCCAACCCCAAGCATCTCCCACTATCGGCCCCTATTTCATCCCTCAGGGGATGCAAAATTTGAAGGCCTACTAGTCTCAATAGTGAACGAATGAACAAGCTAGTGCTCATAGGCTTCATCCCAAATTAGAAATGTGCATATTTAATACTGCTGCTCCTTCAGCAGAGTATAATAGATCTTCCTAAAAGTGGAGGAGAGAGTTGGGGGGCAGCCAGGATACCAAATCTCCTTCCAATCCCACCAGTGAGAAGCCTAAGTAGTCACATTTGAAATGCATGGCCATGGGCCTGGGCCTGCAGAAGCTGTGGAAGACAGAAGTGCAGAAAAACCACACTCCACTGACCTAATCAGAAACACCAAAGGAGTGAACTTACAGGATAAGGATAGAAAAGTAGAAATGTTTTGAATCTCTAACAAAAGCAATCATGGCCAAAAATCTCTTTCAAAGCAATGGTTATTGTTCTCCTAACTAGCTAAAGACAATCCTTAATAGCAAATGAATGGATTATGTCTGTATATATATATATATATATATATATATATATATATACACACTTCTGTTTTCATAAAAAAGCACCTATTTGCTTCTGGGTATCTCCTTATTAGGGATGTTAATACACTGAGATCTTAGTTCTTGAGCTTAGTAAAGTGATCATGTCTTCATGATGTTATGATTTTTCATTCAAGGCCAATCCAATTCAAATTTAATAGTTCAACAAGTACTTATTGAAAGCTACTCTTACCAGGGACTGAGGAGACAAGGACTAGCACACACTGTTCCTTCCCTCAAAGAGTTAACATCTATGGGGATATAGGCATGCAAAGAAACCATTCCAAATACAATGCCATAAAAAGATGTAGCAAGGATAAAAGCAGCATATAACATTTTTGGTAAGAGTGATGGTTCTGAATCTGAATCTCAGCTCTGCTACTTACTTGGAGTGTGGCCTTGGGCAAGTCACTTAGCTTCTCTGTGCTTTGGTAAAATGGCAATGGATAATAACACCACTCTCATAGGAGTAACATGAAAGCTGTAAGAGCTAAGATATGTATGTGCTCAGAACAACGCCTAGAATTTAGCACTCATTAAATGTTATTAATATTTGGCGGCACCTGGGTGGCTCAGTCAGTTAGGTGGCTGCCTTCAGCTCAGATCATGATCTCTGGGTCCTGGGATCGTCCCTGCTCAGCGGGGAGTCTGCTTCTCCCTCTGCCCCTACCCCGGGGCTTGTGCTCTCTCTCTCAAATAAATAAATAAAATATTTTTTAAATGTTACTAACATTAAAATGTTATTT
Organism: Leptonychotes weddellii; assembly: GCF_054177405.1. Lineage (NCBI taxonomy): Eukaryota > Metazoa > Chordata > Mammalia > Carnivora > Phocidae > Leptonychotes > Leptonychotes weddellii. The sequence goes on along the minus strand of NC_138372.1, from coordinate 117,684,977 downwards.
ATTAGAACATTAAATATTATTCCTTCTCCTTTCTAGACCTTCTTCCCATGGCGTCTTGTGAATAATAATGATGTCTTAATATTATCATTGATATTGTAGTTACTTTATTCACAAGATGCCATGGGAAGGGAATCTAGAAAAGAGAAGGAAGTGAGTTGAACTGTCATAGAGGATGGGAAGGAAGGAAATGAGGGACATTCCAGGTGGCAGGAAAAAGAGGAGCAAAGGCGAGAAAGTGAAAATCAGTATGACTAATGCATACACCTGCAAGGGGCTCAGCATTATTAAAGCAAAGGAGAAGCAGGAGTGCTAAGAAGGAAATCTGAAGAAGTAAACATAAATGTGCTCAGATTCCACATTTGAGAGAATAGAGGCAATGAAAGAACATCCCATCCAAGGGTGTGAAATGGTCAGATTGTGTTTAGAAAGATGGGTCACATGACCATATTGCGGATGGATTTAAGGGGGCACTAAGAGTCAGGGAGACCAGTTAGAGGCCAGGAAGCAGTGACAGTGGTGAAGAGAAGAGGAGGTAAATGCCCTCCACGCCCACCAACTCAGGTGCCCTCCCGCATAGACAGATACGGTCTATCTTATTAGCCTGCTGCTTTCCTTGAGAGTACTTCTCATAAACTGAATCTTATTTCATTTGAATGTTATTTTATGATCTCGTTTACTAGTCTATAAGTTCCATGAGGACAGGGGCTTTGCTTTGGTCACTTTTGAATCTCCACCTCCTAGTACCTGGTGCCCGAGTCCCTGGCTCAGCTACATAATGTACAAGGCCAGTGCAAAATGGAAATGGGGACCCCTTGATCAAAAAGCAGGAGAGTCATCCTATTAAAGGTACAGAAATATAAAGCTTTCTTCCACAGTCTCTCTCTAGACTTGCCATGATATTTTTTATTTGCTATGTAATATCATTTGAAGTCAAACAAAATTTTAAATTGCCATTCATCTTTATATTGTGCAATGACAGATTTAAACACAAATATCAGAGCTTTTAACTCTAAGGCAGAATCACTGAAATGACACAACTTGTATTTGGTGGCTCATCCCCAGAAGGTACCTCAAGCTGAGAAAACTAACACAAGCTTGACTCAGGAAATTTGAAAGAAGGAAGAGAAGGTACCCCCAGACATGGAATGATCCAAGGGGATGTTCTCTTGGCACAGAGTGAAAGGTGAGTATAGAAGCTCAAGGGCACCCAGGGAGTTGCTCCATGACTGGGGCACCTGCACAAAGCATGAGCCTGACAGCTGCCTGAGGTCCCCCTCTCCCATGCTGCCAGATGCCTCATGCCTCACGTCGGGGCAGAGAAGACAAATCAGGCTTCTTTCCTTCCCATAGGCCTGCTGTCCCATGAGTGACCCTCAAGGGTTTTGCAACCTCCATGTAATACCTCCATGAGCTACCTGTTAGTGGGGAGGCAGTCCTGCCCCCACCTAGTCACCCACTAAACAGTGCCACCAGCCCAGGTGGTTGATCATGGCCGCACCCCACTTCAGACACTGCAGGGCACCTTTGCCTAATCCTGACCCTCCCTGCATCCAGGCTCCCACCAGGTAGCAGGGGTCACTGGCTGTAACTGGGAGAGGGGTACCAAGCAGGATGGGACAATGGGGCATGCACGCAACTCCCCTAGATGGGTCTTGGTTCCCTGCTGCCCACTCCTCTGCTGGCACCCTGGGCCCCGCTGCTCCCCCTGCTTGTGCTCTCCCTCTCTCTGTCTCCGACGAATAAATAAAATCTTTTAAAAAATACATGCCTTTGAAATATCCATTTATTTTCAAATGCGGGTTTTTTTAAAGATTTTATTTATTTGAGAGAGAGAGCAGGGGGGAGGGGCAGAGGGAGAGGGTCAAGGAGACTCCCTGCTGAGCATGGAGCCTGACACGGGGCTTGATCCCAGGATCCTGAGATCATGACCTGAGCCAAAGGCAGACACTTACCCAACTGAGCCACCCAGGTGCCTCTCAAATGTGTGTGTGTGTGGTTTTTTTTAAGATTTATTTATTTATTTATTTGAGAGAGCGAGAATGAGAGAGAGAGAGTACATGAGAGGGGAGAGGGTCAGAGGGAGACGCAGGCTCCCCACTGAGCAAGGAGCCCGATGCGGGAGTCGATCCCGGGACTCCAGGATCATGACCTGAGCCGAAGGCAGTTGCCTAACCAACTGAGCCACCCAGGCACCCCCTCAAATGTGTTTTTAAAAGAAACAAAGATGTGTGTGTGTATGTGTGTGTGTGTAAGAAGTGGTAATATTATGGGTAATCTTTATTTTATTTTTGCTTGCCTACATTTTCTAAATATGATATCCTAAAAATATATGACTTTTGTAACAAATACAAAAAAGAAAATTATTTTAAAAGTAGATATGTATGGTACTTACTAATTTGATTCCCAAATTTTCAAGGGTCTCTTGATAGCATCAGTGCTTCATAAATCAGAATGCCCTGAGCTCTGAGCCCATATACTTAGCTACCAGATGGACATGTTCATTTGAATGTTCCAAAATTACCTTGAGTTCAATATGCCCAAACCAGAACTCATTGCTTTCTCTTTAAAAATCTGCCCCTTCTTCTGCACCCATCATTTCAGATAATGGCATTTCTGCTAATCCCAGTCACTGGCCCTCTACCAGCCCTTGATTTTACCTAATCTTTGCCTGCCACATCAAATAAATCAGCATGTCCTGCCAATTCTGTCTCCAAATATGCCCTCTCTCTTCTCCTCCCCTCTTCTCCCAGGCTGCCATCTTTGTTCAGCCCTCATGGTCTCTCACACGGCCTCCTGGCTGGTCTTCCTTCCATCCCAGTTTCCTGCCTCAGCCAACCCCCGCCTCCTTCCATATGGACACGTTATCTGCAAAACTGAAAATCTCAGTGGGTCATCCCTACCCACTGATGACAAGATGCAGGTCAATAATTTGTGCATGACTTATGTGCTCGCCCTGCCCCCTTTCCTAGGCTCATCTCCAGCAATTCCCCACAGCACATTCTGCTCCAGCTACAAAAAAACTACTCTCCAAATAAACCATATTCTTTCATGACTACATGTGTTTGCCTATGCTGTTTCCTCTCCAAGGAATGCCCTTCCTCCTCCTCTCTGATGTTCTGAGATTCAAGACTTTAATAACATAATCTCTGAAACCTTATCTGAGTTCTGTCACAGCAAATTGATAACATATAGTTAAAATTAGGAGCATATAATTCTATTGGCGTTTATGACATTTCATTATAATTTTTGTTCCCAACTGTCTTTGCCAGAACAGAGGGACCTTCTGAGGAGGGAGACCCTATCATTCAACTTTGGATCACCAGAGCCTAAATCATGACTCGCTCAAATTAGGTTCAACAGATGTTTGTGGAAGGAAATGAGGGAGGGAGGGAAAAACCAGCAGACTGAGTTGAGTCTGACACATCTTAGATCTCAAGAAGGTGAAACTTTAAAAATTCAGATAAAATGTCAACATAATCTCACAGAGATTAGGTGGGATTGTGAAACAGTTGTTTAAAAAAAAAACAAAACAGTAATCTTCCAAGACGGTTTTGTATTTTTTTTTTTCCAAAGAGAAATCATGGTACAGTGGAAGAGTGGGCCTTAAGAGTCATGAGACTACTCTGTTACTAGTTCGCCAAGGACACATTACTGGGTCACTCCAGGCATCAGTCTCCTCACTTGTAAAAATGACAGGATTGTAAAATAAGGAACCAAAGGACCCCTATTACCCACATGAGTATTTATTATTCAAGAACCATACTTCTTGAATTCTTGTTCTGAGCACTGTACTAACCTTTTTTAATATGCATTTTCTAATTATATCCTTAAAATCATGTTCAATAGGTTTCACTGTCCCCATTTTACAGATGAGGAAAATGAGGCCAATAGAGGTTAAATAACGCACCCAAGGCCACATTGTTGGTAGGTGGAAAAGCTGGAACAGAGACTCAGGTCTTTCCAACTCTGAGCCCAGACTTAGAAGCAATGTCAGCTCCATTATTTGCATATGGTTTGGGGGTGGCAGGCAAGTCAGAGCCATGGAGAGATGGTTGACTTGGAGACATATCTTGAAGCTTCACCTGCATAGCAAAAAAACTTATGTACTTAGAAACAGTTTTCTTAATGACTGCTAGAAAATGTATAATCAAATTGATATAAATGTCAAAGCAGTATAAGCCTGATATGAATTTTTATACTACTCTCATTCCATTAATTCCCAGCCCTTATTTTCCATTTTTTGTCCCATCTACATCTAATTTATGCTATGTTGCTAAATTTAATGTATGCATGTTAACTACCTAAATTTTTTTTTTTTTTAAGAGAGAGCGAGCTGGGGAGGGTGTGGCACAGAGTGGGAGAGAGAGAGAGAAAGAATCCCAAGCAAATGTAATGATTTATATCATAGCTACATATTTCTCTAATTTATACTCTACTTTCAAAAAAGAATACAATTAAAATAAGAGAGCATTATCACATACAGAGAGCAATTTACTTTTACGCTTCACATCTAAATTCTAAAATTTCTAAAATTCTAAAACCTTTTTTTAAACAAGAGAGGCCACAGGTTAATGATAACTAATTGTATAGAAAAATATTCAACTGCAATAGTAATTTTTAAATGTTAATAAAACAACTGGTTTTTTTTTAACCTAATAGTTTTGTTGTTGTTGTTTAAGATTTTATTTATTTATTTGACAGAGAGAGAGAGAGATCACAAGGAGGCAGACAGGCAGGCAAAGGGAGAGGGAGAAGCAGGCTCCCTGCAGGGCTCAATCCCAGGACCCTGGGATCATGACCTGAGCCGAAGGCAGACACTTAACCGACTGAGCCACCCAGGCACCCCCCAATAGTTTTTTTTTAAACTTCTTTATTTTTTAGATGATAATGTCCACTGTTAACAAGACAGAGATTAAACTACTGTACATAACATTGCTGGTGATATAATGTATAAATTGATACATTCCTTTAGAAAAGCGATTTGGCCTATGTAAACAAAACCGCAAATACAGTCAACCCACTTAAGCTCAGCTATTTCCCGGGGAGTTATATGTAACTCCTTGCAAACAAATTCAAATATAAAATATGAGAAAAATTATATACAGAAATATATTTATCACAATATTATTTAAAATAGTAAAAATATCATAAGGAAACTAATGTCCAACAGGAGAATGGTTAAATAAACCAGAGCATACCCATTAAGGGAGATGTTTCATTATGTAATGTTTATACTTTGGTTTTTGCACCACATAGATCATCTAGTCAAAAAATTGAATACAATAATTTTTAAAAAGAAAATTACTGGGGCACCTGGCTGGCTCAGTTGGTAGAGCATGTGACTCTTGATCTTAGGGTTGTAAGTTCAAGCCCCATGTTGGGTGTAGAGATTACTTAAAAATAAAATCTTAAAAAAAAAAAGAAAACTATTATAGTGTAGTATAGTTATAAGTACATAAGCAATGCACATACATTGAAAAATCAGAAGGAAATACTCCAAAATGTTTTTAGAAATATGATTCTGTGATATTTTTATTGTTTATACTTTCCAATTTTTGGTAATGTGACAGTATAATATTTATAAACATTTAAACTATTTAAAATACTAGTTTAAAAATTATTAAGGAAAAATTCATGAGTTTGCAATAGGTAGCCTTTAAGATCCTAAGCTCTGAAATTTTGTGATTCTGTGAATAACATCAGGGTGGAAAAAAGTGGAGGAAGACATTGAAGAAAACACTAGAAAAATCTAGTGAGGTTTTTTGTTTTAATAAATTTTTTTAATTCCTTTTTTTTCTTTCCCCTCTGATTCCACCAATCCTGTTCCCTTAACTGTGGTTCAGTGAGTTTCTATAAAAAATAATAAGTGTAATGCTTAGAAAAAGGGATCTATAACCAATGGTAAATGTACAATATTAATCTGAACAAGGTAAAAATTTTAATATACCTTCAAATACACTTAAATAAGTGACATAATTGTAAAATGTTGTTCAACCTGCTAAAAGTAAAAAATTATTAGAAGAGGAACTGCACATTTTCAGTGCATTTAATATTCAGAACATTCTCATAAACTATTCTGTTCTATTCTGAAAATAATATGAACTGAATGCTTACCTCCCTTCAGAGCTCTGCAGAAAGAATAAAGATCATCAGATCCTCGGCAAATAACTTCTTTGCGCATTGGAAAATGCATGGAGTGAAAAGATAAATAGAGATTGAAATATAATTTTTCAATATCTCTTCCTTAAAAAGAAAAAAAAAATCTCATTAGTCCTTCAAATAATAGATTCCTTTATAAATAATAATTAACATGTACTGTACCGTATACTTAAAACATGCCCAGCACCTTTCCTATATTATTTCATTTAATTATCACAACAACTTACCATGTGGGCATTGCTATCCCTCTGTAACAGATGAGAAAACTGAAGTTCTAAGAGGATAATTAGTAGAATGCAACCAAACAGGATATTCCACAGTAAGAATTATGTATGCTGAAAAGAGAGGAGCCTATGTTTTTGAGAAAACTATCAAACGGAAATGTAAAATTTCCAGTTCTAATTACAGTTCTGCTAGGAAGTTCAAGAAAAAAGAAATGGAAAGGAAAGGAAATGAGGATAATCAACTCATGCACACTTTTTTAGGAGATTTGATGAAAGAGTTCTTGGAGAATAGAACAACCTCTTGATTAAAAATTACATGAGTTAGGGGCACCTGGGTGGCTCAGTCGTTAAGCATCTGCCTTAGGCTCAGGTCAGGATCCCAGGGTCCTGGGATGGAGCCCCACATTGGGCTCCCTGCTCAGCGGGAAGCCTGCTTCTCCCTCTCCCACTCCCCCTGCTTGTGTTCCCTCTCTCGTTGTGTCTCTCTCTGTCAAATAAATAAATAAATTCTTTAAAAAAAAGAAAAAAATTTACATGAGTTATTATTTCCTCATGGTCTCCCTAGAACCATTTAACATGGAAAATTCCAGTAAACACTGCATTTTGCTCAACCCTTCTAATTCATTTGGTTGGTCCAACTGGAAAATATGTACAATATTTTTTATGATAAAAACAATTATTGTGGGGCTCGTGGCTGGCTCAGTGGGTAGAGCATGTGACTCTTGAAGGCAGGGTCATGAGTTCGAGCCCCATATTGGGTGTAAAGATTACTTCAAAAAAATTATTATAACCACTACCTCACTAAAAATATTTTCCTAATAAAGTCACCATGACTCATTGTAGCCATAATCAAAAGAAAAAATTTCCATCTTTTTTTTTTAAAGATTTTATTTATTTATTTATTTGACAGAGAGACACAATGAGAGAGGGAACACAAGCAGGGGGAGTGGCAGAGGGAGAAGCAGGCTTCCTGCTGAGCAGAAAGCCTAATGTGGGGCTCGATCCCAGGATCCTGGGACCATGACCTGAGCTGAAGGCAGACGCTTAACAACTGAGCCACGCAGACGTCCCCAAAATTTCCATCTTTAACCTGAACTTCGTATGCTTAACAGGAATGCCAGCTCCTTCCTCAAAACTCCTTCCTTTGGCATTAGTGCTACTGTTCTCTTCCGGTTTTTCTCCAACCTCTCTGACTCCTTCTCCTCATTGGCTTCTCTTACGGTTTTAGCCTCAGTTCTCAATTTCCACTTTGTACATACTCCCTGGCTTTAAGTACCACATAGGGTGATAATTCCCAAATCATTATCTTTAGTCTCAACCTTTCTCCTGGGCACCTGTCCCACATATGCATTCAATATCTCTACCCAAATGCTGCTCACTGTCTCAGCCAACAGATCCAAAATTGACTTCCTCATCTTCATCACCATATAGGCATTAGAATTCACAATCCCAGGAAATCTTACTAGCCTCCTTTTCATCCCCATCACCACTCTCTTAATGCAGGCCCTCATTACTCTGAGCCAAACTTCTTAATTTGTCTCCACTTTTCTACTTTCAGGGTAAAGTGGAAAAGAACATCATAGGGTCTGTTTTAAACAGTGGTTCCATGGTCCACTCCATGAACTTCAGCCTGCACCACTCCCAAAGCAGGGGTACGTGTAGAAATTGAAGAGCTGTTTTCACAGGGAATTCCTTGAGACATGGGCATATGGCAGAACTGCTGTGGTACCAATGACAATTCAGGACAATGAAACTTCTAACACTTCTGCATGGAACACGGCATGATTCCAGTCTTCAATGACTCCAAGAAAGGAAGTGCTGCTTTGACATCTCAACAGTTTATACCTTGAGAAGCTTCTTGCCCTTGGACATCACTGTGGTCATTTTAGGCACAGGAACAATGGACAAAGTGAGATACCACTTGTATGGCTCAGTAGGCCAGAGATACCAATGTGGGTGTCAGAGTGAGAGACAAGAAATATGGTAGCTTCATGCAGTAACAAAGAAGACTGTTTTTGAGCTCAGCTAAGACAACTCCAAGAACTTTCAGATATAACTTTGGCTTAAAGTGCAGGTTTATTTATTTTTTTATTAATCAGTTAATAGTATACAAATAATTTACTAGCAAAGCTACAAAGTCTCAAAATAAATAATTTCCATCCCAACCTACTTTTGGTCAAAGCTCTTACAGCTCTTATTGAATTTAAGTAGCTATAGGCCCATAAAAATAAGGTTGATTTCTATGAATATGGCCCCACACTTATGCAGACATTCTAATACATTCTAGGAAACTCAGGTCATAATTGTAAAGCATTACAAAAATATGACTAAGTAATTGATGAAACCAGGAGCTGATCTTTGAAAAGTTCAACAAAATTGATAAACCTTTAGTCAGACTCATCAAAAAAAAAAAAAAAAAAAGAAGAGAGAGAGAGAAGGGACTCAAATAAATAAACTCAGAAATGAAAGAGGAGAAATAACAACCAACACGACAGAAATACAAATGATTATAAGAGAGCATTATGAAAAATTATATGCCAACAAATTGGACAACCTAGAGGGATGGATAAATTTCTAGAAACATATAACCTTCCAAAACTGAATCAGAGAGAAATAGAAATTTTGAACAGATGAATTACCAGCAATGAAAATAAATCAATATTCAAAAAACTCCCAATGAACAAAAGTCCGGGGACAGATAGTTTCACAGGTGAATACTAGCAAACATTTTTTAAAAACTTATTACCTATTCTTCTCAAACTATTCCAAAAAATAGCAGCCATTAAAAAAAAAATGAAATCTTGCCATTTGCAATGACATGGACGGAACTAGAGGGTATTATGCTAAGCGAAATAAGTCAATCAGAGAAAGACAATTATCATATGATCTCACTGATATGTGGAATTTAAGAAACAAAACAGAGGATCACAGGAGAAAAGAAGAAAAAATAAAACAAGAGGAAACCAGAGAGGGAGACAAACCATAAGAGACTCTTAATCATGGGAAAAAAACTGAGGGTTGCTGGAAGGGAGGGGGTTGGAGGGAAGGGGTAACTGGGTGATGGACATTAAGGAGGGCATGTGATGTAATGAGTACTGGGTATTATATAAGACTGATGAATCACAGACCTGTATCCCTGAAACAAATAATGCATTATATCTTAATTAAAAAAAAAAAAACTATTCCAAAAAACAGAAGAGGAAGAAAAGCTTCCAGATTCATTCTATGAGGCCAAGCACTACTCTGCCACCAAAACCAGATAAAGACACTACAGAAAAAGAGATCTATGGGTCAGTATCTCTGATGAATGAAGATGTAAACATCCTTAACAAAATATTAACAAACCAAATCCAGCAACACATTAAAAAATCATTCACCATGATCAAGTAGGACTTATTCCAGGGATACAAGGATGGTTCAATACTCACAAATCAATCAACATGATACATCACATTAACAAAAGAAAGAATAAAAACTATATGATCATTTCAATAGATGCAGAAAAAGCATTTGACAAAGTACAACATCCATTCATGGTAAAAACTCTCAACAAAGTAAGTTTAGAGGGAACATACCTCAACATAATAAAGGCCATATATGAAAAACCCACAGCTAACATCCTACTCCAGGGGGAAAAACTGACAGCTTTTCCTCTAAGATCAGGAACAAGACAAGGATGTTTACTCTGACCACTTTTATTCAACATAGTACCAGAAGTCCTAGCCACAGCAATCAGACAGCAAAAAGAAATAAAAAGCATCCAAATTGGTAAGGAAGAAGTAAAACTTTCACTATTTGCAGATGATATGATACTATATAAAGAAAACCCGAAAAACTCCACCAAAAAACTACTGGAATTGATAAATGAGTTCAGTAGAGTCACAGGATAAAAAATTAATCTACAGAAATCTATTGCATTTCTATACACTAATAATAAAGTAGCAAAAAGAAAAATTAAGAAAATAATCCCATTCACAACTGTACCAAAATGAATAAAATACCTAGGAATAAACTTTACTAAGGAGGTGAAAGACCTATACTCTGAAAACTATAAAACAGTGATGAAAGAAATTGAAGGTGACACAAACAAATTGAAAAATATTCCATGCTCATGGATCGGGAGAACAAATATTGCTAAAATATCTATACTATCCAAAGCAGTCTACAGATTTAATGCAATCCCTATCAAAATACTAAAACCATTTTCACAGAAATAGAACAAATAATCCTAAAATTTGTATGGAACCACAAAAGACCCCAAATAGCCAAAGCAATCTTGAAAAAGAACAAAGCTGGACATATCATAATTGCAGATTTCAAGATACACCACAAAGTGGTAGTAATTAAAAGAGCATAGTACTGGCACAAAAATAGACACAGATCAGTGGAACAAAACAGAGAGCCCAGAAATAAAGCCACAGTTGTATGGTCCATTAATCTATGACAAAGGAGGCAAGAATATACAATGGGAAAAAGACAGTCTCTTCAACAAATAATATTGAGAAAACTGGATAGCCACACGCAAAAGAATGAAACTGTAACACTTTCTTATACCACACACAAAAATAAACTCAAAGTGGATTAAAATACCTAAATGTAAGACCTGAAACCGTAAGATTCCTGAAAGAAAACAGGCAGTAATTTCTTTGACACCAGCCATAGAAACATTTTTCTAGATTTGTTTACTTTGACAAGGGAAACAAAAGCAAAATTAAACTATTGGGACTATACCAAAATAAAAAGCTTTTGCACAACAAAGGAACCCATCAATAAAACAAAAAGACAACCTGCTGAATAGGAGAAGATATTTACAAATGATGGATTCAATAAGGGATTAATATCCAAAATATATAAAGAACGTACACAACAACACCAAAAAAACACAAATAATCCGATTTTTAAAATATGACTAAATAATTATTTTGTCACTGAATTAATAAAATGTTATATAAACGTCGTATTTAGTGAATGATTAAGGTATGTGTGGTGGCCACAGTGGTGAGGTACTCAAACCTCCCTTTTAAAGAACTGCTGGGAGAAGGAAGGGTAGTTGGCAGACAGCCTTTAGCTGCTGCACCTTTAGATCTATCTCCAGAATCACCCAGAAGCCAAACTCCTATAATGCTCCTATTATGACGAAGGCTGCTCCTATAATAACCAAACTCCACAAGGACACTATAGCCAAACTACCCCTGCCTGTCATGAGACAGGCAATCTTTGCTCTAAGGCTCCCCACTGACCGGGCTCAGAGTATCTCAGGGATTCGTTTTGGTCTGATGACCATCTTACCAAATACTCTTTCCTTTCCTCTCTCATTTCAAAGGTATCAGACCTGCACATTAATCTGAATTCCCTCCTTGCCTACTCCAGCTTTCTCTTCACTTTTATTTTTCCCAGAACTTCCCCCAATAAATCTCTTGTATGTCTAATTCCTTTTTTAGTATCTGCTTTTCAGAGAACCCCAAGTACACTGTACTGTATTATTACTTAATAAAGTAATAATACAATACTACTTAGCCTAGAAGGATACATTCTGCTTCTTGTGTGTAAGGGCAAGAGGTTCACTTGAAAATGAGGTCATTTGTTATGTAAATAATCACTCCTGCCAAACATGGGGGGTGGGGGAGGGCAGGTAAAGCACACCACATAAAGCAGAAAACAAAACCTGAGAAAAGAGGAAAAAATTGTAGAACTTTAGCCAGGCAAAAACTTAGATTATTTCTTTCACCTTTGGCCAAGAAAGTGGAGTGAACAGAGTTGATTATTCTTTCCTCTGGGCTACCACTAAGCCTAAATGCTATCATTTCACTTATCATACCATATTATCTACAGATTTCTCTCTCTCTCTCCTATTGCACTGATTTTTGAAGGTCAAGAGAACATCTTATTTATCAATGAATTCACAAGCCCTATCACTATACTTGAAATACACTACGCATTTCTAAGTATTTTTTAATGAATACAGAAAGTTTCAAAATAAGTTTAAACAATTAGATTCAGGAAAATTAAAACACAAGTTTATTGTCTGTATTTCTGGGTTCTCAGCTGTCTTTTGTCTTGTAAACTGGAGAACTAAAATCAGGGGGAAATGTTTAAGTTTATTTATGTGAAAGCACTTTGTAAAGTATAAGCTCCAAATATAAGTTAGGATGTAAGTGATGTTGGTGATGATGAAAACAATAATGACAATGATGATGATTAGAACTGAATTTTCCTAGGACTTTCAGGCAACAGAGCTGACTAGGAGGAGAGGAAGAACATTTTGTATGTTTTCACAGACACTCGTCCATCCTGATGCTATCACAATTACCCAACTTCATTTTTACGAAACTGATGATTACAAGTAAAATGATAAAGAGGAAAAACAAGACACAGCAAAAACAAAGCCAAAAAATTGCCTTCTTTCATCCCATCATCATCATAGTTTTCTCTAGAAAGGTCATCTTTATTTAAAAAAAAAAGTTGTGGTTTGCTCATATACAGATCTTTGATCAGTGGAAACCCAGCTTTACTTATGAGCTGAATAGTCAATGGCTGACAAAGGATATACCTATTAGATTATTGGAAGTCTCGAGTTATTTCCATTTTTACCCCTATATCATATGGAATCCCCTCCCCCATGAGTGTGAGCTAGCCTAGTGGCTTACTTCTAACAAATAGCATACAGCAAAGGTAATAGAGTGACACTTCCATGATTAGCCTACATAAGATTGTGACTTCTATCTTGTTAGCTTATCCCTCCTGCTGGTTTTGATGAAGCAAGAAGCTATGTTGAAAAGGCCCATATGGCAAGGAACTAACTGATTACTGTCCAACAGCCAGACAGGAACGGAATACTGTCAACAACCACATGAGCTTAGAAGCGGATTCTTCCCTAATTGAACATTAGAAGAGACTCCAGTCCTGGCTGACACCTTAACTGAAATCTTGTGGGAGATCCTGAAGCAGACAAACTAAGCCATGCCTAGACTACTGACACACAAAGACTGCAAGATAATAGATGTGTACTGTTTTAAGCCACTAAAATTGTGGTACTTTGTTACATAGAAATAGAAAACCAATACATGTACATTTGGAACACAATCATTTATCATTAATAATTCTTGAACCCTTTTCATTGAATTACAAAAACAAAACATTGAACTTACTTGCAATGTAGGAAATATGCAAATATCCCTTGCTTCCCTTCAATGTTATACAGGGATTAAGACCGATGGAAATAGGAACTTTCATGTCATCTAAATGAAGAATAAAGATAATGTCAATAAATTATTATTAATCATTTCTAGTAAGTAGAGTATTCTAAATATCATTCCCCAAAAGATGCCATTAAAATCATGTAATGAGAAAACTTGGGGGTGGTTAAAAACATCTCCCTCCCTGGAGGAGTGACGTCAATAAAATGGCAGAGTAAGAAGTCCAAGACCCACCCCTTCCCCTCACAAACATACCAATTCTGCAACAACTCATGGACAAATTCCCTTTGCGAGAAATCAGAAACTAATTGAAAGTCTCCTGTATCCCAGGAGAATGTGAAATCAGACTCACCAAAGTCAGTAGAGGACGTCCTTTTACTAGAAACCCTGCATCTGGCACAGCACAATCAGGAAAAGATCCCCTAGCCCCCAGCTTCACTCAAGAAGCAAGAGGTTAGTTCATGTATCCAGAGCCCCAAGTTTTCCAAGGGGAATACCCAAAGGAATGACAAATTAGAAAGTCTGAACCGACCTATAACTAATAAAGAGATTGAATAAGTAACAAAAAAAATTCCCAACAAAGAAAAGCCTAGGACCAGATGGCCTCACAGGTAAATTCTACCACCAAACATTTAAATAAGAATTAATACCAATCCTCAAACTCTTTCAAAAATTTGAAAGGGATCATTTCCAAACTTACTTTATGAGCCCAGCATTACCCTGATATTAAAACCAAAGACGCCACAAGAAAAGAAAACTACAGGCCAATATCTCCAATGAATGTAGATGCAAAATTCTGTAGAATGAAGGATAAAAAGCACATGGTTATCTCAATAGATACAGAAAATGCATTTGACAAAATTTAACACCCTTTTTGTGATAAAAACTCTCAACAAACTAGAATTAGAGGAAATGGCCTCAACATAATAAAAACCATATATGAAAAGTCCATAGCTAACATTACACTCAATGGTAAAAAACTGAAAGTTTTTCCTCTAAGATTAGAAAGAAAGCAAGGATACCCACTCCTTACATAGCACCAGAAGACCTAGTCAGATCAATTAGGCAAGAAAAATAAATAAAAAGCATCCAAATTGGAAAGGAAGAAGTAAAATTTTCCTCGCATGCAGACATGATTTCTTTTTTTTTAAAGATTTTATTTTTGGGGCACCTGGGTGGTTCAGTGGGTTAAGCCACCAGGGTCCTGGGATCGAGCCCCGAGCTGGGGTCCCTGGCTCCGCAGGGAGGCTGCTTATCCCTCTCCCTCTGCCTACCGCTCCCCCTGCTTGTGCACATGCGCTCTGTCAAATAAATCTTTAAACAAACAAATAAATAAATAAAGTGGCCTATACATGCAGTGGAATACTATTCAGGCTTTAGAAAAAGAAGGAAATTTTGCAATATGCTACAACATCAATGGATGCTAAAGGAAATAAGCTGGTTATATAAGGACAAATACTGCATGATTCCACTTACATGAGGTATCTAAAATAGTCAATTCATAGAGTGGTTGCTAGGGGCTGAGGGGGAGGAGGAGATGGGGAAATCCTAACCAACAGGCATAAAGTTTCTTTTTTTTTTTAAGATTTTATTAATTTGTCAGAGAGAGAAAGAGGCAGGCAGAGGGAGAAGCAGGCTCCTTGCTGAGCAAGGAGCCAGATGTGGGACTTGATCCCATGACCCTAGGATCATAACCTGAGCCAAAGGCAGACCCTTAATTGACTGAGCCACCCAGGCATCCCAGGCATAAAGTTTCAACCAAGCAAGATGAATAAGTTCTAGAGCTCTGCTGTATGACACTGTGCCTATAGTCAACAATATTGTGTTGTACACTTAAATACTGAAGAGGGTAGATCTCATGTAAAATGTTCCTACCACAGTAAAATGAATTTTAAAATATTGTATAAATACAGAAAAGAAACCTCCCCATAACATAAATAGTGTTTCAATGCCCTAATATTGTTAAGGTGGAAGTTGAAGGTACTGAATTACTTTAAACTGTGTGGAGGAAAAAAACTCCCCAAAAAATATTTTCATAAAATTACTTGTTCTAACTTGGAACTTTTTAACCTTTTCCCATCAACATTGCTCTCCTTTTATCCACTGTCTTCACATTGCGTATGTTCCATTGGTTCAAAATAGAAAATATACGTCAAGTACTTAAAGATCTGGTAAATGTTAAGTGAGTGAATAAATAAATGAATGAATAAATTAATGAACAGTCTTCCTGAAGAGGGAGTTTCAAGAAAGGTGTAGAAGAAGAGTTCATAAAAGCACTGAGGAGGAGGGGGGAGGGAAGATACCAGGTTTGTGTGGATTTGCCCCTGAATGCAACCCTTAAAATTAATGTTAGTGGTGCCTGGGTGGCTCAGTCGGTTAAGTGTCAGACTCTAATGGTTTTGGTTCAGGTCATGATCTCAGGGCCATAGGATCCAGCCCACAAGGGGCTCTGTGCTCAGCACAGAATCTGCTTGAGAGTTTCTCTCTCCCTCTCCCTCTGCCTCTACCCCTGCTCACACTCAAATAAATAAATAAATAAATAAATAAATAATCTTTTAAAAAATTAATGTTAACATCTCTCACTCAATTAATTGAGTTTACCTGCAACAAAATTATCATAGAATTAATTATATTAACAGTCATTTCACCTACTCATGGATGCTCACAAATATTTGACCAAAAGATGTTCATCCCTAAATGGTTTATGACCAAAGAAAAAATGCCCAATTTGCAACATGGATGGCCTCTGAGGGCATTATACTAAGTCAGAGAAAACCAAATATCATATGATCTCTCTGATATGCGGAATCTACAAAGCAAAACAAAACACTAAATTTATAGATACAGAGAATAGATTGGTGGTTGCCAGAGGTGGGCGATGGGTTTGGACAAAAATGGGTGAAGGTGGTCCAAAGGTATAAACTTCCAGTTATAAAATAAATAAGTCCTGGGATGTATACAGCATGGTGACTATAGTTAATAAAACTGTATTGTACATTTGAAAGTCGCTAATAGAGTGCTCGTTTCAGCAGCACATATACTAAAATTGGAACAATACAGAGAAGATTAGCATGGCCCCTGCGCAAAGATGACACGCAAATTCGTGAAGCGTTCCATATTTAAAAAAAAAAAAGAAAGTTGCTAATAGAATATATCTTCAAAGTTCTCATCATAAAAGAAAATTTATAACTGTGTGGTGATTGATGTTAACCACACTTATTGTGATCATTTTGCAATATATACATATATCTAATATAATCTTATATGTCAATTATATCTCAATTAAAAATGTACAGAAGTGGTTGAATAAGTAAATTTGTATACCTATAGCACTTTTCCCACTGAGCTCAGCCTCAGAATCTTTCTTAGCCCAACATTCCAGGCAACTGCAGTTGGCACTGGAAATGAAACCAGTGCCCCTCTGAGTGTTGGCATTAAGTATTCTCGGAGGTCTAGGGAGGAAATGTTAGCTGGAGTTGAACCTTCATAGCACATCATTTTACCTCTTTTTTTTTTAAAGATTTTATTTATTTATTTGCGAGAGAGAATGAGAGACAGAGCACGAGAGGGAGGAGGGTCAGAGGGAGAAGCAGACGCCCCGCTGAGTAGGGAGCCCGTCGCGGGACTCGATCCCGGGACTCCAGGATCATGACCTGAGCCGAAGGCAGTCGCTTAACCGACTGAGCCACCCAGGCGCCCTATCATTTTACCTCCTTAACGGAATTTCTGATACCTAAATATGCGGTCCCTTTGGACAGGAATGCCCTTGTCATCATCAGTCTAGAAATTCCTTCTTCTCCCTCAAAATGTATTCAAATATCATCAACATTGTTAAGCCTTCCTTGACTCCTCCACACCTCCCCACTCCCACAGTCACAGACACACCATCATTCATAGCACTGGACCATCCTTCAGTGCTCATTTGTAAATCTTTATTGCACTTATTCATTTACATATCTGTCTTCTTTTTTTTTTAAGATTTTATTTATTTATTTGACAGAGAGAGACATAGCGAGAGAGGGAACACAAGCAGGGGGAGTGGGAGAGGGAGAAGCAGGCTTCCTGCCAAGCGGGGAGCCCGATGCGGGGCTCAATCCCAGGACCTGGGGATCATGACCCGAGCCGAAGGCGGGCACCTAATGACTGAGCCACCCAGGCGCCCCTACATATCCATCTTCTTCATAAAGATAGCACAAACCTTCAGGGCAGAAAGAATATCTCTGTTTTTCATATCTCTGGCACATAGCACAGTGCTAGACACATGGCAGATAACAAATGTGTGCTTATTCACTTTTGCTTGGCATCTATTATGTAACGAACATCTCTCTAGGCACTAAGAAGAACAATGAAGGAGTCATGGGCCCTGCTCGTGAGAAATGTACATGCTACTAAGAAAATCAAACAGGGTCATGGGACACAGAGTGAGTGTGTGGTGGAGATGGAGGGGTGGGGGGCCAGGGTGGTGGAGATACTTCAACTACATTACTCAGGGAGTGACAGGAAGGAACCAGGCCTGTGGAAACTGGACATAGAGAGTTTTAATCAGAAGGATTCCTAGTAAGTGCAGACTCAGAGGTGAGATGACTTTGATATGTTCAAGCAACAACAACAAAAACATGCACATACAGACACACACAAACATGCACACACAAAGACCATTGTATGAGGTAACTAGAATAAGCAAATTCACAGAGACAGAAAGTAGAGTGGAAGTTACCAGGAACCAGAGGGAGGGAGAAATGGGGAATTAGTGTTTAATGGGTACAGAGTTTCTGTTTGGGATTATGAAAATTCTGGAAAGGGATAGTGGTAATGATCACACAACACTGTGAATGTCCTCAATGCTGTTAAACTATACACTTAAAGATGGTTAAAAGGGAAACTTTGATGTGTGTTATGTTGGTAATATAAACAATGATAATAATGAAGGCCAGTGTGGATGGCAAATAATGAGAGAGGGTGGGTGGGAATCACCAGGATCCGACAAGTAGGCAGGGGCCATCTGGAGGGGTCTTGGACGTCTTAGTATAAAATTGGGACTTCACTCTAATTGTAATAAAAAGCCACTGGAAAGCTTTAAGCAAGGAGAGTGACATTGTCTGACTTATTTGCATTTTCAAAAGACCTCCCTGGTCTCTGGGCCAAGAACAGGTTGTATGGGGACAAGAATCGAAGTGGAGAGAGGACAATCTGAGAGGCTCCTGCAGAAGCCAGAGGAGAGATGGGGGGTATAAGTAGTGAGCAGAGGACAGTGAGAAGTAGTTGGCTTAAGAACATATTCTGGAGAGGGCGCCTGGGTGGCTCAGTCGTGAAGCGTCTGCCTTCGGCTCAGGTCATGATCCCAGAGTCCTGGGATCGAGTCCCACATCGGGCTCCCTGCTCGGCGGGAAGCCTGCTTCTCCCTCTCCCACTCCCCCTGCTTGTGTTCCTGCTCTCGCTGTCTCTTTCTCTGTCAAATAAATAAATAAAATCTTTAAAAAAAAAAAAAAAGAACATATTCTAGAGAGGGGCGCCTGGGTGGCTCAGATGGTTAAGCATCTGCCTTCGGCTCAGGTCATGATCCCAGGGTCCCGGGATCGAGCCCCGCATCGGGCTCCCTGCTTGGCGGGGAGCCTGCTTCTCCCTCTGCCTCTGCCTCTCTCTCTCTGACCCTCATGAATAAATAAATAAAACATTTAAAAAAAAAAAAGAACATATTCTGGAGATAGTTAAAATGGGAATCACCAACACACTGAATGTGGGGGATAAGGAAAAGAAATAATTAAAGGATGCCCCTGGTTGGGCAGAGGGCAGGGGTGTTAGAGAGTGGAGAACAGAGATATGAGGCTTAGTCTTCACATGAGGAAGTCTATGATTTTTCTGGGAAGACAAGACCAACATACAAAAAATAATTAGATGTAAGAATCAAAAGATCATATGATGCGATGGGAAAGACAGGAAGAACTGGGCTCAGCTTGGCATAGGTCAAGAATTCTAGCTCCAAATGGCTAGTGGGCTTCCCAGTGAGACAAAAGCCAGAAGTTCCTTGAGGTTCCGGCTATATCTCACATACCCTTTGCATTCTAAGTGTTCCTTAGCATAATAACTAAACTCAATGCCTATTAAATAAAGCTTGTTAACCTGAATAAAATTCAGCTGACTTGACTTGACATGCTCTGTAGGACTTTGATGGACCACAAAAGGTTGGCATGAAACAGGATATTTTAAGTTAGTGAACAGAAGAAGTACAACTAAAGGCCAGTGAAGAGGCAAGGGGGAGGGGGGAACACCAAGACACGGGGATATACCTGCTTAGCTAGGAGAGCCATGCTGCAAGCTCACACCCAATCTGTCAACTAGTCCTGTCAGCTCCATCTTCAGATTCCTTCCAGAATTTGACCGCTTCTCATTACCTCCACCACAGCTCCTTTGGTCCAAGTCACCATTATCTCTCTCACCTGGAGTATTGTGCAATAGCCTCAGCCTCACAACACATCTCCTGCTCCCACCTGTGCCCCGTTATGGATTATCGTCAACACAAGAGCCAGACCAAGCTTTGCTCGCAGTGGAAGATAAGCCATCCCCTGACCTACAGGGCCCCCCTTCCCCCATTTCCTTCTATGACCTCATCTTCTACTGCTTCCCCCTCCCTCACTCCATTGGATCCACACTGGACTCCTTACTATCCTTCCAACACACCAGACATGTCCTACATCAGGGCCTTTGTGTTCGCCCTTTGCTCTACCTCTTCCCTTAGATATCTTGCATGGCCCACTCCCTCAACTATTCCAGGTCTTTACTAAATGTCACCTTCCCAGGGATGTTTTCCTTGGTCATCCGACTTTATAATGCAACCCCGTTCCCCATCTCTGCTCTCTGTCCACTCCCCTGCTCTACTTCTTTCTCACAGAAATTACCACCATCAGGGCACCTGGGTGGCTCAGTTGTTAAGCGTCTGCCTTCGGCTCAGGTCATGATCCCAGGGTTCTGGGATCGAGCCCCCCATCGGGCTCCCTGCTCAGCGGGAAGCCTGCTTCTCCCTCTCCTACTCCCCCTGCTTGTGTTCCCTCTCTCACTGTGTCTCTCTCTGTCAAATAAATAAAATCTTAAAAAAAAAAAAGAAATTATCACCATCTGACATGCTGAATATTTTACTGATAAAAACTCCAAGAGGAGGCGCCTAGGTGGCTCAGTTAAGTGTCAGACTCTTGATTAGGCCCCGGTGGTGATCTTTGGTGGTCACGGGATCAAGCCCCCTGTCCTGCTCCACGTTCAGGGCAGAATCTGCTTGTTCCTCTCCCTCTACTCCTCCCCCACCCATTCTCTTTCTCTCTCTCTCAAATAAATAAGTAAGTCTTTAAAAAAAAAAAAAAACTTCACAAGGGCAGGGACTTTTTTCTTTGTTGTTCGCTGCTATATAAT
This sequence comes from Leptonychotes weddellii, assembly GCF_054177405.1. Taxonomy (NCBI): domain Eukaryota; kingdom Metazoa; phylum Chordata; class Mammalia; order Carnivora; family Phocidae; genus Leptonychotes; species Leptonychotes weddellii. The sequence goes on along the minus strand of NC_138372.1, from coordinate 117,663,997 downwards.
ATCCTCAGTGCTTAGAATAGACATGCTAGATGCTCAGTAAATATTGGTTTAATTAAATGACCCATTAATTCTTGGGTTTCTGGACTACCTATAGCAAATAAGAAAAAAAAAAAAAAGGCTAGAACCGAATCTGAGTCTGATGACTCTAATTTACAAGAGGGCATGTGTCCAGGGTCTTATGGACTGACACGCACACCCACATTTTCTGCCTTTTCCAAAGTTGAGGAACACACAGCTACTTAATGCCATTTCTGTAGATTATAAGCTGAATTGTCTGTCCCCTCCCACCCCCACCAAATTCATATGTTGAAATTCTAACCCCCCAGTACCTTACAATGTGACTATATTTGGAGATTTGGTCTTTAAACGAGAGATTAAGTTAAAAAGAACCTGTTAGGGTGAGGTCCTACTCCAATATGATTGGTGTCCCTACAAGAAAAGGAGATTTAGACACACAGGGAGTGCCAGGCATGAGTGCACACAGAGAAAAGACCATATAAAGACATGGCAAGAAGCTGGCCATCTGCAAGCAAGAAGGAAACAAATCTGCTGACCCTTGATCTTGGACTTCCAGCTCCCAGAACTGTGAGAAATAAATTTCTGTCAAGTCACCCCGTCTTTGGTGTTTTGTTACGGCAGTCCTAGCAAACCGATATACTGTAGATACCCCATAGGTTCACCAAATGCAATTCAGCCTCACAGAAAAACTAAATCAGGTGTTGTTGTTGTACCACCAGCTTCACAGGAATACCTACAGGAATCAGTGCTTCCGACACACGCACTTTGAGCTCAGCCAGGATAGATTCTCTAAGGCAGGGAAGATAAGGACATGGCAGTGGCCAGGGGCCCAAGCAGGGTTGTGCTGGAGCTGTGTACTCTGCTTGCTCCCCTCAGTCCCTACAGCAGTGGGGCAGCAGGAAAGGACCACAGGATTTCTCAGCATTAGACAGAAAGGCGTAGGATCCTCCCTCAAAAATAAAGGCCATGTGAAACATGACGCAGAGAAGGTGACATATTGCGGCACCTGGCTGGCTCAGTCAGTAGAGCATGTGACTCTCTCTTTTTTTAAAAAAAGCTTTATTTATTTGAGAGAAAGAGAGAACGTGTGTGGGGGAAAGGCAGGGGGAGAGAATCTTCAAGCAGACTCCCTGCTGAGCACAGAACCCAGATGTGGGGCTCGACCCCACCACCCATGAGATCATGACCTGAGCTGAAATCCAGAGTCAGACACTCAACCGACTGAGCCACCCAGGTGCCCCGCATGTGACTCTTGATCTTGAGATTGTAAATTCAAGCCCCATGTTGGATGTAAAGATTACTTAAAAATAAAATCTTTTTTTTTTTAAATAGAAGGTGACGTAATCAATGTGTGGTACATATAAGCCAAAAGAAAGGAGACACTTGGCGGCAGAGTGGGCTAGGGAAGCTTCCTGGAGGGGGAGAGGTATACTGACCTTACAGGATGGAAAAACTTCAGAGATAAGTTGCAAGGGAATTCAGTTACAATCCACGAGTATAAGATTGGTCACATGGCTAAATCTTGTTCTCATACCTGGCAATTACGTTAATTCCCTGGAAGTAACTTTATATTAGCATTTGCCAGAGTGTGTTTTTCAAAAAGTCAACACACACTCAAAAAAATAAAATAAAATAAAATTGAAAATCTGGGGATTAAATAGGTTTCTTTCTTACAGAACTTCTGAGAACTCAAAGTACATTTGTAAATCTCCCCCAAGGATTAGACCATCAGTCCTTTTTCCCAATAGAATTTTAAGGAGCTAGCATTTTCGGAAGCATCAAACCCTTCCTGATACCACTACTGGGTAGAAAAGACCAGTCAACCCATGATGAGCAAACCAGTGGCAAATACCAAACCAAAACTGCAGTCTAGCCCTGATGCTGTGCTTTCAGACTGCAGACATCTGTAGAGAAATAGGGAGGAAAAACAAAAAACAGTGATATAGCTGGTTAATAGCATAAGGGTATGGCTGATTTTTTAAGTCATCAATAGTGTTGTTTCTGTGTGGCTACATGCTAAAAACTTAACCTACAACAATCCTTATAAAATAGCTTTAAAATCACTTTCAGGGGCACCTGCGTGGCTCAGTCAGTTTAAGCGTCCGACTCTTGAGGGTCATGAGATCAAGGCCTGCCTCAGCTCCACACTGGACGTGGAGCCTACTTGAGATTCTCTCTCACTCTCTCCCCCTGCCCCTCCCCCCCACCCCCACTCTTTCTTTAAATAAATAGATAAAGCTTATAAAATCACTTTCATTTTACAGACAAAAAAGCTGGGACACAGAGAGGCTAGTACTTTTTGCTCGAGGTCACACAGCTAGTAACTGACAGAACCAGGCTAACATCCAATTAGGGAGGTGATTCCCAGACTCCCCAAAACTCACTGCCTCAAACACTTATAAAGCACCTGTTATATGCCCACTGCTGTGCTGAAGGAAAAAAAAAAATCACATACCAGAGCAATAATCAATTCCAAAAGGCAGCTAGGACTATTCTACCTTCTCAAGAAGAACCAGTAAGTCTTGGGGCTAAGGCAAAAGCTCAGAAGCAAAGAGATCTGCCAAAACTGGAAAGAATCTGAAACTGGGCTCAGGGAGGACAGAGTTGACCACAGGGAACAACAAAAGCCCTTGGAGGTCAAGTACAACACAGGTGTGTTGTACTTGTGACTTGTGAGGTCTGTGAAGGATCCAGAAAATCCACACAGGACAGCAACCAGCCATCACCTTTCCACCAGTAGCAGCAGTGGGAACACACTGTCATTTCCTGTGTCCCGTCCACAGCAGCGCAAAGTTCTTATGAAAACTTACCCTGAACCACTTGTTGCTGTTTTACTTACCACAATAGGTATACCAAACACTGGAATCAGAGGAATTGCAGATCCAATGTTGCTCCCCAGGTTCAGTGAATATGGAAGAAAACAGAGTGGAAAAAAGCATAAATGGGAACATGATTCAGTATCACCAAAACTTTAAAAACACAAGGAGATTCGGCAACTAATCATCAGACTCTTCCCTTTCAGTAAGCAGAAAAGATTTAACTTAGTCATTGGTCACATGATTTCTGAGTTCCTGAGTTTCCTCTTTTGAGTGTATGTGTTTAGTATTCGAGCACTTCCGGCAAGGGGAGAGAGCAAAATGATTTAGAATATACTCTTCTAGAACACGTAATGCAAATAAGAACACAGAACTTTAAAAACAAAACAAGGTACTTCCTGGTCAATAGTAACAAGACCAGTCTGTAGGTCTCCTTTAGAATCCCAACAGACTGCCACTCCTTTTCCATCTGCATTGCTATTCTTTTTTTTTTTTTTACAATTTTTTTTATACAATTTTTTTTAAAGAATTTTTTTTAAACATTTTTTTATTTATTTGACAGAGCAAGCGAGCGAGAGAGGGAACACAAGCAGGGGGAGTGGGAGAGGGAGAAGCAGGCTTCCCGCTGAGCAGAGAGCCCAACATGGGGCTCAATCCCAGGACCCTGGGACCATGACCTGAGCTGAAGGCCGACGCCCAACGACTGAGCCACCCAGGTGCCCCTATACAACAATTTTTTATACAACAATTTCTCATGGCCCAGGGAGCTGGACCTATAGGTCTGAACTGAATAGTCTGATGCAAATTATTTCTGCTCTGCAACAGGTGCAGCCACAGGGCAGAGCCAGACTAGATGAGACTGCAGACATGGGATATTAGCTATACTTTTGCATTGTTGGCGGGGACCACACCAAGCTTGAGAATGCACTTACTTAAGCAAAGTACAGCTCCAGGGAATATTTTGAGCCCTGATAATGAAATGGTCATTATTTTGCATGTGGCATGTATTTCAAACTTCTCACTCTGTTCTAGAAAAATAGCTCATCTTTCAGATACTTTGCTACTTAAAATCCTTTGTAGGACATAGTTTGGGATTAGTAGCCAGAAATAAAAATAGCATGGAGTCAGGGCCTAAAAATCTACAAGTTTAGAGAAAAATAATCATATGTTGGTAAAAGATTCCACTAAAGAACTATGCTACTTTCCCATTTTTAGAAAGGCAAAAATCTGTGGGAGGATGTGGAAATGGAAGTTGTTAATGGGTACTGAGTTTCAGGATTGGAAGATGAGAAGTTCTAGAGATCTGTTGCACAGCAATGTAAATATAGCTAACGCTACTGAACTTGTGCTTAAAATTGGTTAAGATGGTAAATTTTATATTATATATTTTTTACCACATTTAAAAAATGAAAAAAACAAAAAGAAGAAGAAAAACCTATGAATGCCCCTAGTGGTCTCAAAAATACCATTTCCCACTAAAAGGAACAAAGACTCTGGAGAAATTGCTGCTTCCAGGTCTGGGGCAGAAAATGTCTAAGATGGAGCCTGGAACATCTTAGCATATTAGATAACCAATATGAAGACAGTTCCCAGTGACCAAAGGTGGGTTTCTTATTGCTGCTGTCATGACTAACCACTAACTTAGTGGCTTAAAACAATACAAATGTGTTCTCTTACAGTTCTGGGGGTCAGAATTCTGAGATCAGTTTCGCTGGGCCAAAGTCAAGGTGTCAGCAGAGCTGGTTCCTTCTGGAGACTCTGGGGGAAGAACCTGTTTCCTTACTTTTTCATCTTAGAGAGCTGCAACCCATGTATTCCTACACCTTCAAAGTTCAGCACTCCCATCTCTGCTTCCATCATCACATCACCTCTTCTGACCTCCTGCCTCCTTCTTATAAGAACCCTGTGATTACACTAGAACCATTTGGATAATCCAGGATAATCTCCCCAAGATCTATCTATAAAATCCCTTTGGCCATATATTTTAACATTCACAGTTTCCAGACATGAATTTCTTGAGGGACCATTACTCAACCTACTTGTAGACTATACAAACATTAAGATAGTGACTACAATGAACTGAAATACACCAAATATCTTTAAAACTATGAGCTCATAATTTTTTTAAAGATTTTATTTATTTGTGGGCGCCTGGGTGGCTCAGTCGTTAAGCATCTGCCTTCGGCTCAGGTCATGATCCCAGGGTCCTGGGATCAAGCCCCGCATCGGGCTCCCTGCTCGGCGGGAGGCCTTCTTCTCCCTCTGCCACTCCCCCTGCTTGTTTTCCCTCTCTCACTGTATCTCTCTCTTCAAATAAATAAATAAAATCTTAAAAAAAAAAAGATTTTATTTATTTGAGAGAGAGGGAGAGAGCAAGCACAAGCGGGGGTGGGGAGGGGGGACAGAGGAAGAGAAGAGAGAGAATCTCCAGCAGACTCTGCACTGAGTGCAGAGCCCAACGCGGGGCTCAATCTCACAACGCTGAAATCAGAACCTGAGCTGAAAACCAAGTCAGATACTCAACCAACTGAGCCACCCAGGCGCCCTGAGCTCATAATATTTTAAAAGTCTAATTAATATTAGATGATGCTAGGAAGTCAACTCTTTTGAAAACTAATAAAGGGAAAGAATCAAGCATTTATCCTGACTTTTCTATAGAAACTGAACTACTGGTAACCAGATAGTAGATGGGACAATTTTCCCTTGCCTCCTTATACTCTTTTATCTATTTTTAGAAGTATTCAGCTAATATATGAAAAAAGGAAAAATAGAACATAACCATTTTGCAGCACCTAATGAATTACTGAGCTTAAGCACCGAGCCATCAGTGGTTGCTAACTTCACAGAGAGAAAGACTTTGTGAACTTCTTGATGGATGAACCCTGTGGTAGCCAGCCTCCAAGATGGCTCCCAATGATCCTTACTTCCTAGTATTCAAATCCTTGTGTAATCTCCTCCACCAATGAATAAGGCTGATTCTGTAACTAATAAAATATTGCATAATGACAGTGTGCAACTTCCAAGGTAGATAAAATACATCCTTGTGGCTTCCACTCTGCTCTTCTGGATCAGTTGCTCTAGGGGAAGTAAGCAGCCCTAAAGAGAGAACCATGTAGTGAGAAACTGAGGCCTCTCATCAAAAAGCCAGCACCAGTTTGTCAGTCATGTGAGTGAGCCACCTTGGAAACAGTCCCTCCTGGCCCAGTTCAACCTTCAGATGACAGCAGCACCAGGTGATAGCTTGACTGCAATCTCATGAGAACCTGAGCCAGAAGCATTCACCTAAGCCATTCCTGGATACTGGACCAACAGGCACCATGCAGTATTAAACTGGTTTTAAACCTCTAATTTTTGAGACACCTGGGTGGCTCAGACAGTTAAGCATCTGACTCTAGATTTCAACTCAGGTGATGATCTCAGGGTCTAGGATCCAGCCCCTTGTCAGGCTCCCCGCTCAGTGGGAAGTCTGCTTCTCTGCCTCTCCCTCTGCCCCTCCCTCAGCTCGCTCACATACACTCTCTCTCTCAAATAATAAGTCTTAAAAAAAAAAAAAAAAAAAACCTCTAACTTTGGGGGGCAATTTGTTAATGCAACAATAGTTAATATAAGCAACATCATCTATGAATTAGTCTTATCCAAAGTAATCAAATATCAATCTGATGAAGCCTCAAGTCCTACTACCAATTTATAGGAGATACAGAAGACAGAGAAACATGTTAATCTACACCTCAGGGATACAATCAGAAAGTCTAGACCACGAAAAGATGTAAAGGACAAAGAACTCCATTTCTTCAACAGATAATTTACAAGGGAGAAAAAAATGAAGTGAAAGAAATGGAGGGGCCCACAGAAGAGTCTTAAAAGAAATTTCATAAATTGGTGTGAATAAGGCATGAACTTTACTTAGATCTTAATCCAAACAACATGTGAGGAGGAATTGGAATTTGAACAGACTGGATCCTTGATAACTTTGGGGAGAGGGGAGTGGTTTGGGTATTATAATGTTATTATAGTTTTTTTTTTTTAAGTCATTATCTGGTAGAGTTACAAAACATTTAAGAAAGAGATGTTATGATGTCTGGGATTTGCTTCCAAATAAAAGTAGAGGGCAAGTGGTTGGGGTCTAAATCAAACAATATTGACAACAAATTGGTAATTGTTGAATCTGAATGACAGTCATGTTGATTCATCGTACTCTTCTACTTTTGAATGATTGAAATTCTCTACAAAAAGGAAGCCAACAACAAAAGTACCTGAAAAAATCAGAATACAACTTTTTAAAATTGTGTGCAAGCTAAGACTATCATTTAGACCTAACGGCCACTTTGTTACTTTTGCTTCTAAAAGCTGAAATCTTTCAGGATAATGAAATCGAGGTTTAGAAAGGGATTACAAAACATTTTATTATCAATGGGTATATTATCCGATATAACCCGATGTTAAGCCAGGATCACCCTGCCTTTGAGACTCAAAATTGACTCAACACCCTTCCTATAGATAGTGGGAGACTCCTCACCTCCCTAACCTTTCCAAGATTTTACTCCACCTGTGATGAAGGTAGTAAAGTGGCATAGAGAGATGTGTGCAAATTTTTCCTCCTCACCTTGGCCTGAATTGTTTCTGCTGACTTATTTCAGTGATGAATCATATTCTACACATACTGTTCCTTTTCTACTTCTTGGTGTTGCTCCAGACCATGCACTTGAGAAGTCATCTTTCTCACTTAGTATTTTAAGCTTTTTTTCTTTTCCCTAAACAACCAAGTTGTCTTCTGAATTACTCTGATACTAATAAAAACAGGTTTTTCATTCCACTACACAGGTGACATAATGGTTATATGGATACAGGACATTTAAAGAAAGAGATATGATACAGTCAGAACAAGTTATGAAGAAACTGATCCTTGGAAGAAAATGTTAAAATATTAACAAAGCTGTTTTTTCTTCTAGGAATGGAACTAAGAGTGATTTTTTTTCTTGCTTCTACTAATATCTGATCAACATTTGACCATGGAAGAATTTTTTTATAGAAAGATAGCAACAGGTATATATCTAGATGACGTAGGACAGAGGAACAGGCAGGCAGAGGCCCAAACTGAAGATGAGGATGACCCCAGCTTGTTCATCTTTCTGAGACGTAGAGCCCACCTTTTGCTAGGATCACAAGTTGGCTGATCCTAGCAGAGGGCAGGCTCTAGGTCTCAGAAAGGGGAGCACTTTTCTACCTCATGGTCTCTCCTATAAGCCTCCAGCAGCTTCAGACCTGATCTTTGTCTATGAACTCATGATGCTTCTGGTGCTTTTCCATCAACCTTCCTCATACACAGGTAAGCCATAAAGGTAAGATTTACCATCATGGCAGACAATAGGAGACATCAGACATCTCCATAGAGACTAGGTGCTTTGTTCTTTTTTTTTAAGATTTTATTTATTTGAGATAGAGTGAGAAGGAGAAGGAGAGCACGAGCAGGGGGTAGGACAGAGGGAGGGGAAGAAGCAGGCTCCCCTCTGAGCAGGGAGCCTGATGCGGGGCTCGATCCCAGGACCCTGGGATCATGACCTGAGCGGAAGGCAGACGCTTAACCTACTGAGCTACCCAGGCACCCCTGGGTGTTCTGTTCTTAACTATGACTCTGACTACTAGCACAGTATCAGGCACACACTGGGCACTTAAAAAGTTATCTACTGATCTAAATAGCATGACTTGAGGCCTTCTGCTCCTTGCTGAATATCCTTCACAAGAACCAATTTTCATTTTACAATTAGAGGTTAAAAATCTTAAAATTCCAATACTTCATAAAATTAACAAAGAGATTGCGATTTTATAAAAACTCCTGTCCATCTATTTAGTAACTATGATTTTCCAACTCTGATAGGATACACAAGGGAGAAGACTGCCACCAAAGACATCACTATTTAGGTCACCATTTCTCCTGTAGCTACCACACTCAACTGGACATGGAGATCCTTATTATGCGCAACTATGCCTGAAAAGATAAGCAAAAACCTGTGAACCAAAGGAAGATTAACACTGCTTCCCATTATTTTAGAATTTTTAAAAATAGTTTTTAATGTGGGCAAAGTTAATATCTATACACCTAGAAAAATCCAAACGTAAAGGAAAAACAACTCTCCCATCTGCTTCTGACACCTGATACCCAGCCTAGAGACAACCACATTATTATATAAAATTATCCATGCTTATGCCAGCATGAACATGTATTTTCACACTTTTTTAAAAACACAAATGGTAGAATATTACATGATTTGCTTTTCAAACACAGCATATTTATTATATAGGAACATAATTCTCTGAAAATTAAAAGTTGATACAGTTTCAAATTATTTTTAATCAGTCACTAACAGAAAACAAAAGTAAAGGCAATTTCATTATTATACATTGGAACATAAATCACATTTAAGCACAAACCTAAAAAACAATAGACTCATTTCTCATCTTTAACCTGTTTCTTCTCACTGTCTTCTCCCATATGAAAAGTGAATGGTTTGTCATAACCCATTAGATGGTTATAATCGTCAGGGTTTGGAAAGAGCCCTGGATTAACTAACAGTGATTTCGTTTTAGCATAAAATGTGGTAAACACATGTGCGCTGTCTGGAATCTTCACGTCATTCTGGTGAAACACTGTACTCGTTTCTAGAAGCACAACATTGTAAGTAATGGCTTTATAAGTGTCTGTTGTAGCTTCATGGTACAACCGAACGACGTAGCCTTTTGTAACAAAGTGAAGCAGTGCTGGAGTGATCACTGTAAAGCTTCCTATGATGCCATAAAATAATATTTGCAAAGGCACACTTCCAAATATAATACTGTTTTGTGCAAAAATGTATGGTAGTAATGCAAGGCTGATGACACTTGTAGAATAAGAGAAACATTTCACACCTAAACAAGAAAAAAAAAAGGGACAGTATTAATATTTATAGATTTTATAAAAGCATCAATCTATCCAATTAATTCTTCCACCTTTCTTCTTCTACCATCATCAAAACAACAAAATCAAAACACATATATAGTGATTATTATTTTCCAAGATCTGTTTTAAGTACTTTACATACTTATATATTTTATTCATGACATCTTCAAAAAAGCACTATGCAACAGATGCATGACTATCATCCTCATTCCCATGTAAGACATGAGAAAAACAAAGCACTTGCTCAATGTCACAAAGCTACCTACAGGCAGGCAGTACTGCGGTTCAAAGCCAGGCAATTTGACTCCAGTGTCCCGGCCACTGGCCAAAACACTGCTCTGCCTCTCCATGTAGGAAATCTGCTTTAGGGTTAACTGGCCTCCACCTCAGTTCCCCAATAAAAGACTTAACATTACTCAAAGATCCTTATGCATATTATAAATGTTAATTCAGTTAGCAGATTATTAAATAAAACTCTCTATTAACAAGCACTTCCACATGCTTAACATTAAATGTTTAAATATGAGACTAACATTAACAGACTAAGTGCCCAGGATTAAAACAGCAAGTTACCAAAAAACACACCAGTGGTTAAGAAATACGTGGGAAATATATTCAACTTCTTTTACCAAGAAAAGACATTCAAGTTAAAACAGTGAGATTTTTTTTTACCTGTCATATTAAAAAGATTAAAAATCAATGACTTCTCAAATGCATATTTAAAAACGGTTCAAATGGTAAATTTTATGTTATGCATATTTTACCACAATAAATGACTTAAAATGTAAATTTCCTTAGTTTGATTGTATAATTTTAACATGATCCCAACAAAAACACCATCTGTTCAGAAAACAGACAAGTTGAGATCCTAGACAAGTTGATTACAAAGTTAATTTGGAAAAACAAAAGAAGAAGAAAAGGTGGGGAGAGGAATTAGATACTAAAACATAAGACTATAATTAAAATGGTGTGGTGCTGGTGCACAAATAAACAGATCAATGGAACAAAATGGGAAATCTAGAAATAAACTTAACTGCATATGAAAATTTAGTATAAAGATATAATCTCAGGGCATCTGGGTGGCTCAGTAGGTTTAGTGTCCGACTCTCGATTTTGGCTCAGGTCACGATCTCAGGGTTGTGAAATTGTGCCCCACACAGGGCTCCGTGCTCAGCGCGGAGTCTGCCTATCCCTCTCCTTCTGCTCCTCCGCACACACTCTCACTAATAAATAAATAAAATCTTAAAAAAAAAAAATCTCAAATATGTGGGCAAAAGTGGTGTTGGGACAACTGAATAGCCATATAGAAAAAAATAAAATCCAATTCATCCCTCATATCATCTACCAGGAAAATTCCAAATTATCCCAAGATTTAAATGTAAAAAATAAAATCACAGAGCTATAAGAAAACATGCATGAAGTCCTTTATAATCTGAGAATGGGAAAACTTTTCTAATTATGACTGAAAACACAGAAGCAATCAAGGGGAAAGACAGGTAAATCTGATTACATTATAAATGTACATGGACATAAACAAAGTAGAGACAAATGAGAAAAATATCTGCAACTTCTATCACAGAGCGTTAATATCCCCAACATATAAAAGGTTTCTAGTATGTGAGAAGAAAAAGATCAACAACCCTATCCACACACATGCAAGAAATATAAGCAGACAGCTCACTGAACCAAAAATGCACATGGTCCTTAAACAGATGAAATGTTAATAAACCTCAATCATAAGAACATGAAATTAAAAGCACAGTGAGATGCCAAAAACTAAAAGTTTGACAACATACTCTGTTGGTAAGACTGTAACACACTCTCATGCATTGCAATTGGTTGAAGGCTTAATTATCTTGCATCAGTAATTTAAAAATAGTTCCTTCCTTCCTCCCACAGGTAGTTGCTATGACACTGGTACACATACAATACAACATAGATACAATGGGGACCAAGATGCCTCCTATATATAAGCCTCCTCAGTCCTTCCAACTACCTCTTTTTTCCCCATGACTTTGTTACACTATGGTGGGTTGGAAAGTGTACCCCAAAATTCATGTCCACCCAGAACCTCCAAATATGATGTCATTTGGAAGTAGGGTCCTTGCAGATAATAAAAAATTGAGATGAGATCATCCTGGAATAGGTTGGGCCATAAATCCAATGACAATATCCTTATAAGGACATAACAGGACAGAGACACAGAGAGGGCCATCTGAATTAGGAAGCAAAAATTGGAGTTATGCAGTTATGCATCCATAAGCCAAGGAACACAAAGGATTGCTAAAAGCCTCCAGAAGCTCGAAGAGGCAAGGAATTCTTCCCTAGAGCCTTCAGAGAGAACATGGCCTTTATCAACACCCTGATTTCAGAATTCTAGCTTTCAGAACTGTGAGAACAAATTTGTTGCTTTAAGTCACCAACTTTGTGGAAATGTATTACAAAAGCCTGAGGAAACTAATACATACATATACTTTATTTTCCCTGGATTGAAATAATTACTATTTTGTTTTGTTTTGTTTTGTTTTTTGAAATAATTACTATTTTTTAAACATATTCTGGGCTTTCCCATCTTCATGTCTTTGCTCATACTGCTTCCATGCCTGAGATGCCCTTCTTTCACACCTCTTCATGTTCAAATTCTACTCATCCTACAATAAGACTACTATGACATCAGTAATTATTTATTGATGAATTAACAAGAACTATCAACTAAACGACCCTTCAAATGTCTTTAAACGAGGCCCCATTCGGTAGTTTAAAGAATCTCCAAGAATGGTACCTCTATCCTAATGCCTCTCACTCAGTTTTACATAGAAAAAATGTTTCTCCCTCAGTTTCTACATAGAAAAAATAGTAATCCCTGAATAAGATACAGAGTATTGAAAGAATTCAAACATTAAACTCCTATACAAGTTATATTTCTAGAACTTTGAATACCATGAACAGCTATGCTCTTCTACAAACATAACATCCTACCCACACCAAAATTAATTCCTATTTATATTCTCTTCTTTACAGAATGGAGTCAAATGCAAATAAGAAATAAAATAATAAGCCTTCCCTGCATCTGAAGGAACCGTGTCTGTTCAGAAGGAAAGGTATCATGGGTGTCACTGTTAACACCTCCCAATACTATAAATCCAGGTATCCGAGGCCAGAGATGGGACATAAGCTCAATGGCCTACTCACGTACTGACTTCTGAAGAAATTTCTAATCACCCAAGATGGACTTTTCCAGTAACTTCAGAACTCCTCTCAATAGTGACTATAATAAGTCCTTACTGCCAAAGTTTTAAATACCTAAAATTATATTCTATTTTGATGCCACACATTTGAGAACATACGGATTTCCAGAGTAAATTTTAGATGATCAGTGACACCAGCATAACCAAAAACAGGAATGCAAATGCAGGTGCTGAAATCTTGTGGCCGATTTGACTATAAAGTAATCCTTCAGATATTTCAGGTTATACTTTAAGATTACTGAAATGAAATACAATCTCAGGAACTTGAACAAAACACATATCGAAGTTCTTCTGACCTCCATAATAAATCATTCCATACTAAATACCAAATTAAGAACTAAGGAAAGAGCTTCAGATTTGTAGCTATTTAATATACTGTCTTGGGCGCCTGGGTGGCTCAATCAGTTAAGCCTTCCACTCAGCTCATGATTCCGGGGTCCTGGGATCAGGCCCAGTATCGGCATCATTGGGTTCGCTGCTCAGCAGGGGGTCTACTTCTCTCCCTCCCTCTGTACTCTCTCTCTCTCAAGCAAATAAGTGAAATCTTTAATAATAATAATAAACTGTCCTTGTCTTCTCTAGTACTCTACACCACCTTGAAAAGCCACTAAATAAAGATGTTTCTTGAAAATGCTAAGGTGACCTCAAAAAATGTAAAAGAAATATATTTTTTAATCATAAAAGTATTATATGCTTATTTTAACTGCCAAATTTAAAAATATGCAAAGTAAATGTGTACCCTCCCAAAAAAACTACTCTTAAAAGGTATACTTCCATATTTTTTCTCTCCATATTCAAATATTACACAAATATACACTGCTTGTTCTATTTTGCTGTTAAACATCTTGAGAAGTGACCAAAGGATGGAAGCTTTAGCACCCAGCAATAAGATCACAAAGTCCTAACAGTCTTAAAAAATCTTTTGAGGGGGTGCCTGGGTGGCTCAGTTGTTAAGTATCTGCCTTCAGCCCAGGTCATGATCCCAGGGTCCTGGGATCAAGCCCCGCATCAGGCTCCCTGTTCC
>NC_138372.1:117638981-117649457 GCF_054177405.1 Leptonychotes weddellii | reverse complement strand
AAAAAAAAAAAAAAATCTTTTGAAAATCTCCTAAAAATGCAAAGGTCCCAACCTCTAAATCTTTTTTTTTTTTAAGATTTTATTTATTTATTTGACAGAAAGAGAGATAACAAGAGCAGGAACACAAGCAGGGGGAGTGGGAGAGGGAGAAGCAGGCTTCCCGCTGAGCAGGGAGCCCGATGCGGGGCTCGATCCCAGGACCCTGGGATCATGACCTGAGCTGAAGGCAGACCCTTAACGACTGAGCCACCCAGGCACCCCTCAACCTCTAAATCTTGATTCAACAGGCCGCAAGAAAAAAATATATAACCTAATTTCTCCTCATATCTTGCAATTAAGAGATGTTAAAATAAGAGATAACATATCCTGAGTACATTTTTTACAACTAAAAGGGGGGTTAAAAAGGAAATTACCCTCACTTCTGGTTACCCACCGAATACTGTTCTCGCCAGATTCCCAGTATAAATCAGCCTTCCATCTTCTGATTTTTCAAGCTGTGTATGTAAGCATTGAATGCATCTTTCCCAACAAAGAGGTATCTATTGAAACAGAGACCATTATAATGTGAGTACATAATAAAGTGCATTTTAGACCAACTTTTAATTTTTTTAACTTTTTTAAATTATAATAGAGTAAAAGAAAACTTGTCACATGAGGTGATTTAAGGAATTCTCCCAAATAATCCACAGAGCTGAAGAAATCAAACTAACAAAATAGCTGTCCTTAACTCCAGTCACAAAGTGTTTTTTTGAAAACCTAGGTTTGCATCCCAGCTCAAAGCTTTTTAGATAAAGTGTGGCCTTGAACAAATAAAAAAATTTTAGTGGAATAATTCATTCTGTGGTTAATGAAAACATCATTCTTGTTCCATTGTCAAAATTTTAAATGCATTAGCTTTTCAAAAAATTGATGTTAATATAATGTAAGTAAAACACTGCAAATGTAAACTGTTTCAAGTCCAGACCGTTTTTAAGATTTCTAAAATGTTTATACTATAGCTAGTATTAAAAAGAGAGAGGGGCGCCTGGGGGGCTCAGTCGTTAAGCGTCTGCCTTCGGCTAGGGTCATGATCTCGGGGTCCTGGGATCGAGCCCCGCATCGAGCCCAGCATCGGGCTCCCTGCTCGGCAGGGAGCCTGCTTCTCCCTCTCCCACTCCCCCTGCTTGTGTTCCCTCTCTCGTTGTGTCTCTCTCTGTCAAATAAATAAATCTTAAAAAAAGAGAGAGAGAAACTCTTTCCCTATTCATCTCGTTGCATCCCTTAGTTCCTCTTAAGAAAGTATTTCACTTGAAATCTTCATCAAATTTCACAGGAACAAGGGGTCCCCGAACGTCTAAACCCTTCAAAATGCAAAAGGTATGCCTAATCCCTTTATGCTGAAATTTAATTAGATTCCAATTCCCATGTTAGGCATTTCTTCCAACTTACAACCATGTTTGCTAATTCTGATGTTTTACAGAGCAGGATTAGGAGACAATTTATTCAGATTAAAAGGAGAGGATTAACGTCTCCATCCCCTTTTCCAGGGAGCAAAAGAATTCCTTAAAATAGCCTCATCTAATAGAAAACAGAACAAACTTAAAGTCAGGTTGAGTTCTTTCAGTTCGGTCACCAGGTGGTGTATCTAATTTCGTTGCAAATTAACCCTTCCGAGCTTCCACTCAGAGGTAGAAGAGAAAATAGTGAGAGTCATCACAAACCCGCTGGGTTTGCAGCCAGCTGTGAAGTACTTGGAACCGCCCAGAAAATGACCACTTTCGAACGGATATTCTTAGACTCGTGGGTGCTGTAAACCCCGGGACGCCTGGCCTGCTCCCGAGGCCAAAGCAGGCTGCCTCTGGGCGCTCCGCAGGGAGCTCCTTCCGCACCAGAGTCCCCAGGCCCGACGCTCCCTCCACCGCCCACCCTCACTCGGTCCGCAGGCCTTCAGAATGCCGACCTGCGTTCGCACCCGACGCCCGAGAAGCGGCGAGGCTCCCCGCAGCCCCACGCTTCCGCAGCCAACCAGCCCCGAGGAGCCGCTACAGGAGGCCACTCGCGAGGCGGCCGCCCTAAGGCCTCGAAGCGCGGCGGCCGCCCACGGCACCGTCCTCTTCCCGCCGAGCCGAAGTTCGGCCGCCCACGAGCTGCCCAGCGCCAGCAGCAGCATCCCGCGCGTGAGAAGTGGCGGCAGACGGCGCTACGGCGACAGCGGGGAAGCCTGAAGCCCAGCTCCCCACCCGGCCGCAGCTGGAACCTGCCGTTCATGCCCCGCCCCTAGCCGCACGCGCGTGCGCAGAATACGTAGCCTGCTTGCAACTTTCCGTGCCACGCGCGTTCTCTGCGGACAGAGCTCTGAATACCGCACGCCCGCCTCTAGTTGCAGGGACACGCAAACGCCCAGCCTGCGCGCGGCTTCCCTTTCCCAGACTTGAGCGCTCTTTGTGAGACTGTGGAAGGACAGAGAAGAGAGCCATGCGCGAAAGACAAAGCCTGGAAGCCAGGGTTAAATCTTTGATTCTCGTGGGCGTCATTTTCTAGGCCCCCAAATATATTTTCCTTCCGGAAAATGATTCTAGCCTATTAGCACAGAGTAATATTTTATGCGACTTGGACAAAAATGAGTGGTAATTTAATCCAACCATTGGATTGGTAGAAAATAAATGGAGCTTGCTCATGTGATGCTGATACTTGACAGATTTGTCTTCTGGAATCCTTCTCAACCATATACGTTTGTTCATTACTTGTTAAAGAGGTACTGAGTGCCTATTGCCAAGACTAAGGAGCAGAGGATATAAAGATACTGCATAAAATTGGGAATCCACTGTACTAACACAGTGGAGGAAACACCTAAAAATAAAATATAATGCTGCAATATCATTAGAATATACCAATTTACAAAATTTTTCAGAAGCCCAGAAAACAGCATGATTATTTTGGCCTCGAAACGTCTAAAAGCTTCAGGTTACCTGAGTCTTAAAGGATGAGCATCCAATTAGTTGACACTCCTCTGTTCACTATTTCAGAAGAATGTTTTTGACTCCAGACACTTTTGGCACAGGAGAGGATCAAACTAAAAGTCTAAAATAGTATCACCTTGACAACTCCAAATCCTGTCTACTTTTTTTCTGAGTATCCAAAGGGATAAAATTATACTGCTTCTTTATGAATGATTTCATTTTCTTAAACTTATCTTCCACTTACATTTTTTTTTAAAGATTTTATTTATTTATTTGACAGAGACAGACACAGCGAGAGAGGGAACACAAGGGAGTGGGAGAGGGAGAAGCAAGCTCTCTGCTAAGCAGAGAGCCTGATGTGGGGCTTGATCCCAGGACTCTGGGATCATGACCTGAGCTGAAGGCAGATGCTTAATGAGCAAACACCAGGGACCATCCAGGCACCCCTCCACTTACATTTTAAAAACTCTTCTGTTTAGTGTGATACTACAAACATCAATTATCCATCTTACTGATATGTTTAAAATATTCTGTTAATACAGTATTTTCATATTGTTACAAAGATAAATTGAGACATTAAAATTTTTTGGTTTATTTGAGCAAAAATTTATTGGAACTGGACAGCACCAAACCGAAAGTGATTAAGAGTCCTCCACTGAGAGGAGCCAAGGGCAAGGTTTCTACAGAGACGATGAAGAAGCAAAGCAAGGAAATTATTTGGCTATAGTTTAAGCAGTTGCATTATTTGGGAAAATCTACTTGGCCGTTTGTGATTGGTTGTTCTTAGACATTTACAGGAATTGACTCTGGCTTAGGTTTTGGTTTGCTTCCATAGGCTACCAAGGTATTAGAGCCATTTCAGTCTAATGGCTTCCTTGATTGATTTCTTCAATAATATACTGAGAGAATGTGAATTTTAACTTCTGTTAAGCTTAGTTTTTTCCAACAGATTCTGTAAACAAATGAATATAATATTTGGTTTACTTCTCAGTGTTTCTAAACAGCTAAAATGAGATCATATTCTGAAAATTTTGTGCTATAGAATTTCACAGAATTGTTATTTATGCTTAAATAGATTTCCCAATTCTAGTAATACAGA
Source organism: Leptonychotes weddellii (assembly GCF_054177405.1). Lineage (NCBI taxonomy): Eukaryota > Metazoa > Chordata > Mammalia > Carnivora > Phocidae > Leptonychotes > Leptonychotes weddellii. The sequence goes on along the minus strand of NC_138372.1, from coordinate 117,645,419 downwards.
CATTTGTTGAAAATAAACTACTTGAGTGGGATTTTAGAATGATACTGACTGGGGCACCTGGATGGCTTAGTCTAAGTATCCGATTCTTGATTTTGGCTCCGGTCATGATCTCAGGGTCATAAGATTGAGCCCCACATCCAGTTCTGTGTGTTGGGTGTGGAGCCTGCTTAAGAGTCTTTCTCTTTTTCCGCCCATCCCCCACCCTCTATCTCTCTTTAAAAAAAAATTAAAAAATGAAAACAAGGTAAATGGGTAAATGTCTAACCTTAAGGAAATACTTAAGTGAATCACAGTACATTTATATGATGTAATTCTATACAGACATTAAAAATGATGCTTGTTGAGATTTTGGTTACAGGTAAGTTAAATTGGAAAGTTAATAGTATACAAAACCATATGCACACAATATGATGATGTAAAAGTGCATGGAGAAAACAAACATCTGCAATCTGTATTTTTTGTAATAGGCATATATTATATTGACTACCTAAATAAAATTTTAAAATACAGTAAAATTTTGCACAAAAGAAAAAAGACAGTCCTAGACTACATCCTAGCCCTAAATCTGGCATTAGCTAGCCTCAGTATTCTCACGTGGAAAATTCTATCATTCTCTAGGCAACTAATATAGCGATCCTTTAGAGGCTGATGATGGAATGAGGAAAAGAGGAAGAGAAGGGAAGAAAACAACACTTTTGAAGTATAGGGGGAAAAATATGATTGAAAATGGGCCCACGCCTCCTCTCCTCACCCCATTCTCTCCCTGCCAAACTCTATTCTGAGCTACCGTTAAAACCAAAAACTTAAAAAGAAATTTTTTTTGCAAAGGCTTTGAAAAGTTAACCCAGAAAAATCTGTCCGTTAAAAGCAATGACTTTTATCTGCCAAATCAACAAAACATGTCTTTCAAGCAAAAGTCATTAATTAGGTCAACAAATTTTGTTTCGCCTGTATCTATTTTCCCTTTGCTGGACATTGTTAACACAACAGCGCCTAGTTGAGCAACTTGAAATGGTGTCTTGGCCCTACATTCCCTTCTTGCCACGGTCTGGTAAACAGAGTGCAAACTTTATTTAGCTGTTTCAGCTTTTCTGGAAGGGTGCCTGAGTTTAACCACAGCAAAGCAAGCAAAAAGGATAGGCCGATCGACGAGCGAGAGAGGGGCAAAGAGAGCGAGAGAGTTAGAGTGCTGGGGCAGAGGGCGTGGAATGTCAAAGATGGTCTCAGAATTCAGTATCCACGGCAAACGACTGGAAGTTCAGTGAATGATCTCAGAATCAAGGAGAGCTGAGCAACCCGGGGCTGGGAGGGGTTTGTAGGGCGGGAGAAAGGCCCCAACCCTGTAGGGGGGCGGGGGGGCGTGGTTAGTTTTCAGTAATCGGTGTCGAGAAGGGAGGAAATGAGGCCAGCCGATTGCGCTAGCGGTTGTGATGCTCTTGCAACTTTTCATGAAAAGACAGATGGTGTTTCTTAAAGAACACGATCTTGTTAGCATAGAAACCGCACTCCCACTTTTCAGTCTTTCCTATGCAGATAATCTCCGACTCCCAAGAGTACCCCTGGACAATCTCCAAAATTACCAAAAATCTTAACATTCAACGTGAGAAACTACAAGTCCCAGGGTGTAGTGCTGCCGTGGAGAAACAGTAGCCGCCAGAGAAACTACAAATCCCAGGATGCAGTGCTGCCTCGGAACCCCGAGCACCTCTTTGAGAATGACGTCCCTGCGGAAATCGGATCAGGGTCGGCGCTGCATGCTGGGAATCAGAAGACCCAGAATTGGATTGGTTGGGATTTGCAAATGACCGCGGCCCCCCGAGGTTGGCCAGTGGTACTGTAGGAGAAGGGAGGGGGGCGCTGCGCACTTCCTGTAGACGGAAGCGGACGATTGACTGCGTCCCCGCCTCACCAGGTACTAATCTCCCGCGCGTTGTAGAAAGCGTCCGTGACCCGGCGGAAGTGATTCCTCTAACTGCCCCGGAACCCACCGCGGCAGGCAGCTGGGGGTGGGGGGGCGGCCCTGGAGTAGGGGCTGTGGCGGTGCGCGGGGACCCGGTGCGGTGGCTGCTGTGGCTGCAGGGCTGACGAGTGAGTCTCGGGCTGGGTGGGAACGGAGCTGCGGATCCGCGTGGAGGACGAGGAAGGCTCGTGCTGGGCGCGCACGCAATCCCACTTCCCACCCCTTCCCATTTGGGCGGGGAAGGAACGGAAGCTCTTAACCTCGCCGGGCCTCCTGAGCTCCTGGTTTGGGGGAGGGGAGAAGAGGGCGGCAGGACCTTTCTAGGCGCCGCTTGGTGGCCTCGGAAGAGGGTGAAAGGAGGGGCGGCGGCTAGCGAGTCTGGGCCTTCCCCGGGCTGAGCGCGGGGAGGGTGGAGTTAGGAGCATGGCAGCCCTGTCGCGTTTCCTTTCTGCTTACCCCGTGTGCACTCAGATACGTCCTTTTCTTGGAGTCGGTCCCCAGTCAGAGGAGTGACTCTCACAGTCACAGTCCTCCTCTTTTTCCAGCTGCAGGACCCCGAGAAGTTTACCTTCTGGGCAACTTGTCGGACAATCTCTGCCCGACTTGATAGTTTGGGACTGTCGTGCATCTGCCTTCCAGTTTTGTCTGAAAGGTATCTAGTACAGTGGCCGTTGAGTTTATCTTATGGAACTAAAATCTCTTTCGTAACATGTAGTTGTAAAGTTCATGTCGTTAGTACGGGCATTTCTACTTAGCATTTTACTTTTTCATGTTTGTGTAGAAAACAATCGAAATCCTTTAGTTTGAGTTTTTAAAATCCTTTTTTTCAAACTGCTAAACTTGTTTTTTGATCCCCAAATGGTTGTTTCCTTTTCTGTTTAGTAGACTAAGATGATAAATCTCTGATCTCGCTTACATTATATTTGTAATTCATGATGTTGAAACATCACAGTTCACACACATGGATTCGTTCATTCTAGAGATACTATGGTAAGGAAACAGCTATGGTCCCTGTCATCTTGGATATTTATTTATTGCCAGTGGTGATTTGGGGTTTATGTTTAATTTTTAAATGACTGTTATTTTTTCCCTAAGTATGAGATTTAACTAGTAACTACCATTTCAAAAAATATATATATACCTTATATATATGTTTATTTCAACTTGTAGATGCCAGTTTCATTACTTTTATAGTAATTCTGTAATGTAGTTAGGCAATAGTAGTCAGAAGTTATGGTCAGCCCTATATATCAAGTTCTAAAGTAACATTTGTGTGTACTTTATAAAGTGCTTTTTTGGTGTGTTGTTTTTTTTTTTTTAATATAGATTTTTCAGTACTATAAAATAATCTGGAAACTCTTTGCATTTATACTGGTAAGTGTACATGCATTTTAGCTAACTTGTTATAAATGTTTACTGTTCCATTATTAAATAAGATCAGGAAAAGCCCATCGAGTGATGCCTGAAATTTCAAGCCTTGGTGACTAAGAAAACAATAGTACCATTCACTCAAGAAATATTTATTGAGCATCTGCTGTATGCCAGCTACTATACCAGGCCTGCCCTCATGGACCTTGGGGAAAGAGAGGAAATGCAATAAGTATATATAAGTATATACATATATATGTATATGTATATAAGCAATTATAGTTTCAAGTGGTGATAAATGTGAAGAAATTATGTCAAGATTATAGAGTTATGTCAAGAGTCAAATTAGGTGACTAGGGTAGGGGTGTCTTAATTTTGATAGGGAAGTGAGCAAGGAAGACCTATGTCTCTGAGGAGTTGATGTTTTGCCTGGAGACCTAAATAATAGGGAAAAGCTTTTAAGGTATCAGTAATGCAAATGTAAAGACCTTAAGAGAGGAATGAACTGAACCTATTATGATACTAAAATGGCCAACGTACAGTATAGCTGGAGCATAGTGAAGGAAGAATGATGGGAAATAAAATCAGAGTAGTTAGCAAAGTCTACATAAGATACAACTTTATAGTACTTTTTCTGTTTGTAATGAGAGGCCATTAAAGGATTTTGTGCAGGGGAATGATACCTGATTTCTGTTTTTGATGACTGGTTGCTGGGTGGCAAATAGAGCAGTTGGAGGAAAGTGAGGAAACTAGTTCCTAAGGAGGCTGTAGTAGTCTAATTGAGAAATGGTAGCTTGAACTAGAGATGTAGGGTGGAAGTTTGTGAGGAATAGTATGATTTGGAATATAATTTGAAGATGGAGTCAGGTAGGTCTTGCTTCACCCCTAGGACAGAAAAAAATTTGAGGAATCAACTGTTTTGCCTGTTTTGAGCATCTGGGTGAACAGTAGTACCACTTACTGAAATAAGACAGGAGGGTACACTGGTTTCTGAGGAATAAATCAGGAGTTTGATAATTATTATACAGCTCAGAATGTGTGCAAGTAGGCAAGTTGGATATCCACAACTATTGCCAGGGGCAGAGTCAAGCTAGGAAGATTATCTAGGGATCATATTTTTTTTTTATTATTATTTTATTTTTTTAAGATTTTATTTATTCATTTGAGAGAGAGAGAGCACAAGCAGGGGGAGAGGCAGAGGGAGAGGGAGAAGTAGACTCCCCACTGAGCAGGGAGCCCGACATGGGACTCAATCCCAAGACATGGAGATCATGACCTGAGCTCAAGGCAGATGCTTAACCATCTGAGCCACCCAGGTGCCCCTGGGGGTCATTTTTAATAGGTATTATGTAAACCTGTGGACTGGAGGACATCAAGTGGAGAGTATTAATGGAGAAGAGGACAGATGACCGGGAACACTCTGGTTGAAAGAGGAGCAGCAAACAGTGATGGAAGCAGAAAAGCCAGGAGCGTGTGGCATCTGTAATACTAAGGGAAGAAACTGTTTTGGGAAGGCAGGAGTAGTCAACTGTAAGACCCTGCTAAGAGTTAGATGAGGATTAAAAATTCGCCGTGTAAACAAGTAAAGTAATGGAAATACGGTGAGCCCCTTGAAGGGACTAGTGGGCCAGAAGTCTGATCAGAGTGGGTTAAGAAGAAGTGAATGGTAGTGATGATGTTACAGCATTTTGATGTGCTGATGGGAATAATAGCAGGACAAAGTCCTTGGAGAGGTGTGCTTAATTTAAGTGGAAAGGTTGGCCTTGGATAGGAAGGATGGTTTTTATTCAGCTTTTGAAACAGGAGGGTGGACAGAGTATATGGTATGTAGATACAGGTAGGATGAAGATGGAAAACAAGGCAATTGATGTGATGTCTTTCTGTTTTCTTGATAAAATAAGTTGTCAGGGCAAGAGGAGGAGAAGGTGTTGGAGGTTTAGGAGAAGCTAGGATTTTTTCAGAGTAGAAAAGCTAGTTTACTAGGAGGATTTCTACAATGCCAAGTGCCTATTTAAAGTGTGTGGTCACGAATTTAAAGTTGAGATCAGTCAAAATGGTATGTCTTTTCTCCAGCCACATTCATCTCTCTGGTTGAGGCTTGAGCTCACCAGAGAATTGGGTTTGCCCAGGATTGGGATGTGGGTGGGTAGATCAATCAGAGGAGAGAGCAGGGAGTTAGGGTATAAGGACTGTGAGATGTGCATGGTGCTAATCCTGATGAACTCTTAACAGTGGAATGAAGGAAGGTCAGAACTTGTTTTATATTTGTTTTTTATGTTTATTTGTAGCCTATCATTCTAAGCATTCTTTTAAATTATTTTGTAATATGTAGAATCTATAATTAGATAGTATATAGTGGGAGTATTTGTTCAAACTTTTTTAAACCAAAACAAAGGCATTTGGAGATCACTGTCTAAAAGAGAGGTTAGGTAGTTTACAGGGGTGAGGCAGACAGACTCCGTGGAAGCACGTAGCACTCTGGAGCCCTGTGTTGTATGAGAGCAACAACTCTGTTTAATAAAGATGGGAAATTGGGAATTACAGGCATTTGTAGAGGGAGGGAGAATTTCAGATGGGTACGATCATGAAATGGTGGCCCTGGAAGGGACTTTTAGACACAATTTAGTCCATTGTATTTGAGAGATAAACAGGAGTCTTACCACTTTAACCTATCAGGATCTCAAGATAGAAATTTGGAGAGTAGAAATTCAGATGTCGCTTGCAGTGACACTGTTACTTTGTGTACACTCCTTCCCCACCCCTCTCCTGATTTGGCTCATACTGTTTATTTTGCCTGGATCTCCCTCTCCTTCCAGTTCTGCTTGGTAAAAACACCTCCATCCCTAGACCCAGATCAAAAGCTACTTTCCTTTTGTGGCTGTTCACTTAACAGATTCATAGTTCCAGATTTACTTCTTTAGGACTCCCAAAATCCTACTCCCCATCTATTAGCATCTGCAAACCTAGAGAATTTGGATTAGTTTTATTATCAGCATAAGTATCTTTTGAAAGGTTAATGAGACAGAAAACCATTTTGGATTGGTAATGTCTGTACAATGAAAGATACTTAAATTTAAGAAAAATAATAAATTTTTAAAAAAAACTTTCCC
>NC_138372.1:117599741-117638881 GCF_054177405.1 Leptonychotes weddellii | reverse complement strand
GGCGCCTGGGTGGCTCAGTTGGTTAAGCGACTGCCTTCGGCTCAGGTCATGATCCTGGAGTCCCTGGATCGAGTCCCGCATCGGGCTCCCTGCTCGGCGGGGAGCCTGCTTCTCCCTCTGACCCTCCCCCCTCTCATGTGCTCTCTGTCTCTCTCATTCTCTCTGTCTCAAATAAATAAATAAAATCTTTAAAAAAAATTTAAAAAAAATAAAAAAAACTTTCCCTAACTTTATTTTTAATTGAGATATAATTAACATATCGTGGAATTCTCAGTGTACCATTTAATTTTCCAGAAAGTTGCCTCATGCTTCTTCGTAATCATTCCTCCAGAAGCAGCCACTGATCTATCACCATAAGTTCATTTTGCCTGTTCTAGAATTTCATATAAATTGAATAATACAGTATGTACTTTTTTGTTTTCCCATTCAGTATATTTTTGGTATTCACCTATGTCTTGTGTAGTAGTAGATCATTCCTTTTTGTTGTAAATGGTATTCCTCTGTACACATATATCACAGCTTGTGTGTCATCAGGGTAACTTCGCATTTATTTTGAGTGAACTTCTGTGAACATTTTTTTTTTAATCTTTTTTTTTTTTAAGATTTTATTTATTTGAGAGAGAGAGCATGAGAGAGGGGAGGGTCAAAGGGAGAAGCAGACTCCCCGTTGAGCAGGGAAGCCTGCCGCGGGACTTGATCCTGTAACTCCAGGATCATGACCTGAGCTGAAGGCAGTCGCTTAACCAACTGAGCCACCCAGACGCCCTGTGAACATTTTTGTAAAAGGTTTTTTGTGGGCAAATTATTTCTTGGATAAATACTTAGGAATCCAGTATAAGGATTTAGGAAAGTCTTGTTTATTGTTTTGCCACTTGTAAATTGGTATGAAACCAGCTATAACTTACCAAAACGTAAATAACCGAGAACATCATTCACCGTGATCTGGAGACCACTTAACATCACTGTAATGATTGTTGTGGTCTGCACCACCCTCTGTAATATTTCTGATTGACCATTTATGGCCAGTCTAAAATAGAGTTCTTAAATACCAGAGAGATCCCTTCTAATCAAGATTCCTAAAGCCCCGGGTGCCTGGGTGGCTCAGTTGGTTAAGCGACTGCCTTCGGCTCAGGTCATGATCCTGGAGTCCCAGGATCGAGTCCCGCATCAGGCTCCCTGCTCAGCAGAGAGTCTGCTTCTCCCTCTGACCCTCCCCCCCTCTCATGTGCTCTCTCTCTCTCATTCTCTCTCTCTCTCTCAAATAAATAAATAAAATCTTTTTTAAAAAAAAGATTCCTAAAGCCCCACAATTGATGACAGGCAGAGGGCTTGTTTCTAGAAACCAAGCCCTGCTGATGAAACATACTAATATAGTTGATTACTGAGTATTATTAGTTGAGTCATTATTCTAGTAGTAAAAACTTGATCATTTAGGACAATTAGGCCATGGCTAATTGTTAACCATCAGAAATAGATGAGAAATTGAGGTCAATGCTTTTACTTTAAGTGACCTAATAGACTCCTTTAGTAAAAGCAAAGAACTGTCCTCTTTGACCTACTGTATCCTGCCACTGAGAACAAAACTTGTTCTTCAACTCAGGGATGTTTGGGAACAAGTTTCAACCCTAGGAGATTTGAGGACATTATCAAACAAACATTTTCAGATAACTGAGTTAGTTCTAGGAAACATAAAATTCCAGAAATCATGTATAGGAATACATGCTTCATACACTTGCATTTATAATTAGCAGTTTATGGTAGTTGGTGCAAAGTTGTGAGACTGATGTTTTTATCATAATTTCATAAAATGTGGCTATGTCCTCGAAGTCTTTAAAATAAAAATTGTTTTAAGGATTAGAATTCATATTGACTAAACGTTAATGTGAAAGATGGAATACTATCTCCTTCTTTAGTCACTCCCTCCCTTCAGTATAGCCCAGAATATTTCCATAAACTTAAATGTTCTTTCCTAGAAAGAACAGTTTTCATTGTGGTTGTCTGAAAGCTCTAAGTTTATTCGATGCCAACATCATGGGAAAACATGAAAATAATCAATCTTGGTCAAAAGCATGGTATCACTGAATAACTTTATTCTCTTAGAAAGCTCAGAATAGTACTATCTGTGTCTGTGGCAGGTAACACTATTGTATGAAGCTTCACATTGTTAACATTACCACATAGTTACCATTGTATTGAATACCTGGGTCACAGAGAGAGAACCTCCTTGCCTTGTGGAAACTTAAAGCTAGTAAGCAAGACAAAATGTATCTAAAAAGACTTGTAAGCATTTGCATCTAATAGTGAAGAAAACTGTAAATTCCACAGTGGAGGAAAAATGGGGGAGGGGTACCATTTGCTAAATATTAAGACTGCCTACACCAGAATTAAATATAGGATCATTGTTATGTTGAATAGGCCAGAATGAGAATTTTAACACCTCTTGGGAGCCATAAATCCAGTGACACTATAAGCACAATTCTGGGCAGGATAGTTTGAGGTCTTATTATAAATTGGAATTACCTAACTTCTGTCAATTTGTATTACTTTGTTTTCCAAATTAATCATATTTTTTTACATATAGTTAAGAACTAATCATCAGGCTGACCATCGTTCCCTTATGAGCTGCTTGGTTCTACTTGTTGTTTTGTTTTGTTTCGTTTCGTTTTGTTTTAAGATTTTATTTACTTGACAGAGAGAGATAGTGAGAGCAGCAACACAAGCAGGGGCAGAGGGAGAAGGAGAAGCAGGCTCCCCGCCAAGCAGGAAGTCCGACGTGGGACTCAATCCCAGGACCCCGGGACCATGACCCGAGCCGAAGGCAGACACCGAACCTACTGAGCCACTCAGGCTCCCCGTTTTGTTTTTTTAAGATTTTATTTATGGAGTGCCTGGGTCGCTCGGTTAAGCATCTGCCTTCTACTTAGGCCATGATCCCAGGGTCCTGGGATAAAGCCCAACGTCATTGGGCCCTCTGCTAAGCAGGGAGCCTGCTTCTCCCTCTCCCTCTCCCTGCCGGTCGGCCTGCTTGTGCTGTGTCCTCCTCTCTCTTTGTCAAATAAATCAATCTTTAAAGAGAAAAAAGGAATTCATAATGGTCTTTTTAAAAAAAAAAGATTTTATTTATTTAGAGAGAGGGGCCGCTCACAAGTGCGAGTGGGGGTAGGGGGCATGGGGGAGAGAATCCCAAGCATAGAGCCCAATGCAGGGCTCGATACCAAGATCATACCCAACTGACTGAGCCACCTAGGTGCCGCCCCTTTTAATATTTATTTATATAAGTAATCTCTACACCAAACGTGGGGCTCAAACTCAAAACCCAAAGATCAAGAGTCACGTGCTTTTCCAGCTGAGCCAGCCAGGCGCCCCTATTTGTTTCTTTTTAAAAATCAAACTTAGGGGGGTGCCTGGGTGGCTAGGTCCTTAAGCGTCTGCCTTCGGCTCAGGTCCTGGGAGTGATTCCCAGGTCCTGGGACTGATTCCCACATCGGGCTCCCTGCTCAGTGGGAGCCTGCTTCTCCCTCTCCCTGCCACTCCCCTGCTTGTGCGCGCGCGCTCTCTCTCTCTCTCTCTGACAAATTAATAAAATCTTTTTTTTTTCTCTTTTTTTTTTTTTAAGATTTTATTTATTTATTTGAGAGAGAGAATGAGAGACAGAGAGCATGAGAGGGAGGAGGGTCAGAGGGAGAAGCAGACTCCCTGCCGAGCAGGGAGCCCGATGCGGGACTCGATCCCGGGACTCCAGGATCATGACCTGAGCCGAAGGCAGTCGCTCAACCAACCGAGCCACCCAGGCGCCCTTAATAAAATCTTTTTAAAAAAATCAAATTTAGGGATACCTGGGCAGCTCAGACAGTTAAGCATCTGCCTTTGGCTCAGGTCATGAACTTGGGGTTCTGGGATTGAGCCCAGCTGTGGGGCTCCCTGCTCAGCAGGGAGTCTGCTTCTCCCTCTTTCTCTGCCCCTCCCCCTCACTTGTGCTTGCTCACTTGCTCTCTCTCTCAAATACAATCTTTAAAAATAAATAAATGGGGCGCCTGGGTGGCTCTGTCGGTTAAGCGGCTGCCTTCAGCTCAGGTCATGATCCCAGGGTCCTGGGATCGAGCCCCGCATCGGGCTCCCTGTTCAGCGGGAAGCCTGCTTCTCCCTCTCCCACTCCCCCTGCTTGTGTTCCCTCTCTCGCTGTCTCTCTCTTTCTCAAATAAATCAATAAAAAAAAAAAAACTTTAAAAAATAAATAAATAAAAATCTAATTTAAATCACAGTTTTCTTAAAAAAATAGTTTTCTAGTTATTTACACTTTTGAACCTGTATTTTGGTGCATTTTATTTATTCTGCCGAAAACATGATTAATAGGCAAGAAACCACCTATTTTACATAAATGGCACCAAACTATACCTATCATTCTAATCTGCTTTTTAAAAAATTAACAGTTTATCTTGGTGGTATTCCCAAGTTGTTACACACATAGATTTAACTTTTTCCTTTTCACTGTCCATAATAAATATTAATAATTGTAGATACACTATTTCTATTTAGCTCATTCCCTAATCGATGAACTTTTTTAGGGTATTTTCAGTTTTTCATTTGTATACTCTTATAATCCATATCCTTCTGCTTGCCTTTGCACACAAGGCTAGTGGGTCTCTAAAGTAGATATCAAGAATTGCTAGCCTTCTGATGATTCTGCTGCTGCCTTCCAAAAACTGTCGTGCTATTTATTTAGTATTACCCTTTTCCCCTCTACTGCAACACTTGATTCTTAGCACATTTTAATGTTTTTAGTTTGCATGTTCTGTGATTACTGTTGGGATCAAGCATTTTTGTACAGGTCTATGAGTTATTTGCCTTTTTTTTTTTTTTCTATTTTTTCCAGAGCTCAGTGGATGTTTTATATTTGGTTCTTTAATCGTAGCATACTTTTGTGAGTGATGTCAGCTAGACATCTAACCTTATTACTTTTTTGAAGTAAATAGCCAACGTAAAAAGAAAGATAAAAAGAATAGATTTGTAGCTCTTGCCATCATCTACTTAATAACCCAAGCAAATCAATTGAAAACTATTAGTACTATTAAGAGAGTTCTGCAGAGATGATGGGAATCAAAGTCAACTTTTAATGGATTTAAAAGCTTTTCTTTAAAACACGAGCAATAATCTTTCAGAAAGTATAATAGGAAAACAGACGGTATTCATAATAAAAACTATAAAGTACCTAAAAGTCCACCTAACAGGAAATGTGTAATGATAAAATGGGACTTGCCTGACTATTTAGCAAACATGTTTATCACACTATTATAATGAAAATAGTGGATATATTGGTCAGGTATAAACAGATTAGTGAGACAGAATATAGTCTAGAAATTCCTGTAATAATATAGTAAACGATAATGGTAGCATTTCAAATCCAAAGAATGGGCTGTTCAAAGATCTTTTTAGTGTTCAGTGATACTAGATTCAAAACTGATTTCAGTGTAGGTGCTAGGCTCACCTAGAATTTCTATTTGTTACTAAAAAATAAAAAACTATAAAAGAGTAATGTTGATATATAACACCATAAAAGCATAATAACATCCGAGGACTTTTTGTTCATGCTGTATCTTCTGCCTGGAACTATTTTCAACCTACTGCTCAACCACTGCTTTTACCTACCTAATTCATAATTTCAGACCTCAGCTCAGTTATGGAATAGATATTCAAATGTTTACACTCAGATTTTTCTAACCCCAAACTTAGACTTCTATAGGTAAGTTGTGGGTTACATCTAAATTTAATCATATTTTAAATATTTTGAACTTCTACATAAGAATTAGGATTACTTTTAACTGTTAATGTTAATTTACTGTTTTCTTGTTAGTGATGCGGAGTCCCTCCCCCACCTTTGTTGTATAAATGGTGAGATTGATTTACTTTATTAGGAAGTCTATAGAGAAGCTGTTGCTACCCAAAGGGCTTCTAAGAAGTGACTTTGCATGGTTGCTTAGCTACTGCTAGTTAAATAAACATCTTAGGGGCGCCTGGGTGTCTCAGTCATTAAGCGTCTGCCTTCAGCTCAGGTCATGGTCCCAGGGTCCTGGGATCGAGCCCCGCATCAGGCTCTCTGCTCAGCGGGAAGCCTGCTTCTCCCTCTCCCTCTCCCCCTGTTTGTGTTCCCTCTCTCACTGTGTCTCTCTCTGTCAAATAAATAAATAAAATCTTTTAAAAAATTAAAAAATAAACATCCTAGATGTTTTGCTCTGAAGATTTTCCAGATAGAAGGTTGGCAATCGAAGTTCTTTTTCTAGCTTTTCTAGCATTTTTTTCCTTTTTCGTTTTTTTTAGAAGAATGATTACAAAGCAGTGAACAGAATAAAATAATAATGACCAATGAATTTTTATCTACTATTATTATCATAAAGTGACACAGTACTGTTTAAATTTTAGATAAGTATCTAAGGATTTATATCAGCAGCTCTTAGCAGTAGTAGAAAAGTTTTCATGGGAGCCAGAATTGTTTACCATGGTAGTATGGAATAATGGAAAGGGGTGTTTGCTCTAAAGCAAACCTACCTAGCTTTAAATCCTCATGCTGCCACTTAAGCTGTAGAAGCTTTAAGCAAGTAGCAACCTCTTAGCATTTCTTCACCTCTAAAATGGGAATAGTAATTCCCTTGTGAAAGTGTTGTTTTAAAATAATGTATGTAAGTCATGTAGTGCAGTGTTTACCACCTATTAGCCCCTCAAATTGTTGGTAATGATGTGACATTGCCCCTGTTGCCCTTACCTCATATTAGATATGGTACTTTAAATATTCCCCTCCATGCTTTGTATTCTAGGCAAATAGATAGATTTGATTCCTGCTCTCACTCTGGCATTACCTGGAACAAATTCAACCCCTCTATATATCAGTGATGCTACCGTTTTTTAAGACGAGGGATTAAGTTTCTTTCCTGCTCTAAAATGTTATGTTTCATTTTCTTCGCCCTTCCCTTAAGGCTAGAATAAAATACTGGCTAGGAATTTCTTAGAGAACAGGATGTTTTCCTGGGGTTTTTTGTTGTTGTTGTTGTTGTTTAAGATTTTATTTATTCATTTGACAGAGAGAGAGACAGCGAGAGAGGGAACACAAGCAAGGGGAGTGTGAGAGGGGAGGCAGGCTTCCCGCTGAGCAGGGAGCCCCATGCGGGGCTTGACCCCAGGACCCTGGGATCATGACCTGAGCTGAAGGCAGCCGCTTTAACAACTGAGCCACCCAGGCGCCCCGGATGTTTTCCTGTTAATAACATAAATATATTGGTATAAATCCTCCTTGAAGAAATGATATGAAAATTAAAATTACTCAACATGAGAGCCCTTTTCCTTTAGCATTCATCTTATTTTGTAAAATTTAAGATTTCTCGGGGTATCTGGGTGGTTCATTAGGTTAAGCATCTGCCTTCGGCTCAGGTCATGATCTCAGGGTCCTGGTATCAAGCCCCACATCAGGCTCTCTGCTTGGTGGACAGTCTCCTACTACCTCTCCCTCTGATCCTCCTCCCTGCTTGTGCTCTCTCTCTGTCTCAAATAATAAAATCTTAAAAAAAAAATTAAGATTTCTCACAATATTGAAGATTTTCTACCATGTCACTGTTAAATTTCAGAACTTTGGTAGCCTTTTGCAGCAAGGATGGCACAGTAAAATGTATTATAAATAACACACTTACATAAGACGAGGGCAAGCCCTTTTATGAAGGCTACTTCATGTCCTTGGATTTATCATATTGTCATTCATTCAGCAAATACGTGCTTTAGTATCCACTAGTATCTAGTAGATACAAGTATACAAAGAAATGATTAAGGCCAACAATCTCCTTCAAGTTTAATTCAACTCCTAAGGAACAACATCTGTATTTTTAAACTATTCTCAGAATAGTTACCTTAAAGAGGGGAAGAAACCAAATCTGTATTTAGACTACTATTCTGAAGGTGATCATCTTTTCTCAGATGTTCAGAAACTTGATACTGTTCCTTATTATGGTGGCTGGGAGACTCTTGCATAGCAGAGAGTCCTTAAATTTGTAATACCAAGGACATTAAATAGTAATGGGTGAAAACATATTATTCCAGCATTAATCTTAAAATAGCATTGTTATATTTTCAGGAAACTACTAAAGTTCCTGTGGAAGTAAAGTAGAATTTCATAAGAACATAATGGGTAAGTTATATAAAAGTAATTTTATATTTCAACTAGTAGAAGCTGGTTTTTCTTCTCAAAGATAGGCCTTTGACATTGGTGAATGCACATAAAAAAAATGATCAGAGTAGACTAAAATTAGTTGTTTAAATCCACAGCATCTGTTTATTACTATGGCACACCTCAGAGATATTGTGGGTTTGGTTCCAGACCACAGCAATAGAGCAAGTCAATGAATTTTTTGGTTTCCTCATGCTTATAAAAGTTGTGTTTATACTGTACTGTAGTCTATTAAGTATATATAATACCTTAACTTAAAAATCATTTATTGCTTAAAAAAAAAATGCCAATAATCTGAGCTTTTGGTGAGTCATCACTGATCACAGCTCACCATAACAAAAACAGTAATAATGAAAAAGTTTGAAATATTATGAGAATTACAAAAATGTGACACAGATACACAAAGTGAGCAAATGCTGTTGAAAAATGGCACCAACAGACTTGCTCAATGCAGGGTTGCCACATACCTTCAATTTGTAAAAACTGCAAAGCACAATAAAACAAGGTATGCCTGTATGTATTTTTGAAAGGTAGATAAGTAATGTTTTTGTGCCAAGTATAATTTGTGATTGCTCGTAAGTAATAGCAACTGAAGAAATTAGAAACTTTCCCAAAAAACATATAAAGTGCTTTAATTCGCAAAAAAAATGCAAGAATTATAAATTTAATTGACAATTGTTTTTATTTTCTAAGAGATTGGCAAAACCTGCTAAATATTTATATGCTTGAGTAGTCTATAATTTACAAGTTATTTGCATCTTTATGAGTCCCCCAGCTTTTTCTTATGAAAAATTGCAAGAATGATACACTATGTAGCCTTCAGTGATTGTTAATGTTTTGCCACATTTGCTTTCCTTGTGTTTATTGGTGTATGGGTATTGTTTATATACCCATATACACACACATGGGTATTTTTCTGTACCATTTATTTAGTTGTATAGTATCACCTCACATCTAAATACTGGAGTAGGCATCTCCTAACTTGGTCCATATTCAGAATTTCCCAGTTGTTTCAGTAGTGTTCTTTATTGCAGGTACGTTATAGACATACCTTGTTTTATTGTGCTTCATATTGCACTTCACAGATATTGCGTGTTTTGTTTTGTTTTTTTTAACAAATTGAAGTTTTGTGGCCACCCTGTGTGGACCAAGTCTATTGGTGCCATTTTTCCAACTGCAGTTGCTCATTTCATGTCTCTCACATTTTGGTAATTCTCACAATATTTCACTTTTCCATTATTATTATTATATTTGTTATGGTGTCAGTGATCTTTGATGTTACTATTGTAATTGTTGTGAGATGCCATGAACCATGCCCACATAAGACAGGGAACTTAATCGATACATGTTGTGTGTGTTCTGACTGCCGCACCGACCAGCTCTTCCCTCATCTCTCTCTCTCTCCTCAGACCTCCCTATTCCCTGAGACACAAAAATTGAAATTAGGCTAATTAATAACCCTACAATGACCTCCAAGTATTCAAGTGAAAGGAAGTATTGTACCTCTCTCACTTTCAATCAATAGCAAGAGATGATTAAGCTTAGTGAGGAAAGCATGTCAAAAGCTGAGACAGGCCGAAAGCTATGCCTCTTGTGCCAAACAGTTAGCCAAGATGTGAATACAAAAGAAAAGTTCTTCAAGGAAATTAAAAGCGTTACTCCGGTGAACATGAATAATAAAAAAGTGAAACAGACTTATTGCTGATGGAGAAAGTCTGAGTGGTCTGGATAGAAGATCAAACCAGCCATACCAGTCCCTTAAACCAAAGCCTAATCCAGAGCGATGCCCTGACTCTTCAATTCTGTGAAGGCTGAGAGAGGTGAGGAAGCTGTAAAAGAAAAGTCTGAAGCTAGCAGAAGCTGGCTCATGAGGTTAAAGGTAAAGCAGCAAGTGCTGATGTAGAATCTACAGCAAGTTACCCAGACCCAGCTAAGGTAATTAATGAGGGTGGCTATACTAAACAGATCCTCAGTGGAGATGGAACACCTCATATTGGAAAAAGATGCCATCCAGGACTTTGATAGCTAGAGAGGAGAAATCAGCACCTGGCTTAAAAGCTTCAAAGGACAGGCTAACTCTTGTCAGGAACTAACGCAGCTGGTTATTTTCAGTAGAAGCCAGTGCTCACTGAACATTGCAAAAATCCTAGAGCCTTTCAGAATTATGCTAAATCTACTCTGCTTGTGCTTTATAAATGGAACAAAGCCTGGATGACAGCACATCTATTTACAACATGGTTTACTGAATATTTTAAGCCTACTCTTGTTACTTTAGAAGTACATCTCGTAAGGTACAGCTGCCACAGATAGTGATTCTTCGGATGCATCTGGTTAAAGTAAACTGAAAACCTGTAATTCACCATTCTAGACGCCATTAAGAATACATGTGATTCATGGGAAGAGGTCAAAATATCAACATTAATAGCAGTGTGGAAGAAGTTGATTCCAACCCTCATGGATGACTTTAAGAGGTTCAGGACTTCAGTGGAGGAAGTAAATGTAGATGTGGTAGAAATAGCAACAATTAGAATTGGGAGTGGAGCCTCAAGATGTGACCGAATTGCTACAATTTCATGATAAAACTTGAATAGATGAGTTGAATCTTATGGATGAGCAACGAAAGTGGTTTCTTGAGATGGAATCCACTCTTGATAAAGATGCTGTGATAATTGTTGAAATGACAACAAAAGAATTAGAATATTATGTAAATTTAGTTGATAAAGCAGTGGCAGGGATTGAGAAGATGGACTCCAATTTTGAAGGAAGTTCTGCTGTGGATCAGATGCTGTCAAACAGAATCGCGTGCTACAGAGAAATCATTCCTAAAAGGAAGAGTCAGTCAATGCAGCAAACTTCACTGTTGTCTTATTTTAAGAAAATGGCACAGCCACCTCAGCCTTCAGCAACCGCAGCCCTGATCAGTCAGTGACCCATCAGCATCAAGGCAAGACCCTCCACCAGCAAAAAGATTACTACTCACTGAAAACTCAGACAGTGGTTAGCATTTTTTAGCAATAAAGTATTTTTAATTAAGCTATAAACATTTTTCTTTTAGACATAATGATACTGCACACTTAATAAACTATAATATGCTGTAAACAAAACTTTTATATTCACTGGGAAACCAGAAAATGGATTTGACTCACTTTTGCATTATTTGCTTTATTGTCGTGGTCTAGAACTGAACCCACAGTATCTCCAAGGTATCCCTGTGTTTTATATCCAGGATCCAATCAAGGATCACTTACTGCATTAATCTGTCTCTTTAGTCTCCTTTAAATAGTTCCCTTCTTTTGGGGGCATGAGGAGTGAAGTCTTTCATGACACTTTAAAATTTAGATTTATCTGAGTGTTTACTCCTGATTAGATTCAGATTAGACATTTTGGGCAGCAACAGTACATAAGTGATTTTTATATTTATTAATCTTATTTGAGGGATTTTTAAATTATTAACAAATGAATAAACCAATGGATATTTGTAGCTTGAATACTTCAGCTTTATCCTCTGTACTCCTTTTTGTAGGGCTTCCTAAGTTTTTAGAATAAGCCTTAAGACACTTTCTTTCAGATATTGGTAACCATAAAAATTAAAGTTTTGTCAGTACAACACTGTGAAAGTTATAGGTGTTAGAAAGCTCTTAAAGGGCTATACAAAAAATGTATACTCCCAAGAAGGTTACATGGAGCTAGCTACTGTCGCTGAAGCCGGCGCCGTGGCAGTGAGGGGGCTGGCCGTAGGGGCACAGCTGCCCTGTCTCCTTACCTCTGCTTTGGATTTCAAAGGCTGCTGTTTGTCTGTATTCATCACTTCAGTCATGTAATAATTTAAACTCAGAAATAAAATGTTTTGATCATTATTTTTATGGATCAAGAGTAAAGATACTAAGTAAAAAGGAGCCCTAACTTTTAGAAGTAGGAGCTTGTCAGAGAAGGTGAAATCATACGACATACATTCTTTTGTAAATGCACACAGTGCATCTTATGTTAACATTGAGTATTTCCAATGATTTAATTTAAAGTTTTACTATTTGATAATTTTGTTTGAGCTTTCAAAGTTGAATGTGTTGCTGTGTTCACAAAAAAAATTGTTAATACTTCCATGAAAAATACTGGTAAATTTACATCTAAAGTAACAGCCTTGAATGTAGTTTATTCTGACATTGGAAAATGTTCAGAGAATAATAAAACAAGGAGTTAAAAAACCTTAAAATCTTGTAGATGTGGGTGCCTGGGTGGCTCAGTTGGTTGGGCGGCTGCCTTCGGCTCGGGTCATGATCCTGGAGTCCCGGGATCGAGTCCCGCATCGGGCTCCCTGCTCGGCAGGGAGTCTGCTTCTCCCTCTGACCCTCCTCCCTCTCATGCTCTCTGTCTCTCATTCTCTCTGTCTCAAATAAATAAATAAAATCTTAAAAAAAAAAAAAAAAAAATCTTGTAGATGTTACCATACAGAAATGTTTCTGTTCTGAGTTACTCAAATATTAACCTTGGTAAATTGGCTTATTTTTAATTTTGTGATTCAAAAATCATTTTACTACTTACTGTACTTTAGATGGAGAAGAGAAAACCTATGGTGGCTGTGAAGGCCCTGATGCCATGTATGTCAAATTGATATCTTCGGATGGTCATGAATTTATTGTAAAAAGAGAACATGCACTAACATCTGGAACAATAAAAGCCATGTTGAGTGGCCCAGGTAGGTACATGTCTTTATTTTCTGTTAATAAATCTTCACTTTTAATGTGTTTTTACTTGAATTAAGTGACTCATAACATTAAATGAGACAGTAACTGTTCTAACATTATTGCATGGTTATGTTGCATTGGAAAAATTGATTTTTGCCAGTTCCTGTTTTCAGTTATTTACCCTAATAGGAAGAGTCTTTTCCCTACATTAGTTACCATGGTTAATTTCTTCACCACAAAAGGACTCTGATGGTGATTTGTGCTCCTAATTATATATAAAGTTGATTTTTAGAAGTTACCACTTCCCAAACATCTATTTTTTTTTTTTTTTAAGATTTTATTTATTTGACAGAGAGAGACACAGCAAGAGAGGGAACACAAGCAGGGGAAATGGGAGAGGGAGAAGCAGGACCCTGGGATCATGACCCGAGCCAAAGGCAGACGCTTAATGACTGAGCCACCCAGGCACCCCTCCCAGACATCTATTCTTAACTCTTTCTTTCTCTTTTTTGTTCCTTTGAGATAATTTTTGTTGTTTTACCTCAAGGAAATTTTTTTTTGAGGATTGGAATTTTCGAGAGCATACAATAATACCAATTTTAACTTTTGGAGGAAACACCAAACTGCACAGTAGCTGCACCATCTTACAATCCTACCACCACTGTATGAGTATTCTAGTTTCTCCACATTTTCAGATATTACTGTTCCCATTTTTTTGATTCTAGCCATCCTAATGGGTGTGAAGTGGTTTCTCATTGTATTTTGTTTCAAGATTTATTTATTTAAGAGAGAGAGTAACAAGCAGGGAAAGGTACAGAGGGAGAGGAAGAGAATCTCAAGCAGACTCCCCGCTGAGCACGGAGCCCAATGCAGGACTCAATCTCAAGACCCTGAGATCAGGATCTGAGTGGAAACCAAGAGTCAGACGCCTAACTGACTGAACTACTCAGGCACTTTCCATTGTATTTTGGATTAGCATTTCTCTAAGGACTGATGCTAAACATCACTTCTGGTGTTTGCTATACATTTATATATCATCTTTGGAGAAATGTCTATTTAAATCTGTTGCATATTTTTCAATTCAGTTGTGTGTCTTTTTGTTACTGAGTTGAAAGAGTTCTTTATAAATTCTGGACGCTAACCCCTTATCAGACATACCATTTGCAGATATTTTCTTATAACAGTTCTATGATTTTATTTATTAATTTTTAAAGACTTTACCTATTTAGGGGCGCCTGGGTGGCTCAGATGGTTGAGCGTCTGCCTTCGGCTCAGGTCATGATCTCAGGGTCCTGGGATCGAGTCCCGCATCGGGCTCCCTGCTCCTTGGGAGCCTGCTTCTCCCTCTGCCTCTCTCTCTCTCTCTCTCTGCCTCTCATGAATAAATAAATAAAATCTTTAAAAAAAAAAGACTTTACCTATTTATTTGACAGAGGGAGCACAAGCAGGGGGAACAGAAGAGGGAGAGGGAGAAGCAGGCTCCCTGCTGAGCAGGGAACCCAATGCGGGGCTCAATCCCAGGACCTTGGGACTATGACCTGAGCCGAAGGCAGACACTTAACTGACTCAGCCACCCACGCATCCCCAGTTTTATGGTTTTAGCTTTTACATTTAGGTGTTCGATGTTAAGTGAATTTTTGTATATGGTGTGAGGTAATGATTCAGCCTCATTCTTTCTAATGTGGGCTTTCCAGTACCATTTGTTAAAGAGACTGTTCTTTCCCCCATTTAATGGTCTTGACACCTTGTTGAAAATAAGTTAACCATAGCTATGTAGGTTTATTTATGGGTTCTCAACTCTCTTCCATTGAGAGTCCTTTTTTTTTTTTAATTTTTTTTCTTTTAAGTAATCTCTACACCCAATGTGAGGCTTGAACTCAAAACCCTGACATCAGGAGTTGTATGCTCTACCCACTGAGCCAACCAGGTGCCCCATTCCATTGATCTATTCTTATAATACCACAATATTTTAATTACTATCGCTTTGTAGTAAGCTATGAAATGGGGAATTATGAGGCCTCTAACTTTGTTTTACTTTTTCAGGATTGTTTTGGCTATTTGAGGTCCCTTGTTTGTTTTGGGGTTTTTTTAGTTTTGATTTAAATTCCAATTAGTTAATATACAGCATATTAGTTTCAGGTGTACAATATAGTGGTTCAGCATTTCCATGCAACACCCAGTGTTCATTACAAGTGCGGTCCTTAGTTCCCATCACCTATTTAATCCATCCCCACACCTACCTCCCTTCCAGTAACCATCAGTTTGTTCTGTGTAGTTAAGAATCTGTTTCTTGCTTTGCCTCTCTACTTTTTTCCCCCTTTGCTCATTTGTTTTCTTTCTTAAATTCTGCACATGATTGAAACTGTATGGTATTTGTCTTTCTCTGACTGACTTATTTTGCTTAGCATAGTATCTGGCTTCATCCATGTTGTTGCAAATGGCAGGATTTAATTCTTTTTTATGGCTGAGTAATAGTCCTCTGTGTGTGTGTGTGTGTGTGCGTGTGTGTGTGTGTATACACACCACATACCACATCTTCTTTATCCATTCATCAGTTGATGGATACTTGGGCTATTTCCATAATTTGGCTATGGTAGATAATGCTGCTATAAATATCGGGGTGCATGTATCCCTTTGAATTAGTATTTTTGTATTCTTTGGGTAAAAACATAGTAGTGCAATTGCTGGATCATAAGGTAGTTCTATTTTTAACTTTTTGAGGAAACTCCATACTGTTTTCCAGAGTGGCTGCACCAGTTTGCATTCCCACCAACAGTGCAAGAGGATTCCCCTTTCTCCACATCCTTGCGAACACCTGTTGTTTCTTGTGTTGTTGACTTTAGCCATTCTTTCTTTTTTTTTTAAGATTTCATTTATTTATTAGGGAGCACAAGTAGGCAGAGCAGCAGGCAGAGGGAGAGGGAGA
Organism: Leptonychotes weddellii; assembly: GCF_054177405.1. Lineage (NCBI taxonomy): Eukaryota > Metazoa > Chordata > Mammalia > Carnivora > Phocidae > Leptonychotes > Leptonychotes weddellii. The sequence goes on along the minus strand of NC_138372.1, from coordinate 117,623,067 downwards.
AGCATGATCCCTGCTGAGCAGAGAGCCCGATATGGGGCTCGATCCCAGGACCTGGGATCATGACCTGAGCCGAAGGCAGATGCTTAACTGAGCCACCCAGGCACCCCCGACTTTAGCCATTCTGACAGATGTGAGATGATACCTCATTGTAGTTTTGATTTGCATTTCCCTTATGATGAGGGATGTTGAGTATCTTTTCATGTGTCTTTTGGCCATCTGTATGTCTTCTTTGGGAAAACGTCTATTCATGTCTTCTGCCCATTTTTTAATTAGATTATTCAGTTTTTCGGGTGTTGAGTTTTATAAGTTCTTTATATATTTTGGATACTCGCCCTTTATCGGGTATGTCATTTACAAATATCTTCTCCTATTCCATAGGTTGCCTTTTAGTTTTGTTGATTGTTTCTATTTGAGGTTACTTGTAATTCCTTTTCTATATTTTTTACTATGGAGATTTTAAAACCCACATAAAAATAGAATAGTATGATACACTTCCATGTACCCGTCAACCAGCTCCAGTTTTATCAACGTTTTGCCAATCTTATTTCATCTATTATCAGTTTTTTTTACAAGTATTTCAAGGAAATAAGTCCCTGCTAGTGTCATTTGACTTGCAAAATCTATGATAGTTCCCCTGCATGCTCCCTTTTTTTCAGGTCATGAATTTTTCGGAGAAACACCGTTATTTGTAAAGTGTCCACATCTAGATTAGACTTAATGTTTCATCTTGTAAGCTTATAATTAGAACTCTAGAGGTTTGATTAGAATCCAGTTCATTTTTCTAGATAAGAATACTTTATAGGTGGTACTACTGTATTCCTATTGTCTCAATCTTTTAGCAATGTTGAGACTGATTAGTGGGTTCCAGGATTAGCAAGCTGATTCATTCATCTATGAACAGTTCTGCAGTCAGATTTTCATATAATGCTTGTAGCATTCATTGTAATTATTGCTGAGATTTACTTCATTTGGAATTACAAAACAGTGATTTTCTAACTCTTATAATATCTTCTGCATTTATTAGTTAGAATTCTCCTATAAGGAACTATTTGGTTATCCTGAAATATACTCTTTATAGCAAAGAAAAGATAAATGCTTGATTTTTTTTTTTTCCCTTTACATATAATTTTTCAGTGTAATGAAATGATTCTTCAGCATCCTCCAGTAGCAAAGAGTATTTTGTTTTTTGTTTCGGTTTTTTGGGGTATCATTTTCAACTTGTGACTTTTTATTATTTTAATTTTTTTTTTAATCTAGTGCAGTCCTCCTCACTGGTGCTCAAATTGCCCCCATTTGCTCAATTTTTATGCCAGAAGGAGCCACATCGGGTTGGCTCCTGTGTCCTTTTGACACGGCTCTGGTAGTCTTGGATAGCTATACTACTTTCTATAATAAGATTTCTTTTTTCTTTTTTTTTTTAAAGATTTTATTTATTTATTTATTTGACAGAGAAGGACACAGCGAGAGAGGGAACACAAGCAGGGGGAGTGGGAGAGGGAGAAGCAGGCTTCCCGCCGAGCAGGGAGCCTGATACGGGGCTCGAACCTAGGACCCTGGGGTCACAACCTGAGCCGAAGCAGACGGTTAACAACTGAGCCACCCAGGCGCCCCTCTATAATAAGATTGCTCAGGCTTATTTGATACATTATTCTCTAATTTTGAAAACAGACATTTTTCCAAAGAGCTGTTTTCTTGTAGTGGAAAATGATACTTAGGAACCCAAGTCTGGTTGTTAGCAGTACTCATTGCTCATGGGTTGAATTACTTTTGGACTTTTCTACTGGGTAGAGCTAGGATGTACTTTAGAAAAACAAGGTCATGGGTGTCAACAAATTTTAATTAATAATAAAATTAAAGATGTTTGGTTTTTGTAAGCTTGATCTCCTTTAGTTTATCTGCAGCCCAAAACTAATGTTTGCATGAAAAGGAATGAAGTACTGGTACATGCAACCTTCAAAATATGCTAAGTGAAAGGAGCCAGACACAAAAGGTCTCATGTGGTAGGATTCCATTTGTATAAAATATCCAGAATAGATAAATCCACAGAGACAGAAAGATTGGTGTTTGGCAGAGGCTGGGGGGTGGGAAAACTGTTTAAAGGATATGGGGTTTTATTTTGGGATGATGAGAATGTTTTAGAACTAGATAGCATTGGTGGCTGCACAACACATTAAATGTACACTGAATCGTATACTCTGAAATGGTTAATTTTATGTTATATGAATTTCACCTCAAAAAACCCCAATGTTTGTCTAATATCAAAAGCTTACTGGGCACCTAGGTGGCTTACTGGTTAAGCATCTGCCTTCGGTTCAGGTCATGATCTCAGGATTCTGGGATCGAGCCCCACATCAGGTTCTCTGCTCAGCAGCAAGTCTGCTTCTCCCTCTCCCTCTGAGATCTCTCTCACTCTCTTATAAATAAATAAATAAAATCCTTTTTTTAAAAAAAAAGCTTACTAAGTGTCTTGGTAATATTTCATGCATATGTTCAAGAAAGAGAGTTTTAGTCATTGACAAACCAAAATTTACCTCATTGCTATGAATTCTTCATTCAATCCTGTTCTCCTTTCTTCTCACCTCACCCCCAACCAATAGACAGTTATTAGAAAACTTTTAAAAAACTACATTCTCAGAAAGCACATTTTTCTACCTTTTATATTCAGTACACAGTGCTAGTGCTAGACTGCTAAGAAACTATTTTATCCCTCTAGTAAATGCTAAATGCTGTAAACTCTCTATAGCTAAAGAAATTTTGAGAGATCATTAAAAAGTTTATAAAGTGTTACTAAAACAGGGGCGCCTGGGTGGCTCAGTCGTTAAGCATCTGCCTTTGGCTCAGGTCATGATCCCAGAGTCCTGGGATCGAGCCCCGCATTGGGCTCCCTGCACCACAGGAAGCCTGCTTCTCCCTCTCCCACTCCCTCTGCTTGTGTTCCCTCTCTCGCTGTGTCTCTCTCTGTCAAATAAATAAAATCTTAAAAAAAAAAAAAGTGTTACTAAAACAAAGGGAAATAGCTTATGAGGAGCTCTCCTTAACATAGTCACAATTTTGAAAACTAAAGGGGGAAACAATGGGTTTGCTTTCTTGAGAAAATGTTTTTAAATAGCATTACATTTATTACTTATTTTTACATGTCAACTCATTATAGCACAGGGCTCCTGATGATCCACAAAGACTTGATCCATAAACTGAATCTTCTAAAAGATTTGTCTTTTTTTGTATCCTATTCACCCTTACTTAATCATGCCACCATGATTCTTAGGAAAAGCTAAAGTGTCCAGAGTCCTGGAAGAAAATTAGAATTTTAAAATACAGTCTTGATTAATCTCAGTTGCGATCTTAATAAAGATTTTTTTATATTTATACTCGAGATCGGAGTTACATTATTTCGTTTGATGCTAGTTGGGTTCATTCTTTTCACATTGTATTAGTTTGCTAGGGCTGCTGTAACAAAGTACCATGGACTGAATGATTTAAACAATAAAAATTTACTTTCTCATAATTCTGAAGGGTAGGAATTTGAGATCAAGGTATTGTTAGGGTTTCTTCTGAGGCCTCTCTCCTCGCCTTGATGGCTGTCTTCTCCCTGTGTTCTTCACCTTGTGTTCCCTCTGTGTGGCTATAACTTAACCTCCTGTTCTTTTTTTTTTTAAGATTTTTTTTTTTATTGATTTATTTGACAGAGATACAGCGAGAGAGGGAACACAAGCAGGGGGAGTGGAAGAGGGAGAAGCAGGCTCCCCGCTGAGCAGGGAGCCCGATGCGGGGCTTGATCCCAGGACCCTGGGATTATGACCCGAGCCGAAGGCAGACGCTTAACGACTGAGCCACCCAGGCGCCCTTAACCTCCTGTTCTTATAAGGATACCAGTCATATTAGATTAGGGTCCACTCTAATAATCCTGTTTTGTCTTAATTACCTCTTCAAAGACCCCATCCCATGGGTCGTTAAGCAGCACCTATACTAAAACTGGAATGATACAGAGAAGATTAGCATGGCCCCTGTGCAAGGATGATACACAAATTTGAGAAGCATTCCATGGTTTTTAAAATGTTTCCTGAACAGAAAAAAAAGAGGGGGGAAAAAGATCCTATCTCCAAATATGGTCACTTTTGGAAGTACTGAGAGTTAGGACTTCCCAACATAGGAATTCATTCAGCCTATAACAAACCTACTCCTTTTCTTTTACAGGTCAGTTTGCAGAGAACGAAACTAATGAAGTCAATTTTAGAGAGATTCCTTCACATGTGCTATCAAAAGTATGCATGTATTTTACCTACAAGGTTCGCTACACTAACAGCTCCACAGAGATTCCTGAATTCCCAATTGCACCTGAAATTGCACTGGAACTGCTGATGGCTGCGAACTTCCTAGATTGTTAAATAAAATAAATTATAATAAACTGTTAACTTTTTTCAGTATTTAATACCTGTAGTTGAGTTAGTAATTTTTTCATATATAGCATGTTGCCTGTGTGCAGTTGAACTTTAAAGTTCACTGCAAAGCAGATTATCTTCTGTTCTTTTGCATAGCAATCAGAGTTGAAATTTGTTTGCTACATCAACAAATTAAGGACATTTTCACAAATTGAGAAATAAACAAATATGCCAATTCGTAGGTGGTTTTGCCTTATCCTTTGGATGGGATTTTTAAAATTAGAGCAGTGGTGATATAGTAAATACTGAAATTTAAGCATAAATGAACACATTCTACAGGTAAATAATGGGGCTACGTATTTTTGTGTTTTCAGTGTTTTTTTTTTAAACCTTTTCTGATCTTATAGCCGTTGTTAGCATTACTAGAGTTATGCAAATAATTGCATTATAAACATGTTTATAACTTAGCCAAAACATTGATTTTTATAACTGTCAAAGACATAAGAGGTGACATTTCTTATGTGTCTTTTGATAAACTGCAGTATTGTTTAAGTGTATCTTGTCTTTTTGTTTATTGCTACAATTTAAGAACTTTATTTAAAAGCAATTTTGGAAGATTACTAGGAATAGCTTTTGGAGCAATCACTTTTTGAACTATAGCCACATGGTCAACAAGTAAACTACATGACTGATTTCATGTGCATTCTGCATTTTGGCCAACCCAAAGTACTGTATTTCATTGACTATAAAGCTTCCTTCACAATATTCATTCTTCTTAAATAGTCCCTTGTTGTGACTGCACTTCTGATTATTTAAATATGTCTTAAAGGATTCATTATGGACTTTATTCAGCTCTTAAAAGCTAGACTTTTCTGAACTATTCCAGTCTTCCTCCAACCAACTGAAATGTTAAAAAATTTAAAAACGTGGAGTGATACAGTGCAAATCTTACAACGCACTTTGATGTAGTTTATGAATTATCTTCTATTAATTAAAATATGTCCCAATAAGTATGATACCCATAATCTGTGGGTCTTTTACTGAAATCAGACTTAATAAAGAGGTCATTCAGCTTTTATACTAAACAGACAAAAAATTTGAAAAACTATGACAGAGCACCTCTGCTTAGGCATGGGAAAAGGAGCATTGGAGTAGGGTTTATTATTATCTCTATCTTAGTAATAAAATAAGGCTGTCATTATAGGAGGTACATAGTTAAGCCTTCAGCTTAGTTCTTTAAGACTGGTTTAATATGAGCCAGTTTTTCTGGAACCTGCCAAGAACATAAACAACCAAGATCTATAAAAATAATTTTTCCTCATAGAAGACCTAACATTGTACTTTCCAGCTTACTGAAAGCAATTAAATATGTTAATTGCATATATTTTAGTAACTTCTCAAGACATACTGGTACATATTTTAGTATAGAAGATTATCAAGTACAAGAATTATATTCTGCTACTTGCTGACAAATAATATCAAAAACCTAAATGATGATCTTAAAGGTCAAAGTGAGAACTAGAATAAAGTTCAACTTTGACCAGTTTTAGTAGGTTACTCTATGTGTTAGATCCAGAAGTAACCTTAAGTTTAAAATACTGAAATAGAACAAAGATTAGGAAAAACTGTGTATCTTGCGGCAAATGATACTTGCATGTTAATAAAGGCTCTTGACTGAAAGGTTTGATGAACACTTGGTGTTTGATCTTTTTAACTTTTTCTTTTTCTCCTGAGAATTCATGAAACTACTTGCTTCAGAACATCTTGCCATATGATTTAGTAGCAAGAATTTTTGTTTGGTTAAATCAGAGATAATTTTATATAGCATTGAAAACAGTTTTCTGACACTTGGTAATTAGTTTACTTTCCAGATTATGGGCAGATCTGCCCAACTTTCTTTTTTCTGCACACAAACTGTTAGCACAAAATCTTGTTTTATTCAGTTAATATTTCATTTCTGTACTAAGATTATCTTATGCTTTTTAGATTGCTTATCTTTCATGCAATTATTGACAAATGACAGTCTCCTTACTTTTGAAGTCTTGTTGATACTAAGAAATAAAATTTACCGTAAGCAGTAAATTCAGCTCATGTTAAAAGAGAAATAGATTTAGAGACATCTTGCTATGCATGGAATGGTCATCTTAGTGTGAGCCGTATTGCTAAATTTATCAATTCTTTTCAAAATATTTCAAATATTCTGAGAAGTAATATAAAACTATTAAAGATTAAGGAGTGTTTAACCCTAGTAATTCCTATTTATATAATTTTCTATAAAGAAATTTCATACAACTTAATATTTGGATATATCCAGACTTAGCAGTGCTAAGTTGAGCTTTTGATGGTTATCTCTAAGTTTGATAAGACATTTAAGATCTGGAAATCAGTAAATGCCATTGATTTTTTTATATGTATGGTGTTTTATTTGCAATATATAAATATGTTTTAATTCCAGGCCAGTCATATTTGTGCCAAGATTTTACATTTCTATTAGGTTAAACTCTTAAATATTGTACCTAATGATCTCTTGGTTTAAGCAAATATTTATTAACCTAGAAGTATTTTTGGTATGTTAGAGCACAAAACTGGGAGTTAAAGTCTGAAATCTTGTGTTAACTATCCATGTGATCTTGAACAAGTTACTGGACCTTAATTTTACGTTTAGAAAATTAGGAGATTGCACATTAATAGGGTGATAATGTTTACCACTTAACTTTTTTAATGAACAAACAAGATTGTGTTTGTGGATGTTGCTTAAATCCAAGATCGCAAACATTACAGATGATAAGATTAGGATTATAAATGAGAGAAAATGATTTTGTTGCTGCATCTCTTAAATAATACTCTAAATTTGTTTCGCTGCTTTTGATTAAGCATTAAATACCATACATCAGTACTACATATATTAAAAATTAGTTTAGAATTAGTTTAGAATCCTTGTAGTTGTTTTCTATTGCCTGCTACATAAAGAAAATTCAATTTTAGTTTTGGTTACCAATAATTGTTAATGTAAAGGGAATATTGGCTGTTTTCATGCCAGTATTATGTAATGCAAGTTCAACCCAGAACTCATTTTTCATTCATATCCTAAATTAGTAACTTACACTGAAATAGATACATGTGTAAATTACTTATAACAGTTACATGATTTTAGGTCTTTGATTTTAAGTTAAATTTTGTATATGGTGTGAGGTAATGATTCAACCTCATTCTCTCTTATGTGGGCATCCCAGTACCATTTGTTAAAAAGACTATTCTTCCCCCCATTTAATGGTCTTGGCACCGTTGTTGAAAATTTTAAAGTTGCTTTGAGATAGAACTTACATCTTAATCGTCAAATTGTTCTGTAAGTTTTGTGTTTGTTATTACTCTTATATAGGACCCAGGGGCATCAGAATTAGATTTTTTTCCCCTCTGTAGTACTAGATGCTTAGAGTCATTTTTAATATAAAAATATCTTGTAAGGTTTACCTAGATACAAGTTTATATGTTAAGGCTTTTATTTGTGATAAGATCTATTGCTTCATTATTTAGAGAAGAATGTGTATGATGATAGCTTAGGATAAGAAAAATTCAAATTTCATGACTTTTTATTCAACCAGAATTGTCTAAAATTTTTTAATCAGCCTTTTACATCATGAAGTAAGGCTTGTGATTAATTCTGTCTCTGCATATCAACTGATCTAGTTCCACTGTTGGATTTTTTTGTAACACATCACTAGGATATTAACTGTAAGGCATGTTAAGTTTTGATGCAAATTTATCAAATATATTTTACTTTTGAGTCAGTGTAGTGTCATTTCTGTGAATCCCATCTCAAGTATAATTTTGAATTGGAAAGCACATTTTCTAAAGACTATTAAAGACAATTTTTGTCTTTCCATAATTTCATTCAGCCACTTTTGAAAATGCCTGTTTCTTGGGCGCCTGGGTGGCTCAGTTGGTTAAGCGACTGCCTTCGGCTCAGGTCATGATCCTGGAGTCCCTGGATCGAGTCCCGCATCGGGCTCCCTGCTCGGCAGGGAGCCTGCTTCTGCCTCTGACCCTCCCGCCTCTCATGTGCTCTCTCTCTCTCATTCTCTCTGTCTCAAATAAATTTAAAAAAAAAATCTTAAAAAAAAAAAATGCCTGTTTCTTTAGTTTCTTACAGCCATCATTTGGCTCAATAAGTATGTTGCCTTTTGCTATTTGGTTTTTATTTTGATGAAGATCCAAGACAAAATTTATAGTTCAGGAAAGATCACAAGCTAATTTATGGTGAGATTCTAGATTGAGATTATAGTTCCAATTAGAACAACCATGGTGCTTAGATTCTAAAGATCATCTATGAATCCTACATCCAGAAAAGGAAGTGATATTTGTTAGAGTATTGAAATAAACAATATACAGAATATTGAAATGGTAGAATTGAGATAGGGAGGTAATGGATGAGGTGTGCCTATGAAATAGTAAATGCTTAAGAAATATATAACGTTTCTATCTAAATGAACATTATCCTTCACTTAGTAGGGCCATTGTTCCTCAAAATGTTTCCAGATTTCAGAGTTTATAATAAATGTTCTTTTGAATAGCCTCATTAATGGGAGATGCTTTTCTTTAAATGTTTTGCAATAGCCAATAAATGTTTTTTATCGGGGCACCTGGGTGGCTCAGTTGGTTAAGAGACTGCCTTCGGCTCAGGTCATGATCCTGGAGTTCCAGGATCGAGTCCCGCATTGGGCATCCTGCTTGGCAGGGAGTCTGCTTCTCCCTCTGACCCTCCTCCCTCTCATGCTCTCTGTCTCTCATTCTCTCTCTCTCAAATAAATAAATAAAATAAATAAAATCTTTAAAAAAAATGATTAAAAAAATGTTTTTTTATCTAAACCTACTGAATAAAGGTAAGTGGCCAGGCTGGTTCAGGAAGAAGGTATGTAACTAGAAGAATTAGAGGAGCTTTCTCATTAGCCAATAATCTGGTTCAGGTATCATGGCATGTCACAAAAACTAAATATAAGAATGTAGCAGCATCAAAGTTGTAATTCAAATGGATTTTATAAAATTGCTCTCTTACAATGCAGCACATCTCCGTTACTTTGCTTAAAAGTAGACAGGGTTTAAGCATTGTGCTTCCAACATTTTGTTGTTGTTGTTTTCCAACATCACATTGAAAGACATTTTTCCTGTTCTGGGCAAGAATAGGCTCTATCTGGTAAACACTGAAGTTACTCTGATGAAAACCTATTCCTAAAGAACTGAGCCCAGGAAGTTACACTGACTAGTGAAATGGCTATACTGAAGTTATAAAAGGCCAAAAGCTTGTGAAACTAATGAAACTACAATTTATGAGATTTGTTTTTGAATGCAATTGTTATTCTTTTCCTAGTGGCAATTTTTGCCTTATGTACATCTTCCAAAAACTAGATTGTAAGACAGCAGGAATGAAGGGGGAGAACTATTTTATTTTTTTAGGTGGTGGTGATCTGTTACCTTTCCTAGTGCCCAGCACAGCACCTTTACATTGCAAGCATTCAGTAAATGTTGAGTTGAAGCAAACTCACTGGTGTGTAAAGGTCAGTGTCTCAGTCATATTCCATTGCAACCTTAAGTTTTATGTCTTAACCACAGATATGTACATGTTGAAATAAAATACTAGTCGGAGACTAACTGGAGATAACTGCATGTCATCTGCTCTGCCACTTGCAGGGAAGAGTACTGAATGGGAAGGCAGGAAAGCTCGGTTCAAGACCATTAATGATCCAGCTTGATGTTCTCCCATGAAAAATAATAGTAGTCTGAATAAATTACTCCAAAGAAGATACACAAATGACCAGCAATACATGCAAACCTGCTCAAGTCATAAGTCTTTAGGGAAATACCAAACCACAATAAGATACTTTACATCCACTATGATAGCTATAATATTTTTTTAAAGGACAAGAATATTGGCCCAGATGTGTAAAAATTGCAACTTATAAATTCCAGGTGTGAATGTAAAATGGAGCAGCTGCTGTAGAAAACAGTTTGGCACTTCAAATAATTAAACGGAGAGGTTCCAGTTCAAGATGGTGATGTAGAAGACTGAACACACCTCCTTCAGGGAACACACCAAATTACATCTATTAACAGAAAATTGTTTCCGAAGAAGAACTGACGACTGAACAGCTACTCAACAACAAAGAAAGAACAGCAAGAGAAATGGAGATGCCACAGTTCAAAAGACTAGTATATCTGGCTAGCCAGCAAAAGTCACTAAACACACATAATCTGCATAGGGGACACCATACACAAAACCACCACTTCAACTTTAGTAGGAGAAGTAGCCATTTCACCTAATTCATAGAAACAAACAAAATCAAGCAAAATGGGGAGATAGGAATATGTTCCAAAAGAAAGAACAAAAACAAAAATTAAGAAAAAATGAAACAGACAAGCAAAATGCCTGATAAGGAATTTAATGATCACAAAGATACTTAGTTGGAGAAAAGAATTGGAGAACTCAGTGAGACCTTCAATAAAGAGACAGAAAATAGGGGCGCCTGGGTGGCTCAGTTGGTTAGGCGACTGCCTTCGGCTCAGGTCATGATCCTGGAGTCCCAGGATCAAGTCCCTCATCGGGCTCCCTGCTCAGCGGCGAGTCTGCTTCTCCCTCTGACCCTCCCCCCTGTCATGCTCTCTATCTCATTCTCAAATGAATAAATAAAATCTTTAAAAAAAAAAAAGATAAAATATAAAAAAGATCAATCATAGTTGAATACAATAAATGAAGTAAAAAACACACTAGAGGGAATCAACAATAGATTAGAAGATGCAAAAGAACATATCAGGATCTAAAAGATAGGATAATAGCACACAACAGCAAAAAAAAATTGAGACTATATTAAGAGATCTCTTGGACAACATCAAGCAAACAAACATTTCCATTATAGGGGTGCCAAAAGAAGAAGAAGAGAAAGATGTAGAAAACTTATTTGCACAAATAACTGTAAACTTCCCTAACCTAGGGTAGGAAATAGACATTCAAGTCCAAGAAGCACAGAAAGTTCCAAACAAGATATAGAGAATCTTACAAAAAGAGAATCTTAAAAGCAGCAAGAAAGAAAAAAAATTACCTATAAGGGAAAACTTATAAGACTATCAGTTGAGGGCCGCCTGGGTGGCTCAGTTGTTAAGCGTCTGCCTTTGGCTCAGGTCATGATCCCAGGGTCCTGGGTTCGAGCCCCACAGTGGGCTCCCTGCTCAGCGGGAAGCCTGCTTCTCCTTCTCCCACTCCCCCTGCTTGTGTTCCTGCTCTCGCTATGTCTCTCTCTGTCAAATAAATAAATAAAATCTTAAAAAAAAAAAAAAAGACTATCAGTTGATTTTTCAGCAGAAACTGCAAGCCATAAGGGAGTGGCTTGATATATTCAAAGTGCTAGAAGGAAAAAATCAACAACCAAGAATACCCAGTAAGGTTGTCATTCAGATTTGAAGGAGAGATAAAGAGTTTCCCAGACAAACAAGATAAAGGAGTTTATCACCATCAAACTAACCTTACAAGAAATGTTAAAGGGACTTATTTAAGTAGAAAAGAAATGGCCATAATTAGACAAGAGAAAAATATGAATTAAAAGAGGTAAAATACGACAAAGTATACATAAAATGTGGGGAAGGAGATAAAAGGGGAAGATAAAGGGGAAAAGTTTTCTTCCTTTTTTTATTAAAATGTGTTTGAACTTAAATACCATTGAATTAATATGGACTGTTATTTACTTAGGATATTGTGTATGAACCTCATGGTAACCACAAACCCAAAACCTATAATAGATACACAAAAAATAGAAAGCCAAAAAAACACAGATAATACTCATCAATCACAAAGAGAACAAAAGAGAACAAAGAACTACAAAAATAATGAGAAAAAAATTTTTAAAATGGCAAGAAGTACATACCTAAATGTAAATGACCTAAATGCTCCAATCAAAAGACAGACTAAAAGACAGCTAAAAAACAAGACCCATCTACAGGGTGCCTACAAGAGACTCCCCTCAGACCTAAAGATGCACACAGACTAAAGGTAAAGGGATGGAAAAACATTTACCATGCAAATAGAAATGAAAAAAAGCCCAGGTAGCAGTACTTGTATCAGACAAAATAGACTTTAAAACAAAGACTGTAACAAGAGACAAAGAAGGGCATTACATAATGATAAAGGGATCAATCCAACAAGAGGATATAACAATTGTAAATATCTACACACCCAACACTGGGGACACCTAAATACATAAGGCAAATATTAATAAACATAAAGAGAGAAATTGATGGTAATACAATAATAGTAGGGGACTTTACTACTCCACTCACATCAATGGATAGATGATCATCCAGATAGAAAATCAGTAAGGAAACAATGTCTTTAAATGACACATTGGAACAGATATATAGAGAACATTACATCCAAAAGCAACAGAATACACATTCTTTTCAAGTGCACATGGAACATTCTCCAGAATAGATCACATATTAGGCCATAAAACAAGGCTCAATAAATTTAAGAAGACAAAATCATACCAGGCTTCTTTTCCAACCACAAGAGTATGAAACTAGAAATAATTCACAAGAAAAACACTGGAAAAAACACAAACATGTGGAGACTAAAAATGATACTAAACAACCAATGGGTCAATTAAGCAATCAAATAAGTAGAAAATACATGGACACAAATGAAAATTAAAAAAAAAAAATGGTCCAAAATCTCTGGGACACAGTGAAAGCAGTTCTATGAGGGAAGTTTATAGCAATACAGGTCTGCCTCAAGAAACAAGAGAAAGCTCAAACAGGTGCACCCGGCTGGCCATGTCAGTGGAGCATGCAACTCTTGATCTCAAGGTTGTGGGTCCAGCCCCATGTTGGGTGTAGAGACTACTTAAAATTAATATCTTAAAAAAAAAAAAAAAAAAGGACAAAACTCAATCTAAAATTGTGCCTAAAGGAACTAGAAAAAGAATTTAAAAAACCCAAGGTAGGTAGAAGAAAGGAAATAACAAAGGTCAGAACAGAAATAAATAACATAGAGACTAAAAATAAAATAGAAAAATAAAATAGAAAAAGATAAACAAAATTGACTAACCCTTAGCAAGACTCATCAAGAAAAAAAGAAAGGGGGCACCTGGGTGGCTCAGATGGTTAAGCATTTGCCTTTGGCTCAGGTCATGATCTTAGGGTCCTGGGAATAGCCCTGTATCAGGCTCCCTGCTCAGTGGGGAGTCTACTTCTCCCTCTCCCTCTGCCTCTCCCCTCCACTCGTGTGCGCGGGTGGAGGTGCTCTCTCTCAGATGAATAAATAAAATCTTTAAAATAAAAAAAGAAAAAAGAGAATGTATTTAAATAAAATCAGAAATGAGAGAGAAGTAACAACTAACACCAGAAAAATACAAAGGATTATAAGAGAATACTCTGAAAAATTCAAAGAAATGGATAAATTCCTAGAAACATACCATCTTCCAAAAGTGAACCAGGAAGAAATAGAAAATCTTAACAACAAATTACAAGTAATGAAATTAAGTTGGTTATCAAAAAGCTATCAAAAAATAAAAGTCCAGGACCACACAGATTCACAAGTGAATTCTACCAGATATTTAAAGAAGAGTTAAAACCTATTCTCTTCAAACTATTCCAAAACAGAAGAGGACGGAAAGCTTCCAAATGCATTCTATAAGACCAGAATTACTCTGATAACAAAACCAAAGAAAAGTATAGGCCAAAATCTTTGATGAACATACATGCAAAACTCAACAAACTATTAGCAAACCACATATAATAATACATTAAAAAGATTATTCATCATGATCAGTGGGACTTATTCGTGGGACAGAAGGATGGTTGCAAATCAATCAATGTCATATACCACATCAACAAAAGGATAAAATCTTATGATCATCTCAATAAATGCAAAAAAAGGGGCACCTGGGTGGCTCAGTTGTTAAGCGTCTGCCTTCGGCTCAGGTCATGATCCCAGGGTCCTGGGATCGAGCCCCACATTGGGCTCCCTGCTCTGCGGGAAGCCTGCTTCTCCCTCTCCCACTCCCCCTGCTTGTGTTCCTGCTCTCGCTATGTCTCTCTCTGTCAAATAAATAAATAAAATCTTTAAAAAATAATAATAATAAATGCAAAAAAAAAGAAAAACTATTTAACAAGATTCAACATCCATTCATGATAAAACCTCAAAAAATGAAGTTAGAAGGAACACACCTCAATATAATAAAGGCCATATATGAAAAACCCACAGTGAACATCATATTCAATGGGGAAAAATTGAGAACTTTCCCTCTAAGGTCAGGAGCAAGACAAGGATGTCTCTTCTCACCACTTTTATTCAACATGGTATTAGAAGTCCTAGCCATAGTAATTAGACAAGAAAAAGAAATAAGAGGCATCCATATTGGTAAAGAAGTTAAACTGTCACTGCTTGTCCCTCTCCCTCTGCTCCTCCCCCCTGCTCGCTATCTCTCTCAAATAAATAAAATCTTAATTTTTAAAAAAGAATTTATACAACTCTAAACAAGCCAAACAACCTCAAAACAAGCAAACAATCCAATTAAAAACTGGTTGGGGGGGCGCCTGGGTGGTTCAGTCGTTAAGCATCTGCCTTCAGCTCAGGTCATGATCCCAGGGTCCTGGGATCGAGCCCTGCATCGGGCTCCCTGCTCCTCAGGAAGCCAGGGAGAAGCTTCTCCCTCTCCCACTCCCCCTGCTTGTGTTCCTTCTCTTGCTGTGTCTCTCTCTGTCAAATAAATAAATAAAATCTTAAAAAAAAAAAAAAACTGGTCAGGGGACCTGAATAGACATACAGACATACAGATGGCCAACAGATACATGCATTTCCCTAGGCATCAGGGAAATGCAAATCAAAACCGCAATGAGATACCACTTCACACATGTTAGAATAACTAAAATCAAGAAGACAAGAAACAACAAGTGTTGGTGAGGATGTGGAGAAAAAGGAACACTTGTGCAGTGTTGGTGGGAATATAAATTGGTACAGCCACTGTGGGAAACAGTATGGAGTTTCCTCAAAAAATTAAAAATAGAAATAAATTTATTTAAAAAATAAAAAATAGTTTCCCTGGGTGGTGCAGTCAGTTGAGTGTCCGACTCTTGGTTTTGGCTCAGGTTGTGATGTCAGGACTGTGAGATGAAGCTCCACACCAGGCTCTGCATTCAGTGGGAATTCTGCTTGGGATTTTTCTTCCTCTCCCTCTGCCCCCTCCCCCTCCAAAATAAATAAATAAATCTTTAAAAAAAAATAAAAATAGAAATACCATATGATCCAATAATTGCACTATTTGTTATTTACCCAGGGAAAACAAAAACACTAACTCAGAAAGTTATATGCACCCCTATGTTTATTGCAGTATTATTTACAATAGCCAAGACATGGAAGCAACCTAAGTGTCCATCCATAGACAGATGGATAAGGAAAATGTGGTACACACACACATGCACACACACACACACACACACACAGGAATATTAGCCATAAAAAAAGGTTGAGATCGTGTCATTTGAGACAACATGGATGGACCTAGAGGGTATTATGCTAAGTGAAATAAGACTGAGAAAGACAAATACCTACCATACAACTCCACTCATAAATGGAATCTTAAAAAAAGGAATAAACAAACAAATCAGAACTGTAAACACAGAGAACAAATTGATGGTTGCCAGAGGGGAGGTGGGTGGGAGGTTGGGCAAAATGGGTGAAGGGCAAAGAGAAATACAGGCCTCCACTTATGGAATATATAAGTCATGGGAATAAAAAGTAAAGCAATAAGGAATACAGTCAACAATATTGTAATAGTGATATAACAGGACAGATGGTAGCTATACTTGTGGTGAACAGAGCATAATGTATAAACTGGTCAAATCACTAAGTTGTATACCTGAAATGAATGCAACATTTTGTGTCACCTATACTTAAATTTTTAAAAATGTTTTATAAAAAGTTAAACAGAATTATCATATGACTCAGCATTTACACTCCTAGATACTCAAAAATTCCTAATGAAATTTTAAACATCAAAATAACTAGCTGAAGGAGAAAAAAAGTTATGATTACAAGATACTCTTTAAAGAAAGAGTAAAATTTTTTGAGGGGCAACTATCCACCTTAAGCAAATCCATTGCCTTTATTATATATGACAGAATGAGAAAACAAATTAAGCATTAAATTTAAAACATTTGAAAAAAGTGCTAAGGAAAGTAGAATGAAAGAATTAACAAAACTAGAAACAGAAAATAGGAATTAATATATTATAAGGACATTTATATAATATAAGAGATGATTCAGAATAGACAAATTTATGGGACATATCAAGAGAAGAGTGGGAAAGCAAAAATGCACAGATAAAATGAAAAGAGAAAACAATGCCCAACATTTGTTATGAGAAAAGTTATACACAAAAATGGAGCAAAAAGTTTTTAAATTATATTAGATTATTACATACATGA
Organism: Leptonychotes weddellii; assembly: GCF_054177405.1. NCBI lineage: Eukaryota > Metazoa > Chordata > Mammalia > Carnivora > Phocidae > Leptonychotes > Leptonychotes weddellii. The sequence goes on along the minus strand of NC_138372.1, from coordinate 117,606,220 downwards.
TTCCAATAAATTTTTGAATTGTGATTGACTTACTAGGAAAATATAAATTATGAAAATTAAACCAAGATAAAATCTAAGTAGACCAATAAACCATGGAAGAAAATGAAGTAGTTGTCAAGGCATTTCTCCCAAAGAGGCATAAGACTAGATTATTTTAAGTGTTTTGTTTTATTAATACACATATATATGCAGACACACAGAATGGAATACTATTCAGCCATAAAAAAGAATGAGATCTTGCCATTTGCAACAACATGATGGACCTTGAAAGCATTATGCTAAGTGTAATAAGTCAGAAAGAGGAAGATGAGTACCATATAATCTCACTTATATGTGGAACCTACAAACCAAACCAAAACAACACAAATCAAGATAACAGATAGATTGGTGATTGCCGGAAGTGGGGGTGAGGGGGTGAAACAGGTAAAAGAGATCAAAAGATACAAACTTCCTGATTAAATAAGTCATGGGGATATAATGTACAGCATGACGACTTTAGTTAATAATACTGTGTTGCATATTTTAAGGTTGCTGAGAGTTGATTTTAAAAGTTCTCATCATAAGAAATTTTCTTTCTAAATATGTATGGTGACAGATGTTAACTAGACTTATTTTGTGATCATTTCACAATATATACAAATATCAAGTCATGTTGTTACACCTGAAACTAATATGGTGTTTTATGTCAATTACATCCCTAAAAAAAAAAAATGAGAACCAACATAAGAATACTTGCTATAAATACACTAGTATTTCTTGGAAATTTCCAGAAAGTGGTAATTTTTTTTAAAGAAAAAAAAAAAGGGAGCCCAACACAGGACTCGATCCCAGGACCCTGGGATCATGACCTGAGCCGAAGGCAGATGCTTAACAACTGAGCCACCCAGGTGCCGCCAGAAAGTGGTAATTTTTTTAATTAGGTATAAATACTGGGGGGGGGGGAACAGACAATAATATGTGCAGACAATGTGATGTCTCACAGAAAAATCCTCAGTGTCAACTGAAAAATTCTGAAATCTAGAAGAAAGGAGTTGAAAATGCAATGGACATTTTTGTGGGATGTTTTTATTTGTTTACTTTTGTTTTAGCTGTATATCATATAAGTTCCCACCCTGGATTTGGAAAATACCCATTGTCTAAATACAAGTGAAGGTGGGGCCCCAACATCCTACTACAGAAGCCAAAAAGAGACTTCTTCCCAGCTTCCTGACTACCCATGCATTGGGATGTGATCAAGAAACCCTCCACATCCTTCCAATAATTGCCTTTTCTTTTCTACCTAGGCTGTTGAAGACTATGAGTCTTATAGAAATTGATGTTAAAGGTAGGTTAAGGGTAATAAACTCTCAGGAAAGTGGGGGAATCTGATTTTTTTTTATTACCTTGGCTAGGTAGGGCCAAAAGTAGTGGCAATTCTATAGTATTCATAAATGGTAATCTGAAAGTCAAGAGCTCAGGAGGGTTAAATAGCTACTCAAGTTATTTCTTGCCCATTGAGGACAGGGCTTTGGATGCTTACAAAGCACCTATCAAAGATGGAAGATATGAAGAATTACCAGTGTGAAATTATAGCCTGAGAGATAGAAGGATCACTTTTAATGGTAATGAATAGCTTGAAGAAAGAGGACAACCTCAAATCTGTTTCATTTCAAGGCACAGTTAGAATTTTAGGAAATTTCTAGTATTCTGTTCTTCAGCCACAGGCAGCTTTTTGATCATTGTAAAACTAAATTTGAAGACTGATTCAATAAATTGCTGAATTAAAATGTCAGTTGAAGGGTGCCTGGGTGGCTCAGTCAGTTAAGACTCCAACACTTGATTTTGGCTCAGGTGATGATCTCAGGGTCGTGATATCAAGCCCTCCATCTCTCTCTCCCCCTCTCCCTCTGCCCCCACTCCCTGGCTGGCACACTCTCTCCCTCTAAAAAAAAAAAAAATTAATTAAATTAAAATAAAATGTTAGCTGAGTTGGCCACTGGTGGTTACATGTCTGCTATGTAAAATTTAAGATATTAAGAGTAGGAACTCCAAAAATTAAACAGGGATCGTTTCTAATCCCTCATTATTCCTTCTCGACAACTAAATCTGCCACCATGTTCTAGGTGTAAAGAAGCAGGGACTCCTTTCTACCTAGGAAATATACTCTGGAGAGAGCTAATTCTTGACTCACGCATCATTGTTTCAGACTAGGAATATAAATTGATCCCTTGAGATTGCCTAGTCCATCAACGTTAATGAAAGATTACTGCAACTCCATGAAGACAGGATTACCAGGAGCTCAGATCCCTCAAGAATAAAAGTTTAGTTCACCCCACTGGGTAAAGAATTCCAGCCAGGAGGTTTACTGACTGGAGGCAAAGGAAATACAGTGGAAGAGGAAAATCATAAAAACCTGCTTTAGCCTTACAGCCAGTTGTAAAATTGACACTTCTACCTACATATTCTTTCCTGCTATGTCCTCTGTATATCTACATGTGTCAACTACCTCCCCTTTTTTCCACCATCTTCTTTTTTTTCCCTACTATTTCATTTAGCAGTTGTGGAGGTTTAACTTTATAATTAGTCCTTGAGGGTATCACAAGAGAACCGGAGTAGAAACAGATATCATGTAGAGATCTCAGATTTGTTTTTAAATTCAATAATTGACAAGATATTGAGTTGCTCCTCTCCAGGGAAGGGGTAGTGCTTTTTTTTTTTTTCCAGTTTTATTGAGCTATAATTGACATACACAACTACAGAAGTTCATTTATCCATTCTACTGTTGATGGACATTTGGGTTGTTTCCAGTTTTGAGCTCTCACAAATAATGCTGCTATGAACATTTTTCATACATGGCTTTTGGTGCTCATATATACACATTTTATGTAAATACCCAGAAGTAAAGTTGTAGATTCATTGGAAATGCATATGTTTGGCTTTACAAATTTCTGGCTAATGGTTTCCCAAAGTGGTTGTACCAGTTTACGCTTTCACCAGCAGTGTATAAAAGTTTTAACTATTCCACATCCTTACCAACCAATAATGACATTTTCATTTTAGCCATTCTAGATGAGGTATTGTGGTATTGTATTTATTTAGATATTCTCTTTTGTGAAGTGCCTCTTTTGCCCTGTTTTTACTGAGTTGCTGGTCTCTTATTTACTTATGAGGCTTCTTTATATATTCTAGATATGCATCTTTTTTGCTATATGTATTGAAAATATCTTTGAGGGTGCCTGGCTGGCTCAGCCGGTAAGAACATGCAACTCTTGATCTCAGAGTTGTGAGTTCAATCCCCATATTGGGTGTGGAGCCTACTTAAAAAAGTAAAATAAAATAAAATCTTTAGGAAAAAAAAGAAGAAAATATCTTCTATCAGACAGTGGTTTGCTTTTCACCCTCTTAATCTTGGATTCTTGCGAACAAAAGTTGTTAATTTTAATATGATCAAATTATTTTTTCCTTTATGGTTAGGGTTAGTACTGTGTTAAGAAATTTTGATTACCCCGAGGCCCTAAAGCTATTCTCTTATGTTCCCTTACACGTTTAGAATTATAGTCCATCTATAATTGATGTTTATGTATGGTATTAGGCAGAGTTCAAGATTTCTTTTTTTCCACATTAATGTCTAATTGACCCAGTTTCATTGACTGAAAAGGCCATTCTTTCCCCTACTGCACTGCACAGTTGCCTTTGTTATAAATCAAGTTATTGTGTATGTGTGGGTCTGTCTCTGGACTCTTTCTTCTATTATTATGGACTAATGAAAAATGAAGCTATTTTCTGTCATTCCTGGATGATTCTGAAAGATATTATGATATCACAAAAATACATAGTTTTTAAGGCCATCCAGAGTCCGAATCCAGCCTATATTTCTAACATTATATCCCACCAGCAGCTGACACAAGAATCTTTAGCTCTAGCTGAGTCATGCCGAGTCCCTGGTCCAATTATGGTTAAATAATGTATTTTAGAAACTTTATCCCCATTTTTTCCTGGTGAATAGAATTAATTTTGTCGCTCTCAGGCTAGTATCTAGTAAGTCTGGGATATATTTATGGAATTACAGCTTGTCTCTTAATCTCTGACTCCATGCTTTTTTGGTCTGACTTTTCATCTGCCACAAGGTTCTGATTCTAATTCAATTCCCTTACCAATTATGGTGTAAACCTGGACTTCCTGCTTGACTGGGGCCCAAACACCATGCCTAAATATTACCAAAATGTTCTTAATGAGACTAAAAATGTTTCCATGGAAACTCAAACCACCAAATGGGATCTGTTTCCAAACACTTCTTGAAACTGTAATGCACCTCCAGTGTTGGCTACACTTGTGAGTTTTGCCTAGAGATCCCAGCCATGGTGTCCACTCTCTAAAGCAAGCTCGAGGAGTACTGATCCCAGTCCAAGGTCATGAGTCCTCCTGGAAGTTGTGTCAACAGATCACTACTATGAGGGCCAGCCCCAGAGCCATGCCTTTCCTGTAGCCCCTGCCCCCCATTTCCTCTTTTACTTCTTTCTCTCACACCTGCAGTCCACCACTCACATTCTGTCCTGCTTCATCATCAAAATGGTATGTATTACAACATCTAACCTATATTCCTGCCCTCATTCACAAGCAGCCATGCCATCCTAATCAACACTTACAAACATTCTGACTCTCCTGTCTTCATGAAAAGATTCTTATTCTTATGTACTCCTATGTTTATTGCAGTATTATTTATAATAGCCAGAATATGGAAGAAACTCAAGTGTCCGTTGATAGAGGAATGGATAAAGAAAATTTTATATATAGATATTGATATTGATATATAGATATATATATACACACACACGCTAGAATATTACTCATCCATAACAAATGAAATCTTGCCATTTGTTACAACATGGATGCATCTAGAGGGTATAATGCTAAGTGAAATAACTCAGAGAAAGACAAACACCGTATGATTTCACTCATATGTGGAATTTAAGAAACCAAACAAGAAAAAAGAGACAGACTAAAAGACCAGACTCTTAAATAAAGAGAACTGGTGATTGCCTGGTGGAGGGGAGGAATGGGTGAAATAGGTGAAGGGGATTAAGAGTACACTCATGATGAGCACTGAGTAATGTATAGAATGTTGAATCACTATATTGTATACCTGAAACTAATATAACACTGTATGCTAATTATTTGGAATTAGAAAAATAATTTTTAAAAAGGTGCTTATGCTTTCCTTTCTTTTCTCACAGCTCTACCTCTCCTTTAAGACCCATTTCAAATCATCCCTTTCCCATCTCTGTTCTCTCATTTGCTTTCATTTGTATGTCTACTTGAGCATGTACCACAACTAGCCTTAGATCGTAAGTAATTACATGTGTCTATATAATTCTATAATTATATTTGTCTGTTTCCCTCACATACTGTGGAACACTGGACAATATTTTTAATCCCCATAAATCTTCTATTGGGCTTTGTGCACAGCTGATTTGCAAGTATTTACTGAGTTTAAGTTGAGCCCTGGAGTCTGGATATCCATGTGGCTGTGTGGTGTAGGGGAAAAGAGGATTGAATACTGATTCTACCACTTATTCACTTGCTACCACACACATCTGCTGCGTGACCTTGGCCAAGTCATTTAATTTCTCTGAGTTTCTCAGAAGCAAAAATGGGAATAATTAAATACCTCGCTAGTTTATTAAATGACATAATATGTTTAAGAGTACTTAGCATATAGTATTCTCGTAGTAGGGTTTTTTTTAAGATTTTGTTTATTTATTTGTCAGAGAGAGAGCACACAAGCAGGGGCAGCAGCAGACAGAGGGAGAAGCAGGCTCCCTGCTGAGCAAGGTGCCCAAAGTGGGACTCGATCCCAGGACCCTGGGATCATGACACGAGCCGAAGGCAGACGCTTAACTGACTGAGCCACCCAGGCATCCCTCATAGTAGGTTTTTTAAAATACAAAGTTTCATAACTACAAAAAGGAGAATAGAGCTAACAGATGAAATGATAGGAATATCCCAGAAGTAAATGATTGGAAAGTTCTTATGGTAGAAATCCCACCATTTTATGTTCTGATTTAAAATTATCAAATAGTATTACAGTGGGAAATTTTAAGATACTAACCTCTGGTCTCACTATTTACATGTCAACAGCAACAGAAAATACTATTTCATATAATTTAGCATCTACCTGATAGGAAATTTGAAGAGACTATAGGTAAATAATTTCCACCAGGATACAATTGGATAGGCAAATTGTTTCTAACCGATGAAACATCTTCCATACTGCTGTGGAAGCTGGATATTCTACCAGAAACAAGAGTGGGGTTGCTTTATAGCATTTACTTTCTGATGCATATACACACTTAGTTCTATCTAGGCTGGCTGTACTCCCCACGTAGAGGATTCTTTTTCCCTGGCTCTTTCTCGGTCCTCATGTCTCATCTTGATTATCAATCACAGTTATGTCCTCTGGTCACCCTGTCTAAGGGAGGTACCACTCCATGCCTATTATT
>NC_138372.1:117554986-117599241 GCF_054177405.1 Leptonychotes weddellii | reverse complement strand
GTCTCTGTGCTGTTTGGTCTGTATTATCTTTCCAAAAAATTTCACCAGACTAAATTTTTAATCTTTTCTCCCAATTTTTTATGATAAAAATTTCAAACTTTGAGGAAAGTTAATAGTACAATGAATACCTGTATACTCACTACCTAGATGTATCAGTTAACATTGGCCACATAAGCTTTATTTCTCCTTATATATGTAAGAAGTTTGTTTTAAAATATTGGCTCATGCAGGGCGCCTGGGTGGCTCAGTTGGTTAAGCATCTGCCTTCAGCTCAGATCATGATCCCTGGGTCCTGGGATCGAGTCCCGTTTTGAGCTCCCTGCTCAGGGGGAGTCTGCTTCTCCCTTTGCCTGCATTTCCCTCTGCCTGCTGTTCCCCTGGCTCATGCTCTCTCGCTTGCTCTTGCTCTATCTTAAATAAGTAAAAATCTTTAGAAAGAAAGAAGGAAAGAAAGAAAGAGGGAAAGAAAGAAAGAATTTGGCTCATGCAATATGGGGGCTGGCAATTCTGAAATCCATGGGGCTGACTGGCAGGCTAGACACTCAGGCAGAAATTGATGTTGCAGTGTTAAGGCAAGATTTCTTCTTCAGGAAAACCTCAGTTTTTGCTCTTAAAAACCTTCAGCTGATTAGATGAGGTCCTGCCCAGATTATCAAGGGTAGTATCTTCTATATAAAATCAACTGGAGGGGCGCCTGGGTGGCTCAGTCAGTTAAGCATCTGCCTTCAGCTCAGGTCATGATCTCAGGGTCCTGGGATCAAGCCCCGCATCGGGCTCCTTGCTTGACAGAGAGTCTGATTCTCTCTTTGCCCCTCCACACTACTTGTGCTCTCTCTCTGTCTCTCACTCTCTGTCTCAAATAAATAAAATGTTTAAAAATAAATAAAGTCAACTGGACTATAGATGTTCACATCTACAAAACACTGTTACAGCAACACTTAGTGTTAGATTAAATAACTGGGTACTATAGACTAGCTGAAGTGATACATGAAATTGCTATCAAAATTATCTCTACATTTCTCTATATAGCTATAGCTCTCTCATTATGTAGAATACATACACATACATGTGTGTGTAAAATTTGTAATTTTGACTGACCATCTGAAAGTTGCAGAAATCTTGACAATTTCACCCATAAACACTACAACATGTTTGCCCTAAAGACTAGGATATTCTCCTATATAACCACAATACAGTGAGTGCAACAAAGTAACTTTGATACAGTAACATTAAATTTTCCCTAATTGTCATAACTTTTTAAAAAATCTAGCATTTACTGAAGATGACTTACTGCCTTTAATTGTTTTGTCTTTTTACTCTTATTAATTTTAAGTAAACTCTACATTTAATGCAGACCTCAAACTCATGACTCTGAGATCAAGAGTCACATGCTCTACTAACTGAGCCAGCCAGGTACCCCATCTTTTTGCTCTTCTTTAATTCTAGCACAGTCCTCTTTTTTTCCCTTTTGTCACACTGACATTTTTTTTTTATGCTGACATTTTTTAAGAGCCCAGGCCAATTGTGTTATAGAATGTCTCACAATCTGGATTTGACTGACTATTCCTTCATGATTAGATTCAGGTTAAAATTTTAGTCAAAGAACACTAAATAAGTAACGCCATATACTTATCATTAAATCCCACTAGGAGGCATATCAGTTTGTCTCGTCATTGGTGATACTAAGTTCGGTTCATGTAATATCAGTCAGATATCTCTATTAACAAAGAATACTCTTTGAAATTTATAAGTAATCTGAGGGTTGGTAGTTTGTGACTATCCTGTTCCTCAACACCACTTTATCTAATGGTATTAGTGTCTTTGCCTGGTGATCTTTGCCTGAATCAGTTATTACATTGGTAGTTACAAAATGGTGATTTTCTAACTCTATCATTACTTTCTCTCATTTATTAGCTGGCATTCTTCTGTAAAAGAGGTTTCTTCTTTACCTTTTCTTTTGGAGCATTGCTATGATTCATGAATTTTTTTTTTTCTAACTCAGTATTTTATAATTCATTAGCATCATTATTCTTTTTCATAACCAAAATATCCCAATAATACCAGTGGGAATCCTTTCAAGATGGATACTGGGTCCTTTTTATATGTCCCCATCATTCTGTGAACACTTACTTTCTGGCACAATGATACAGTTTTTGGCTAAACTTGAGCTTTCCCTGCCCCAAACCTGGAATCAGCCATTTGCTAATGAGTCCTTCCTTTTATTGAGGAATAGTACTTGAAACCAAGTCTTGTGCTCATTATTACCGGATGATCATTAATTCTATGCCTTTTCAGTAGGTAGAGCTAGAAAATATATACATGTTTGTGTGTGCTTGTATGCTGTATCCTCTTTCACGCCTTGTTTTTTTTTCACTTAATCATTCCATGTACATTTACAGAGCTCTTTCTCATTCTTTCTATAGTTGCACAGTATTCCATTGTGTAATTGCACCATAGTTTATGAACTGGTCTAGTACAGATAGGCTCTTAAGTTGTTCCAATAATTTTGTAGTACAAATAATGCCACTACGAATAACCCTGTAGAAATTTTGTTCTGTATTTGTGGAGGGATAAATCTTCAGTGTAAATTCTCTGAAGCAGGTTTACTTTTGTTAGACATTGCCAAATTCCCCTCTAGAGAGGTTGTACCATTTTGCATTCCCAACAACAATGTATAAACGTGCCTGTTTTCTCACAGGTTTACACCATTTTAATTTCTATTTCCATTTCTCAGAGCTGAGAAATGGTATCTCAGTGCAGTTTTGTGTTTCTCTTCTTATGGGTAAAGGTGAACACTTTCTCATGCTTTTAAGATCCTTTCTCTTTTTTTTTCTGTAAGTTGTCTGTTCGTGTCTTTTGACCACTTGCCAGTCAGGTGTTTGGTCTTTTTCCCCCTTTATTTTTAAGTTTTTTAGATATTTGGGAGATTATCCCTTCATCTGGGATACATGTATTGCCATATTTTCTCCCACTTTGTCATTTGTCTTTTGATTTTGCTCAGAGTGTTTTACTTCTAGTCATTATGTGGTTTCATTTTTTACATTTAGATCTTTGATTCATTTGGAAATTATGATATATATTGTGAGGCATAGATCCAATTTTATGTTTTTTCAAATGGCTATCTAGTTATCTCAATACCATTTATTAAAATGTCTATCATTTCTCCAGTGGATTGAGATGCCAAGTTTTTCACATATTAAATTCCCATACATATTTTGTTCTCTTTCTGGATTTTCTATTCTGTTACACTGATTTGTCTATTCATATACCAGTACCATAAGACAGAGAGAGAAAGCACAAGCAGGGGAGATTGACAGAGAGAGAGGGAGAAGCAGGCTCTCTGCTGAGCAGGGAGCCTGATGCAGGGCTTGATCCCAGGACCCTGAGATCATGATCTGAGCCGAAGGCAGACACTTAACCAACTGAGCCACCCAGGAGCCCTACATTTTATTTTTTAGAGAAGTTTTGGGTTCACAGCAAAACTGAGCGGAAAGTACAGAGTTCCCATACACCCCTGTCCTCACACATGTACATCTTCTCCACTAGGGACATCCTGTACCATAACAGTACTTTTGTTACCATCAATGAACCTATATTGACACATAAGTATCACACTAAGTCAATAATTTACATTAGGTTTCATTCTTGGTGTTAGATATTCTATGGGTGTAAAAAAAACGTATATATATTCACCGTCATAGTATCATACACAATAGTTTCATTGCCCTAAAACAAGCTTCTGTGCTCTGCCTATTCATCCGTCCTTCCTCCTAACCCCTGGCAACCACTGATCTTTTAACTGTCTCTATAGTTTGCCTTTTCCAGAATGTCATATACTTGGAAGCATACAGTATCTAGCCTTTCCAGATTGGCTTCTTCCACTTAGTAATATGTGCTTATTTCCTCTATGTCTTTTCATGACTTGACAACTCATTTCCTTTTAGAGCTGAATAATATTCCAGTGTCTGGATGTACCACAGCTTATCCATTCATCCACTGAAGAACATCTTAGTTGCTTCCATGTTGTGGCAATTATAAATAAAACTGCTCTGAATATCTGTGTGCAGCTTTTTGTGTGGACATAAGTTTTCAGCTCTTTGGGGTAGATACCAAGGAGCACCATTGTTGGATTGTATAAAAATATGTTTTGTTTTGTAGAAACCTCAAACTGTCTTCCAAAGCAACTCTACTATTTTGTATTCCCATCCTCAGTGAATGAGAATCCCTATTGCACCATATCCTCTCCAGCATTTGGAATGGTCCATGTTTCAGATTTTGGGTATTTTAATAGGTGTTTAGTGGTATGTCACTGTTTTAATTTGCAGTTCTCTAATGACATGTGATATTGAACATCTTTTCATATGCTTACTCGCCATCTGTATACCTTCTCTGACTAGGTTTCTGTTCAGGTCTTCCACACATTTTGCATCTAAGTTGTCATTTTCTTGTTGTTATCTCATTTTCTTATTATTGAATTATTTGTATTTTTGGGATAAGTGTTTATCAGATGTGTCTTTTGCAAACATTTGTTCCCACATTATGGCTTGTCTTATCATTCTCTTGAAAATTATCTTTTGCAGACAGGAGTTTTAAATTTTAATGAAGTCCAGCTTATCAATTATTTATATCATAGGTCATGGCTTTGGTGTTATCTCTAAAATGTCATTGCATAGCCAATGGTATCTGGATTTTTCCTATACTATCTTCTAGGAGCTTTATAGCCTTGTGTTTTGCATTTAGGTTTATGACCCATTTTGAGTTAATTTTTGTAAAGGATGTAAGGTCTGTGTCTAGATTCCAGGACCATTTGTTGAAAAGACTATCTTCATTGCCTTTCTCCTTTGTCAAAGATTTGTTGACTATATTTATGTGGGTCTACTTCTGGGCTCTTTATTCTGTTCCATTTACCTGTTTATTATTTTGCCAATACTACTGCCTTGATTACTGTAGCTTTATAGTAAGTCTTAAAGTTGAGTAGTATTAATTCTCTGATTTTGTTCTCCTTCAATAGCGAGATGGCTATTCTGGGTCTTTTGCCTCTTCATATAGACTTTAGAATCAGTGTGTCAATAACCATAAGATAACTTTCTGGGATTTTGATTGAGATTGCATTGAATCTATAAATCAAATTGGGATGAACGGACATCTTGACAATATTGAGTCTTCCTATCCGTGAACATGGACTATCTCTCCATTTATTATTTATTTGATATCTTTCATCAGTTTTGTAGTTTCCCTCACATAGGTCTTATATTTCATTAGATTTATACCTAATTATTTCTTTTGGGGAGTGCTAATGTAAATCATAATGTGTTTTTAATTTCAGATTCCACTTGTTCTTTGTAATATATAGGCAATTGATATTTGCATATTAACTTTGTATCCTACAACCTTGCTATAATCACTTATTAGTTCCAGGAGTTTTATCAATTATTTTGGATTTTCTATATAGATGATCATTTCATCTGTGAACAAAGATAGTCTTGTTTCTTCCTTCCAAACTATATACTTCTTGTTTTATTGCGTTAGTAGGACTTCCTGTATGAGGTTGAAAAGCAGTGATGAGAGGGACATCCTTGCCTTGTTCCTAATCTTAGTGGGAAAGGTTATTTCTCACCATTGAGTATGATATTAGCTATGGGTTTCTATGGATAATTTTTATCAAGTTGAGGACGTTCCCCTCTATTCCTAGTTTACTGAAATTTTTTACCATGAATGGGTGTTGGAATTTGTCAAATGTTTTTTCTGTCTTTATTGATATGATAATATGATTTTTCTTTTCTAGTCTATTGATATGATGGATTACATTAATTGATTTTGAATGTTAACAGTCTTGCATACCTGGGAAAAACCCTACTTAATCAAGGTGTGTAACTCTTTTTATATATTGTTGAATTAGATACGCTAATATATTGTTAAGGATTTTGAATCTATATTCCTAAGATATATTGGAATTCTTTTCTTGTAACGTCTTTGTTTGGTTTTGATATTAGGGTAATGTTGGCCTCATAGAATGAGTTAGGAAGTATTCCCTCTGCTTCTATTTTCTAGAAAAGATTATAGAAAGTTTGTATAATTTTTTCCTTTAAATGGTATAATTCACCAGTGAATCTTATTTGGGTCTGGTGCTTTCTGTTTGTAAGGTTATTAACTATTGATTCAATTTCTTTAATAGATGTAGGACTATTTAGATGTCTATTACTTTTTGTGTGTGTTTTGGCAGATTGTGTCTTCCAAAAAATTGGTCCCTTTCATCTAGGTTATCAAATTTGTGGGCACAGAGTTGTTCATAATAATATTCCTTTATTTTCCTTTTAATGTGCATGGGATTTGTAGTGATGTCCCCTCTTTTATTTCTGATATTACTAATATGTGTCTTTTTTCTTAGGTAACCTGGTTTGAGGCTTATTGATTTTAGTGATTTTATCAAAGAACCAGATTTGGTTTTGTTGATTTTATTGATTTCTTCTTTTCTATTTCATTGACTGCTGCTCTAATTTTTATTATTTCTTTTCTTCTGTTTACCTTGGATTTAATTTGCTCCTCTTTTTCTAGTTTCCAAAGGTGGGAGGTTTTATTGATTTGAGATCTTTCTTCTTTTCTAATATGTATTTGATGCAGTAAATTTCTCTAAGTACTGCTTTCACTTCATCCCATAAATTTTGGTAAGCTGTATTTTCACTTAGTTCAAAATATTTTAAAAACTCATCTTGCATTTTCTTCTTCGACCCATGCATTATTCAGAATTGTGTTGATTGATCTTCAAGTATTTTGAGATTTTTCCAGCTATCTTTCTGTTGTGTCTAGTTTAATTCCATTGTGGTCTAAAATCAGACACTGTATGACTTTTATTCTTTTACATTTGTTAAGGTGTGTTTTAAGGCCAAGAATGTGGTCTCTCTTGGTGAATGTTCCATGTGATTTTGAGGAGAATGTGTATTTGTCTGTTGTTGGATGAGGCAGTCTATAGATGTTAATTATATCCAGTTGATTGATGGTTCTGTTAAATTCAACTATATCCTTACTGATTTTTCTGCCTGCTGGATTTGTCCACTTCTGAGAGAGGGGTGTTGAAGTCTCAAACAGTGGATTCATCTATTTCTCCTTGCAGTTCTATCAGTTTTTGCCTCACATATTTTGACATTGTTTTAAAGAGCATACACATTCAGGATTTTTATGTTCTCCTGAAGTATTGATCCCTTTATCATGATATAATGCCCTTCTTTATCCCTGGTAACTTTCCTTGCTCTGAAGTCTGCTCTGTTTGAAATTAAACAGTTACTCCAGCTTTCTTTTGATTAGTGTTAACAAGATATATCTTTCTCCATTCCTTTCCCTTTAGTCTATATGTGTCTTTATATTTAAAGTATGTTTCTTGTATATAACATATAATTGTATCCTGTTTTTTGATCCACCTTGATAATCTGTCTTTAATTAGTGTATTTGGACCATTGATGTTTAAAGTGATTATTGATAAGAGTTGGATTAATGTCCACCATATTTTTGCTGCTTTCTACTTGTTGCAATTCTCTGTTCCTATTTTTGTCTTCCTGTTGTGTGCCTCTTGTGGTTTTATTTATTTATTTATTTATTTATTTATTTATTTATTTATTTATTTATTTATATTTACTGTGGTTTTTTTTTTAATATTTTATTTATTTATTTGAGAGAGAGCACGTACAAGCAGGGGATTGGGGGGAGAGGGAGAATCAGACTCCCCGTTGAGCAGGGAGCCCAATGTGGGGCTCAATCCCAGGACCCAGAGATCATGACCTGAGCCAAAGGCAAAGACTTAAACCATCTGAGCCACCCAGGTGCCCAATTTTGTGGTTTTAATTGAACATCTTATAGGATTCCATTTTCTTTCCTTCCTTAGCAGTGTGTGTATATGTGTGTGTGTATGTGTAGTTTTTTAGTGATTACCCTAGTTTGCACATTTACAACTAATCCAAGTCCATTTTCAAATAACACCATATTGATTCATGAGTAGTGCAAGTAATTTATACTAACACAATAATCCTAACTCATCCCTTGTATTATTGCTGTCATTCATTTATACATAAGCATATATAATATTATGCACATACATAATTGAATACATTGTTGTCATTATCATTTTGAGAAAACTGTTACCTTTTAGATCAATTAAGAAAAACAAAAATGAAAGTTTTTATTTTACCTTCACTTATTCCTTTGCTGCTCTTCTTTATGTAGATACAAGTTTCTGATCTATATAATTTTCCTTCTCTCTGAAGAACTTCAACATTTTTTGTCAGGCAGGTCTACTGGCAACAAATTCCCTTAATTTTCTTTTGCCTGAGAAAGTCTTCATTTCTCTTTCCCTTTTGAAGGATAATTTCACAAGGCACAGAATTGTAGTTTGGTGTTTTCTTCCTCTGAACACTTTCAATATTTCACCCCATTCTCTTCTTGCTTGCATGGTTTCTGAGAAGTTGAATATAATGCTTTTCTTTGTTCTTTTTTTTTTTAAGATTTTATTTATTTATTTGACAGAGAGACACAAGTCTCTCACAAGGCGAGAGAGGGAACACAAGTAGGGGGAGTGGGAGAAGCAGGCTTCCAGCTGAGCAGGGAGCCTGATGCGGGGGGCTTCTTTGTTCTTTTATAGGCTGTTTTCCCCCTGTGACTTCTTTTAAGATTTTTTTATCTTTGATTTTCTGCAGTTTGAATATGATGTGCCTAGGCTTAAGCTTCTGTTTTTGTTTGTTGGCATTTACCCTGCTTGGTAACTCTGAGTTTCCTGGATCTGTGGTTTGGTGTCTGATACTAATTTGGAGAGATTCTTGGTCATTATTGCTTCAATATTGCTTGTGTTCCTTCCTTTCTTTCTTCTTCTTCTTCTTCTGGTATTCCTATTATATATACATTATACCTTTTGTAGTTGTCCCACAGTTCTTGGATATTCTGTTCTGGGTTTTTTTCAGTCTTTTTTCTCTTTGCTTCTCAGTTTTGGAAGTTTCTATTGTCATATCCTCAAGCTCAGAGGTTCTTTCCTCAGCCATGTTTAGCCTACTCACGAGCTCATCAAAGCCATTCTTCATTTGTTAGTGTTTTTGATCTTTAGCATTTCTTTTTGATTCTTTCTTAAAATTTTCATCTCTCTGCTTAATTACCCATCTGTTCTTGCGTGTTGTACACTTTTTTCATTAAAGTTCTTAGCATTTATTCATAGTTTTAAAAAATTCCTGTTCTGATAATCCCAACATTCATGCCATAGCTAACTCTGGTTTTTACACTTATTCAACCTCTTTAAACTATTGCCCTCCTAGCAAAGGAATATGTTCACAAACCCCAAAAATTCTCAGTGTTTTTGGGTGGGGGGTTGTGGAGATATCATCATGCAGGCATGTTCACTTACTAAGTCAGTATTCAGTGTCTTTCACCTCCCTGGGAGTTTGGGAAGTTGGACTGAAAGTTTCGGGGTTCTAATCAAGGCTTGGCCTTTCTGGCAATCAGCTCCCATCCTGAAGATATCTAGGGGTCTGCCAAGAGTTAACATATGATGCTCCTGTCACTGAGAAAATTCCAAGGGATTTAGGAGCTCTGTGTCAGGAACCAGAGACAAAAACCAAATATATATTCCTTATTATACCATGTATCTTTTAATACTTTTTGTTCCATTTGTTGTTTCTCTTCAGAAGCCATCAACTATGCCTATATACTTATATATTTAATAGTATTTTTATGTCTTCCATATCTATCATTTCTTCTCTACTCTTAAAAAAAAAAACAAATATCCAGCCTGTGTTTTTTCATTTTTTATTTTTCTCAAAAATATCTTTTTATAGTTTGTGTTCTATACAAGGTTAACATATTACATTTGTTTAATAACTTCTTATCTTTTATTTTGTGAGTTTTCCTCCACCTCCCTTTTTGCCATTTACTGAAGAAACTCCATCATTTGTCCTGTAGAATTCCCTATAATCTGACTTTAGCTGTTTGCAGCCTTGTGATACAGTTTAATAAGTTTCTCTGTTTTGCATCTCTCTCATACTTATTTCCTATAAATTGATCATGAGATATAGAGTCTTGATAAGATTTTTTTTTTTTTTGCAAGACCACTTCACATTACTTCCTATTGTATTGTCTTCAAGAGGCATATAGTATCTGGTTGTCCCACTATTACTTATGTTAAAATTGATCAGTTGGTTCAGGTATATCAGCATGATCCAGCCATAATAAAGTTCCCCTTCAACTTTTTGTTCAAACTGATTGCTTTAGCACCCATTGATGATTGATGGCAGGCTCCATTATTTCACTAGGGTTGGCACAATTATTATTCTTTTATTCTTTCATAGTTTCTATGTACAGTAGCTGAAATTCTTCTCTGAAGAATTCCCTTCTATCAATCATTTGGTTACTGTGAAATACAGTTTATACAGGCAAGGCAGAAAAATGTTACTCTTTTCCCTTTCCCTTTTTTCCCCAGTGAATTTGGTGACCTAGCAAACTCCAAAGGTGACCAATGAGGTTTCTTTTCAGTATTGTTATGAATTTATGATTTTATATGATTGGGTGTATATATGTGTATCTATACATATACACACATACATATACATATATATTTCCAAGTATATAATTATGTGCTTCAGTTTATTCCAGTCCTTACTTGTTTTGTTGCTCAAACCATCTTATCTTTGGCCAGAAGATCCCCTTCAAAGTTGGCTTCCCTGATCATTTTATTTATTTATTTATTTTTAAAGATTTTATTTATTTATTTGACAGAGGGGTGGGGGGAGAGCACAAGTAGGCAGAGCAGCAAGCAGAGGGTGAGGGAGAAGCAGGCTCCCCGCTGAGCAGGGAGCCCAATGTAGGGCTCGATTCCAGGATGCTGGGATCATGACCTGAGCCGAAGGCATATGCCCAACTGACTGAGCCACCCAGGCGCCCATTCCCTGATCATTTTAAACTCTTTGTTCTTTTTTCGCTTCATTTGATAAAGCCAATTAAGCAAATGGAGCCAGGAACAGAATAAAGTTTAATATTTACCTATTGATTCTCTAAATTTTCACTTAAGTAATTCTAAGCGTGTACTTGAATCCCCAGGAGTCTGAAGAATATTCTATTTTAAATAATTTATCCAACAGTAAAATTCATGCTCTAGGAGGATGTACCATGTTTATCTTATGATTTCATATACCCTATGTCATATCCTAAAGTTATATCTCCCCCAGTCTTATGATATTATGATTTAAGAAGCTATTAGGATACTTCCTCAACATTAAACCAAATAATTATGACCAACATAGCCCTCCCTCTTCATATGGCTAACACTGTCTTTTCTTTTCTATCTTTTTTTTTAGAGAGAGAGAGAGCATGAGTGGGGAAGGGCAGAGGAAGAGGGAGAGAGAATCTTAAGCAGGCTCCACACTTGGAGTGACATAGGGCTCGATCTCACAACCCTGAGATTGTGACCTGAGCTGAAATCAAGACTTCGATGCTTAACTGACTGAGCCACCCAGGTGCCCCAATATTGCTAACATTTCCAAATATCTCCCTCTCTATTGACTCCCTTTAGCCTATAAAATTGCTCAAATCTCTTTCTGAAAATAAACAAGAAATAAAACTTCTCCTGGCTGTTGACCTTGCATTTATCTTGAATAGTTTCATCTCCCTCTTTCTCTTCTCACTAAGCCTCTTAATGTCTCTATGCCGTCCTTTTCCAGTTCACTCAACAATTCATTCCAACAAAAAGTAATCTGATGACTATCATTGATATACTCCACATTGCCCGTCCAGTTGAACTTTTTTTTTTTTAATTTTTACAAGACCTCTTGGATGAATTAACAGAACTGATTACTTACTCCCTGTTCAAGACTCTTAGATGAATTTACATAACTGATTACTTACTCCTTGTTCAAGACTCTTTGGCTTTTAGGCCACTCCCCTTCTCCTGGCTTCTGATCTCAGCAACATGTTCTTCTCTTCCTAAATCCTCACTTGGAGTGATCTCTTTATTTTCATGGTTTCAAATATAATCATTTTCCTGAATGAGCTAGACTATGTGGTGCTATTTCCCGCTGAACTTCCAAACCTGCCCCTGGGCTTTCTTTGCCCCGGATGGAATCTTAGGAAGGAGCCAGAACTTCTCCAGCCCCTTTGTCATAAGAACAATCTTGTCATAAGAATATTAAAATTTGGGGAGCCTGGGTGGCTCAGTTGGTTAAGCAACTGCCTTCAGCTCAGGTCATGATCCTGGAGTCCCAGGATCGTGTCCCGCATCAGGCTCCCTGCTCAGCAGGGAGTCTGCTTCTCCCTCTAACCCTCCCCCCTCTCATGCTCTCTCTCTCTGTCTCATTCTCTCTCTCAAATAAAGAAATAAAATCTTAAAAAAAAAGAATATTAAAATTTTCAGGCCATCTAATGTTATATCAAAATCCAAAACTTGGGGCGCCTAGGTGGCTCAGTCATTAGACGTCTGTCTTCGGCTTAGGTCATGGTCCCGGTGTCCTGGGATCAAGCCCCATGTCGAGCTCCCTGCTCAGCGGGAAGCCTGCTTCTCCCTCTCCCATTCCCCCTGCTTGTGTTCCCTCTCTCGCTGTGTCTCTCTCTGTCAAATAAATAAAATCTTTAAAAAAAAAATCCAAAACCTCACTTAAATGAAAGCATCTCCCTACCCTCTCCCAGTTTAAGTCTCTGATGTAAGATTGCCTGCTGAATATATTTCCTTTAAGTGTGGTAGCGAACTCTGTCCTTTTTGTCCCTCTGGCATTTCTTGTGTCATCTCCCCTCACTGTAGTATAAGCTTCTTCTTCTAGGAGATACCACAGGTGATTTGAGTGGGGCTGATCCCACTGGCACCCATGAGACAAGAGTCAGCCCAGGCCTAACCAACCAGAGTACCTCACCTCTCTCATCACTGATTGGTTGAGAGGTAGAGTTGATTAGAGATAAGCCAATTGGAGCTGTACCCAGATATTTGCTGCTAGAACTATCCACCAGGGATACTTAGCTGTTAGGCTGGATATGAGTCTAAAGACTAGTGGCCATTTTGCTCACCATAAAGACTGACAGAAAAAGAGCCCTCCATATCAGTTGAGCCTCTGTGAACTCATCTGAGATAGATTTTACAACTTTCACTTGAAAAAGGCATGACAGATTCCTATAGGAAATTTAAAATCCTGAAACATGTCCAAAATGAATTATTTTTTCTTCCCCTTCTACTTTTATTCCTTCTATCTCTACCAACTCTTATATTTTCAAGTAAAAAAAAACCTGGCACTCAACTCTTTCCTTGTCTCCTGCATTCAACAAATCTCAGTCCTATCTGTTCCCCAAACTAAATATCTTTAGATATCTCTAGAGTCCTTCCTTTTCTTTCTGTACATGCCCTAGTCCAAGCCTTCATCCACCACTTGTCAGATCCTTACAATGGCCTCCTTTTCTGGTTTTTCTTTTGTGATCTTACCTGATTAAATCTGTTCAGTCACCAGAAAAGTCATGCCAAAACACAAATCTGGCCTTACCACTACCCATCTGAAAATACCTCAAATTTGGTAAATGGTTTCTAAGATTAAGTCCAACCTTCTCATCAACCAACAAAGCCTTCCATGACCAGGTTTTGCCTACCTCTTGTCTCCCACCTCCTTCCATCAATTTCTATTGGGAAATACAAAACTGTAATCCCCTGTTGACACCAATTACACAGTTCCTGCTCCCTCTGCCTGGAATGCCTCTCTTCTACCCCCTTTTCACCTCTGCTAGGGCCTTAGTTCTTCCAGAAAGCTGTTTTTAGCTCCTAGGCAAGGCCAAGTGCCCCCCACTTAGGATCCCTTAATAGCCAGTAAGTAGCTTTTTCCATATTCTATCAAAATCCTTTCTTTCATCTGTTTTCCTTATTGTAAGCAATGTGAGTATGGGGACTGTGTCTTACTCATCTTTATATCCCCAGTGTCTGGCATTCAATATATGCTTTTTGATAAAATTGTCCCTTTTTTAAAAAAAAATTTGTCAAACTGTCTGAAAATTCGGGCGCCTGGGTGGCTCAGTTGGTTAAGCGACTGCCTTCGGCTCAGGTCATGATCCTGGAGTCCCAGGATCGAGTCCCGCATCGGGCTCCCTGCTCGGCAGGGAGCCTGCTTCTGCCTCTGACCCTCCCCCCTCTCATGTGCTCTCTCTCTCATTCTCTCTGTCTCAAATAAATAAATAAAATCTTTAAAAAAAAAAAAAAAGGGGCGCCTGGGTGGCTCAGTTGGTTAAGCGACTGCCTTCGGCTCAGGTCATGATCCTGGAGTCCCGGGATCGAGTCCCGCATCGGGCTCCCTGCTCGGCAGGGAGTCTGCTTCTCCCTCTGACCCTAACCCCTCTCATGTGCTCTCTCTCATTCTCTCTCTCTCAAATAAATAAATAAAATCTTTAAAAAAAAAAAAACTGTCTGAAAATTCACCATAGATATATTTCGGGGCATCAGATATTCTTGGTAAAAAGTAAAATCCACCTTGCCTATTAAGTTTCACAGTTTAAAATGAATCAATTTGATTAGAGTTACTTTTATTTTAAAACTCCATTGATATGGGTCATTAAGAGAATAGATGTGGAAAGACAATACTGTATACTAGTTAAAGAATTCAATCCGTAGAGTCAGACAGTTGGAGTTCCCAAGGTAGAATTCTGATTCTGCTCTGGTTATGCATAAGCTGTGTGACTTTGGCAAATTACCTAGCCTCTCTAAGTCTGTTTTCTTACCTGTAAAATGAGAAGTGTTTTATGTACTTCATAGAGCTGCTTTAAAGATTATATAATACAAGAAATACAAGTGCCTCTTACACTGCCTATATGGCACATACAAATATTCAATCCCAAGTAGCTGGTATCATTATTGTTATTAATAAAGGCAGGTCTGGGAAGATGCCACATGTGGGGAAGGACACTGGGTGGGGCAGGGAGAGGCAACATCCCAACCTTGAAACTTTGTCTATAGCAAGCTCAGCTCAAAGCAGAGTCTGGTTCATAGACCAGACTGTTCTATGTTCACAAGAAATTGGGGGATCGTGTCATAGGTATTTCTCAGTCACTGCCACACATACCCCACTTCTTATCTCTAGCCAACATGTCACCTGCCCACTGGAGAGAGAACTCAGAGTAATTCAGAAGAAAAACTAGCTATTGCCTGTCACCTATATAATCCTATGCAGTTCACAAAACTCCTTCACATCCATGATTCACCTAGACTCTACCACAAACCATGTGTTGGCATTTTTGTCTCCATTTTACAGATGATGAAACCAAGATTCAGAGAAGTTAAATGACTAACTCCAGGTCGTGAAACTAAAAAGTAGCTGAGTTGGATTCAAATGGAGGCCTTTTGATTCTAAGTCTAGTGCCTTTTCTAACACATGGTAAGAGATCAGGCAAAAGGGAGCACAAAAATGGGATGGGGAAGTAAGGCAGAAAGTAAGATCAGAGGATGAGAAAGAACTATCTGGCAAGGACAAAATCAGTAGGGCTGCCATCCCTCCTAAGGAGTAGAAGAAGGGGCAATGTGTTGGGGCAATGAAGGCCTTATGAGCAGGTCAAAAGAGGGTAATATGAATTATGATGAAACAATTATAGAATTTTTGACAAGGAAAATAACTTATCTGGAAAGCTTTGAAGAAATCATTGACTCTCCATTTTACAGATGAAAAAATCCAGATGCAGGGAGATACCTGACCAGCCTTTAGTCTCATACCATTAATGGGAGAGCCAGTCCAAAGACTAGCCAAAATGTACTGGTATGGGTGTGTTAAAATCTTGAAATGTCTTTTCCTTTTTAAAGATAGCTTTACTGGGGAGGTGGGAGCTGACTGGCTGGCTCAGTCCATTAAGCATGCGACTCTTGATCTTGGGGCCATGAGTTTGAGCCCCATGTTGGGCATAGAGATCACTTAAAAAATAAAAAAATAAAAATAAATAGCTTTTTGGGGTATAATTCATATACCATAAACTTCCCCCATAATAATTACTCAATAATTTTGAGTAAATTTATACAGTTGGGTAACCATCACCACAATCCAGTTTTAGAACATGTCTGTTCTAAAAAACACTGAAATACTTCAATAGTGTAAATAGTAAATAGTAAATAGCCACTTCCCTGAAATCCCCAAAAGAATCACCTTTCAATTCTCTGAATCACTCCAGGCCTCCCTATGATCAAATTACATTATCTGGTCCACAGGGCAAGGAGCATCCTGGCCCTTGCCCCAACATTGAGCGGCTTCTGTTCTTCCTGGTTGGTACCTTTGCTACATCTGTGCCACATCTGTTGTTAAATAACATAAGTGTCACCCCTGGAAGGATCAAGGCAAGCATTTAACTCCTCTGGTTCCTAATCTGAGCCTTTCACATAGCACCCTGCTTTTCAGAAAGACAGGAAAAAAAAAAGTGAACAAAAGAAAACAAGAGCTATGAAATTATGTCTACTTAAAAGACAGGTTTTGAAAGGTCAAGAGATTGAGCTGGTATCTATAGTGATGGTTACCTCTTCAGTAAAGGTGTTCTTATCTTGAGATTTATACATTTCTGCTGATGGATGAACTTCTGAGGGTCAGGTACCTCCCTGAAACACAAAATTTCATGAATATGCACATTTTTCTGTGGAGTGAGTCCATGGACAAAAAGAATAACTTGCTAAGAACATGTCTGATAAGAGGTTTAGGGGAGAAGCAAACAAGGAAGTTGCTCAAGGAGTACAGACCTGGGGAAAATAATTTTAGTTAGAGGGATAGGCAAAGGGAAGAAAGTGAAGACAAAGTTCTCTTGATTCACAGTTTTATTTACAAGCCAGATATGTATGTGAATCAACTATTTTTGACATCTAGAATAAGTCACACAGATTAGGTCACACATATAAACCCTTTGTTATTTTGCTAATTTTCTTTGTCCTTAATTAGGAGATTCACATGAAATGACTAGTTTGGGTTATGCTTTTCTTAAAGTACCACTCTAAATTGTGAATCTGGAGTTTTGCTACTTCAGTAAATCCCATCTATAGCTCAACTGGATTACATTAGCATTTTAAAATTGTTAACTAAGGCCCCCCAGTGTGTCTACATAAATTACAATGAAGTCAAGTTCATTCCTAGTATATCTGTAAATGTGATTTTGAAATTCAAAATAGTACACCATTCCCATTGCATTTTATCTTAGACTTTTTCTGATAGTATTTTGGACATATCATTTAAATTTTTGATGATCTCTACTAGGCACATGGAATTTGAAATCTGGAAGAGAACTTGAAGATTATGCAGTCTGATTTGCTCATTTTATTGATAAAGAAATAAACCCAGAGAGATTAAGAGCCCTGACCAAGCTTATTAATGACAGAGCTAGAACAAGACTACAAGCATTGGCTTCTTAGCTTGGTGCCTTTTTCAACATACAATTAACAAGCTAATGGTTACTGAACTGCCTACATTTCTCTGATGAGATCAGCCAGTAGGAGACTATGAACAAACCATCTGTGGAGACATAGACTCAAGCAAAGACTCCTCAACCCTGCCTCTTCACACTCTGGCAAGAGGATTCTCATAGGATAGCTCCTAACTCTCCAGTCTAGTGAATCACTAGAACTCAAACATTCATAAATCACATTATATTATCAATATTGTGGCATTTGCCCAGTGATCACTTTGTGAGTTCTTCAAGTTACTAGACTCTGGTTTCCCATATTTCCTCCCCTTTTCTCCCAGAAAGTCTCGCTGCTTTTAGTCCTCTCTGTCATAGGCTCTACTTTTGCATTGGTGGGGACCACCTCAGGCACATAAGTAGCTTGTGTATGCCCTCTTTTTTTTTTTTTTTTTGTCCTCCATGGAGATGGAGGAGGAGGGGGTAGTTTGTGAGATGAGGGAGAATCATCTCCTTGAACATGATGGCCATTTGTAATTGATGTGGAAATCAAAAAATTATCAAATCTAACAAAAATAATAATTATCCCCTAATATCATCTAATATGCATTTTATGTTTAAGTTTCTCCAGTTGTCTCAAAAATATCTTCTTTACGGTTGGTTTGAATCAGGATCCAAACAAAGTTAACATGACTGCGTTGGCTTAATATGTCTGTTAAGTGTATTTTATTGCAAATGGTGCTATTAAAAAGATTCTTTAAGGGTATGGGAAATTTTAATTTTACTATTGTTGAACTGTTTTCCAAAGTGATTGTCCAATTTTGCTCCTAAATAGAGCTTCACCCCACTTTTGGTATTGTCAGACATTTTGCCTATTGCCTATGTGATAGTAAGCCCCACACTGTAAGGAAATATGTAAGCCTGTCTTCAAACACTGTATAGTTAAAACATTTGACTTTTTAACAAGGTCATTTTTAACACACATAAAGCCCAAGGGACCAGATGTTGGTTCTGCTGTGAGGAGTATTAAGAATTCTGTTAACTCTCTTTTCTTATCAGTATGTCATAGCAGGTTGTTGGTTCTGATGATGTCATAATGCTTTGTTTGTGGGGTCATCTGATGTTACTTACACCTTAAGAAGAATCAACTTTTAAATAAAATGAACTTTAGATGGTAAAACCTGATCTTCTGGAGCAATTTTCAGAGATCATAGGGATAAAGATCTCCAGAAGAAAATATATATGGAAAAGCTTTCCTCTTTCATTGGGATATATGGGTTTTACTCACGGTTGAAATGTTGACAACACAACTGAGCTGACACCAGATGATTCCTTGTTGCTAAGAGCATCCAAACATTCCCCAAGGACACCGTCATTTTGCACAACAAAGGGAAAACCAGCCCATTTCTGGCAATAGGGTAGAATTCTAAGAGGAAAAAGGAAACCAATATAACTTCTTCTCTATAATAATACTTGGTTTAATATTATACTATAGGATAACTGGTGTATTTTAAAGATTTTTTTCCTTTTTGAACACATTTTACATTAGGGAATTTCCCAGAGAACATAATGATCTTTTTTTTTTTTTTTTAAGATTTTATTTATTTGAGGGAGAGCCAGCACAAGCAGGGGAGAGGCAGAGGGAGAGAGAAAGGGAGAAGCAGACTCTCCACTGAGCAGGGAGCCCCATGTGGAGCTCAATCCCAGGCCCCTGGATCATGACCCAAGCTGAAGTCAGGCACTTAACTGACTGAGCCACCCAGGGGCCCCCATAATGAGCTACCTTTGAGTGGGAAGGATGATATCCCACATTGCTCTTATAATTTAAATCTTACAGAAATTTCTAAAAAGAGCTCCAAGTTAATAAAATGACAGATTTTAAGCTTTTGTTCTGCTAAAGTAAAAGCCTTCTACTCAATGTATCAGCCATTTAAATCTTTAAAAGATAGCACAAGAACACGAGGTGCAAGCCTTTGGCTTCCATTTTCCTCTTAACCAATGATATCTTCAGTTTTGGGATAGCTTTTTAAAATGTGGCTCCTGATAAATGTTGACAGAACTGGTGCATTCCCAGAATAAATTCTGAATGCTCAGCTTTCCCTATTCAAATACATCCCTAGATCGAACGACCGCAAAACTGCCATGAAACAGGCTGAAGAGAAGTCCAGATGTTATAGAAGGTGTTAAGTGTATACTACAAGATGCATTGTTACATTAAAAAAAAAATCACGTCTAGGGTCAAATCTCTAAACAAATGTGAATGCCATAACAACCATAACTGTTACTGACACCGGTGAAGTTTAAAACTGACAGGTTGGGGTAAAGGGTAGACAACAGCATACGAACGAAAGAAAAACTTCAAACATTTCTCTTCCCTTTCAGATAAGTTTCAGCTCTACAAATCTACCCTTGCCTTTAAAATATCAATGTATTGTTTTGCTCTCAATCCTCATCTCATTGTACAAAGAAATCTGTGTCTTTCTCTCCCAAATTAGGAATATGAGAAGCCTTCCAGACCGTAAAGATCAAAATGCAGCCCCACGGAAAGTGGTATCCGCCCGAAGGGTGTGAAAGTGGGCATGGTGGTGTGGAGAAGACATCCGAAAGGGAAAAAAAATCTTCAAACCATACACCTGTGGTTGGAAAAACAAAACAAAAAGAAAAACCCACGGGATTGGAGATCATCAAGATCTTACGGTATACAGAGAAAAAAACGACAACCGTGGCCAGGTCAGACCAGGAGCGGCGTTTCTTAGGCGACCGGAATAGCTAGGTGAGGTAGCGGCGGACGCCAGAGAATTGGATGTGACTGAGGGTACCAACAACGCCATTTACCGCGCTCCCGCCTGCCCCTCCCCCCCTAAGGCCCAGCGCGCCAGCCAATCCCCTCCCGCCGTCCCCTTCCCACCGGAGGCCCCGCCCCCGGCGCCCAGGATGCTGGGCCCCCGCGGCGTGACGCGAGCACGGCAGCTCCGCCCCCTGCGTCTCTGGCCTCGCCGGCCTTGGGGGGATGGTTCCATCATGGCGTCAATGCAGGTGAGAGGAGTTTGCAGCATCTGGGCGGGCGAGGGAGCCGCCGAGAAGACGCAAGCGTTTTGTCGGGGGCGGTGTCTGGGACTCTGGGGCACCCGGACGGGCTCGGGAGCGGTCCTGGTGGCCAGTCCTTTCCGAGCTTCAGGACGTTGGGGAGGGGTGAGAGGTGGCGAGAAGGGCGGGGGAGGGGGGTCCTCGGTCGGTCGAAGCGGACACCAGCCGGCCGGGAAGTTGGGGGATAAAGAGGCTAAGAGGAGGAAAGGGCGAAGTTTGGCGTTGACTCGGCGGCAGTGGTCTCGGAATCACCTCTTGCTTAATAGACGCTGGCCTGCCCGCCCGCCCCAGGGATGCCTTCTCCGCTGTCCCCGGCCGGGCGGAAACAGCTGCTCTCGCCGTGTCGCTGGGGCAAGGGCGGCCCTGAGAGGGGCTGAGTGTGGGGGAGCTGAAAGGCGTTCCGAGAGAGGGCGGCTGGCTGCAAAAGCTCTTCGCGGCCTCTACTCAGGCCTCCCACGCCCAGCTTCCCTGACTGCTCGGCCTCTCGGCTCTCCTTTCTTTGACTCTTAATCCTTTGCCCCGTGGGTACCTTTCTCTGTTAGTCTTCGCATTCTCCACGAACGCTGGTCTGGCAGCTCACTTTGTCGCTCTTCCCGAAGCTGCCCATGGCCCATCAACATCATTTGCCGCCTAATATGCCATCTTCCCGAGATCTGAGTCACCAGCCCCCTTATACCTCCGGGATAGCTCGCCCTCAAAAAAAATTTTTTTTCCTACGGTGCCCCACCCTTGTGGTCGCGGTAAGGCTACAGTCCTTTGCCCTTCTTCCCTAGATCTTTAGTGGAATCTTAGTTTGGTAGGAGGCGTTTATCTACCTGACTTAGCAGTTCAGGGTTTTCTGGCTTTCCAACTTAATATACTTCTTTTTCCCAAACCCAAGGAGTTTGAATTTTTTTTTCAGGCGAAGATGGCAACCACAACTGCAGTTTTGTAGAGATTGACTCTGCATTATCTATAGCTTGCATTTAATTTTACAGATGAAGACTTAGCTCTAATGAGAACATGTAGGAAGAGAAGGTAGAACTGTTGTTTGGAGTGGCAGCTGAGTGCTTTTTAGAGTTTTAACATCTTAAAGAGATCTACGTTTTTCTTAGAAGGATTTAGTGCATTTGTTTCTGGAAGAATGAGCAAGTCTTCCTATCCTCTCCACCCTACGTTTTTTCCCCTCATTTCTAGGCGAGAACAGTTTTTCTTCTCTTTTCTGCATCTTCCTCTTTTGCACACATATTTGCTTCACATTTACTTCTGTGCCTTTGTGTTACCTGTCCCCTTTCAGCCTGTTTTCCTTGCGATATTCTTTTTACCTTTGCTTCTTCCTCTGGACTTTCCTGCAGAATAGAAAAATGTCTAACTTTCCTACTTGAAGGGATGTCACAAAAACGGTGCAGGGAAAAAACAATTTGAGGAAACATACTTTACACTGGTCTCCCCAGAGACGTTAGAGAAGTTTCGTCATTTGAGCCCAAAAAAGGAACTGTGGAACAATAGTTGAATAGTAGATGTATAAGACTAAGATTATTTGTATTAAGATTAAAACTGTTTTAAGACTGAAAATTATCGTTAAAATCCACAATACTTGTGATTATATTTGACAAGAAAATACAGGGATAACTAATTAGCTGGTTAGATTCAGACTTCAAGGGTCTGAAAAAAGGCAGATTTGCGTTTTTAAGAGAAAAAAATGAGTACAGAACTGAGTCAGTACAGAACTGAATGTTGATAATCTTGAATTTTACATGGCTACTTAAGTAATGGAAAAAAAAAAACCTACTTGCCAGTGAAATACTGCATTTTTCTGTGTTCCAAGTATTACCTCTGACTGTCTTACCACCCTTTATTCCTTTGTGTCTTCTGATTAGAGGAATGGAAAACTGATGCTTCCTATTTTAATTAAAACTAAATCCTTTTTGTATTTTTGAAATATCTGATACAGGTTTTCTGGTAGAATCTTGAAAAATAATTTTAATGTAGATAAATCAAGCTTTTTGAAACACTTCTTTGTGGTTATTCTGTCTTTGGTGAACAAAATTTTTTCCTGACCATCTTAATAGCAAAATTTTGTTTTAAAGATTTTTATTTTTTTAAAGTAATCTCTACAACCAATGTGGGGCTCGAACTCAAAACCCCAAGATCAGGAGTTGCATGCTCTACCAACTGAACCAGCCAGCCACCCCTTAATAGCAAAATTGAACTCTTCAAAACAACTGAACTACATATAAAACTGCAACCAAATTACAAAATTTGTTTATTCACTCATAAATTATTTTTCAAGGGCCTACTGTGTCTGGTACTGATCAGGGTGCTGGAGATAGAGCAGTGAACAAAAAAGCAGACAAGGATTTCTGCTCTCATGGATATAATAGTCTAGTTGGGAGAGACAGATAAGAACCAAATACTTAAATTAATTGCATATTGTATTAGAAGGTGATAATGCTACGAAGAGAAAGCATGGAAGGGAGTTAGGAGATGGATATTTTGGGGATTTCAGTTGGCGTGCTTAGGAAAAAAGTATACTATACACAAATGCTGCTCTGACCACGTCCTTACCCAAAAAGTTTTCAGATTTCTTTATCTTACGCCAGGATATTATTGCTGCTGAGAAGATGACTTAAGCTGTAAGAAGAACTATTTTTAAAACATACAAATTATAGAAATGTAGTACAGGATTTGATTACTTGATAAAAAGGAAATAGTCTTCAGAATCAACATCAAGTAAGGGTAGACTTCGGCTTTTTCACTGGAGAGTATTTTGAAGTTGAGGTTTTAACTCCTTTAATGTATTCCCAACCTTTTCTCATTTGGTACACATAGAAAATAATTTTTGAATCACACACTAAGGTGGATGAAGTAAAACAGTGGGGATGAGTATCAGTATTCTGTCAACATCTGTAATGCTGGGGATGCTCTACTCTAATACTGCCAAAGTTGTTCTTCAATATATAGTTAAAGGTTGTGGTTTTCAAACTTATTTGAGCCTTTGAGATTTTCTTGTTTTTTTTTTTTCTTTTTTTCCCTACCATTTCTTCCTAGAAGGAAGTCGCAAATTACCAAGATAATGGTTAGATTATGTTTTAAGAAAGCGTTCTTAGAGAATGGTGGGCTTCTGACAATACTTAAAAATGGCAGGAGTTAAAGAAACATCTCCATTTAATTGTAATAGTTCTAGAGATGTTAAATAACTCTTGTAGATTTTCTGCTTGCTTTTTCCTCTCTTACCTAATGGGGGTCTTACACTATTAACTGTTGATTTGACTAGATGGAAGGAGGTTAAGATTTAGGAACAGATGGATTATGAATGCGTGCTTATTTTCTGATGACTGAAATAATGTTGTGTCATGTTATTCACGACTCTGCACTGCTTTTTACTCAAGTGTCTGGCTGTAGCGGTTGAGAGAGGTGGAATATGGGCTCTTACTGACATTTTTAGTAGTCACATTGCCTTGACAGACTCCGTGTGATTATTGTTTGATTATGTGAAGGGTTACAGCATAATCAAAAGTTAGAAAATTGACTCATCTTGGATCCTAAGGCTTATTGAATACTGGGAACTTGGGGAATGTATATGCCTAGAATTATAGTATCTGAGAAGGTTGACTGGGTACTCTGGCTAGGGATAGAGAGCTGTTGGGACAAGTCAAGGAAAGGGGTACCAGTATAGAATAGAATTGAAGGTATTTTGTTTGAATGATTAACCTGAACATAAGTGAAGTACACGTGAATAAAGGATAAAGCTAAGGTAATCTTCTTAACTTTCAAAGCAGTCAATGGTACTTTCTTTTAGCTGTTAATCAATTACTGCTTAATGAGATGCCTTCTATTTTTATACTGAAGTGTTTGGGTGTTTCATTTAACTTTTCAGGTCTCTTCCACTCCCCTGGGCCATAGATCTCATGAGAATAGGAAAAATACCTTTTCTTTGTCTCTTAAAGTCACCTAGGGAGTACAGTAAATGTTCAACACTTAACACTTCAAAAACCGTTTCTAATTAGCAAGTTCTGCATTAGTTTAATTCTATTTTAGAGAAGTCTTTTAAGCAATTCCATAATAGTAAGATTGAGTCCCTATAAAGGAATAATTTAAAGTTCATATTTTTATATATATATTCCCCCCCAAAATTGGCTTATTTTCCTGATTTATATGTTTGCCATAACCTTAACGGTTTTCAAAGTATTTTTCTGTTCTTTGGATTCCAACCTTGTAAAATGGGAAGTCAGATAATCTTATTTCATTTCAATAGAGACAGTGACTTTAGGTAAGTAATCATTTATTTGGAAAGCGACTTACCCAAAATTACATAGCAACTGAGTGCTGAAACTGTGATTGGAAACCAACCTCTGAAATCTGTTGATGCTATGAAGTTGTATGTAACTAACATGTTAACAAGTTTGGTGTTGTAGAGAAATCACTGGGATAATTACTTTTCAGTCAAGAAGTAAACATTTACTAGGGTAATATTTTATAGCTAAGATGAGAGAAAAATATTCCTTATATTTTATAATATAGTTATGCATACATTTTAAAAAGGATCTTTATGCATGTACTTGTGCACTGAGTAAAATTATGGCAAATCTTTACTGTTCAAAGATAGTCTTTATTATCAAGGAGAGTTTTAAAAGTAGAGGTGATCTGGCATCTTTCTGAAAATATAGTTCTGCATAGTGTTTATTTGAACTGAACATTTGTTACATGTTATTTCTTTGTATCACTGCTGTCTACATTAATTTTATCTACAAAATACTCGTTTGTGTTTGTGGAGTGTTTTTAATAATTCTTCATTTGATAGCCTTTTTTGTGAATGCAGGTTTTGGGTCACCAACAAATGGTGCATGCCTCTGAGTTATTTTATTCTGAGAAAAACTAATCTCATTCAGTAGGTCTTGTAAAAACTTCATCAGGAAAAAAAGCACAGGATCTGGAATCAAGACCTGGATTTAGGTTCTGTTTCACTAAATATCTATGTTGCCCAAAAATTAGGGTATTAAGTTGGTGGTTAAGACAAAAGTAAATTAATAGAGAGGTAAACATGTATAAAACTACCTTTTTTTTTTTTTTTTTAAGATTTTATCCATTTGACACAGAGAGACAGCGAGAGAGGGAGGGAACTCAAGCAGGGGGAGTGGGAGAGGGAGAAGCACGCTCTCCTCCGAGCAGGGAGCCCGATGCGGGGCTTGATCCCAGGACCCCGGGATCAAGACCTGAGCCGAAGGCAGACATTTAACGACTGAGCCACCCAGGTGCCCCTAAAACTACTTTTTTGACTTTTTTTCCCAAACCTGTTTTTTTTTTTTTTTTGTAGTTTTCCTCACATTGGTACATGGCAACTTTATCCATCCATTTGTTTAACCAGAAACCTTGGTTTCATCCCATCCCCTAGTGAAAACATTGGCAAATTCTATCGAGCTTTACCTTCAAAATATATTCAGAATCGAACTGTTTATCCTTTCTTCCGAATTACTCCGAGATGTAAATCATCGTCATCCCTCATCTGGATTATATCAACAGTTTCATAACTGGTTTCCTGCTTCTGCCCTTGTTCCCTTACTGTCTTTTCTCAGCGCATTATTTAGATTCTTTCAAAACAAAAGTCTGATGTCATTTCACTTGTATCGCTTCTGTGGCTTCCCTGTTTTATTCAGAATATACAGTTGACCCTTTAGTAATGCATGGTTAGTGGTGCTGACCCCTGAGCAGTCCAAAATACATACATAGCTTTTGACTTCCAAAAACTTAGCCATTTGGTGCCTGGGTGGCTCAGTTGGTTAAGTATCTGCCTTCAGCTCAGGTTAAGATCCCGGGGTCCTGGGATGATGGGTCCTGCATCTGGCTCTCCGCTCAGCGGAGAGTTGTTCAGCGGAGAGTCATCTTCTCCCTCTGACCCTCCCCCCTCTCGTGCTCTCTCACTCTCTCACAAACACACACTCTCTCAAATAAAATCTTAAAAAAAAAAAAAACTTGGGCGCCTGGGTGGCTCAGATGGTTAGGCGTCTGCCTTCGGCTCAGGTCATGATCCCAGGGTCCTGGGATCGAATCCCACATCGGGCTCCCTGCTCCTTGGGAGCCTGCTTCTCCCTCTGCCTCTCTCTCTCTCTCTGTCTCTCATGAATAAATAAATAAAATCTTAAAAAAAAAAAAATTAAAAAAAAAAAAACTTAACCACCAATAGCCTACTGTTAGTTGGAAGCCTTACTGATAACATAGTTAACATATTTTGAATGTTATATGCAGTATATACTATATTCTTATAATAAAGTAAGCTAGAGAAAAAAGTTAAGAACATCATAAGGAAGAGAAAATGTATTTATAGTATTTATATAAAAAAAAATGCACATGTAAGTAGACCTGTGCATTTCAAATCCATGTTCAAGGGTCACCTGTAATCCAGAGTCCCTGTTAAGGCATAGAAGGCTTTAACTGTGTTATCTCATTCCTCTCCCCCCCCACCCCCCACCCCCTAACCTGCTCACTTAATCTATACACTCCTTGCTATTTCTACCTCTGGGCCTTTGTCCTTACTTCCCCTGCTTGGAGTCTTCATCTATCTGGATGGCTCACTTCCTTTATTCTCTCAGATCTTTGTTCAAATGTTGTTACTTAGAGAATCCTTCCTTGACCCCCAATGTAAAATAGCTCTTCCATCCCTGCCACTTATAATTCCCCTTACCCTGCTAAATTTTTAATAGCCCTGACATTATTAATTTATTTACTATTTCTCCTGAACACAACTCAGTACCTGGCATGTATAGGCCCTCAGTAAATGTTGAAGGAATAAATGAGCACAGCTTCTGGATTCAGATAAACTTGGTTTGAATTCTAGCTTTGCCACTTAATAGCTGTGTAACCCTATTACACAGCTTATTTAAAAGTAGAGGTGATTTGGCATCTTCCTAAAAATATTTTTATACAATATTTAAATATAGAATATTTTATAGAAACAGAACCCTATTACACAACCCTATTCTTTAACCCAGGGTGTAAAATAGGGATAATAAAACAATCATATGGGGTAAAATTGCAGATCACTTCATGTCATGGATCTTTATAGTTTTAGTGAGTTATAATGCTCTAAGCCTGTTATTTTGAACTACCCCTATCAGATACTTAAAAAAAAAAAAAATTGTCGGGGCATCTGGGTGGCTCAGTCGGTTAAACATCTGCCTTTTTTTGGCTCAGGTCATGATCCCAGGGTCCTGGGATTGAGTTCCCTTGTATTATTTCACTTGTATCGCTTCTGTGGCTTCCCTGTTTTATTCAGAATATACAGTTGACCCTTTAGTAATGCATGGTTAGTGGTGCTGACCCCTGAGCAGTCCAAAATACATACATAGCTTTTGACTTCCAAAAACTTAGCCATTTGGTGCCTGGGTGGCTCAGTTGGTTAAGTATCTGCCTTCAGCTCAGGTTAAGATCCCGGGGTCCTGGGATGATGGGTCCTGCATCTGGCTCCCTGCTCCACTGGGAATCTGCTTCTCTCTCTGCCCTTCCTTTCACTTGTTCTCTCAATTTCTCTCTAATAAATAAATAAAAATCTTTAAAAAAAGATTGATTCCTCTCCTGTATTGGCTTTCAGTGGAAAAGAAGCAGATTTCCTATATGATCCTGTGTCATATGAGATGTCTCCTATTTCCACACTATAGGAAGGAGAGAGGAAGGTTTTTTTTTTTTTTTTTTAAAGATTTTATTTGAGAGAGCATGAGAAAGCATGAAGTGGGGGGAGGGAGAGGGGACAAGCAGACTCCCCACTGAGCAGGGAGCCTGTTGTGGGGCTGAATCCCAGGACCATGGGATCATGACCTGAGCTGAAGGCAGACCCTTACCGGACTAAGCCACCCAGGCACCTTGGAAGTATGGTTTCTAATTAGCATGTATGCTTGACTAATTCTCAAATACTGAAGAGGATTAGCGAAGTAGTATTTTGAATCTTCTATATCAGTTTTAAATGGCACATTCAGTTTTTTCTTTAATTGAAATATAATTCATATGCCATAAAACTTGCCATTTTTATTAAAGTGTACAGTTCAGTGGTTTTTAATATATTTACAACCATCATCACTATCTAATTCCAGAACATTTTCATCATCCCAGAGGAAACCCTTTACCTGTTGGAGTCACTCCCATTCCTTGACCATGCCCCACAGAATTCACTGATCTGTTTTCTCTGTTGGTTTGCCTATTCTGGGTATTTCATATAAATGGAATCATACAATATGTGGTCTTTCATAACTGGCTTCTTACCATAATGTTTTTGAGGTTCGTTGTGTTGTAGCTTTTATCAGTACTTAATTCCTTTTTATGGCTATGAGTTCATTTTATGGTTATCTATCTACAGTTTATTCATCAATCGATTGACATTTGGGTGGTTTCCTGTTTCCATTCATCAGTTAATTGGCAGTGTATCGTTTCTACTTTCTGAATAATGCCGCTATGAATATTCATGTACATGTTTTTATTTGGGCATGTTTTAATTTGTCTTAAGTGTATACCTAGTGGCGGAATTGCTGGGTCATTTGGTAACTCTGTGTTTTACTTTCTATGGAACTGCCAAACATTTCCATGAGAGCTGCAGTATTTTACATTTTACATTCCCACCAGCAGTGTGGAAAGGTTCGTTTCTACACATTTTGGCCAATATTTGTTGTCCTTTTTTTTATTATTATAGCTCTCCTAGTGGATGGGAAGTGATATCTCCTTGTGGTTTTGATTTGCATTTCCCTAATGACTAAGGATGTTGAGCATCTTGCATTTATTGGTAAATTTCTTGAAGAAATGTCTATTCAAATCCTTTGCCCATTTAAAAGTTGAAGTTGTCTTTTGAGTTGTAATCGAGTTTTTTGTGTATTCTGAATACAAGCCCCTTATTAGATAAATGATTTGCAAACATTTTCTCCTGTGAGTTGTTTGCACATTCTTGATGGTGTCCTTGAAAGCACAAAAATTTTTAATTTTGTTGAAGTCCAATTTATCTGTTTTTTTTTCATCTGTCATTTATGCTTTTGGTGTCATATCTAAGAAATCATTATCTAATCCAAGGTCATAAAGCTTTACACTTTATTACAGCTCTGTATTTTTCTGAGATTGTTACAGCTTTAGCTCTTACATTTGGGCTTTTGATTCGTTTTGATTAACTTATGTATGAGGCATATTTAGTTTTATAGCATTAATATAGCAGCTTGTTGTGTTTTTTGTTTTGTTTTTTTTTCTTTTTGAATTTGCATAGGCCCAAGCTGAGAGCTCATTAGATTTGATAGTATCCTGCTGGATTCAAGTTATTTTTCTAGGTTGAGTGGAACTGTTAAGCTGTTTTTCAGATAAGAATTTATATTGTAGCCTTCTACTAAGAAATGTGATTGTGATCGTAATAAACTATTACTGAGAATACTTACTCATCTATCAGCTTTTATAGTAATTAAAATTGGCATACCAACTTCAGTTTTTAGACTTAAAAAGCTTTGAGCCATAGGGCATTTTTAGAGGTCATCTAGTTCAACCATCATACTTTTTCTTTAAGTCATTGCTGCATTTTGTGATTAGAGGTAGTTGGTAACATATGATTTGTTTACTTTTGTACTACATGAAGATATATTGAGCAAATTGAGTATATAGTTTTTTTTTTTAAATATAGATTTGGTGAGGAAAATTGTCACATTCTTAGGAAATCCAATTTAGGGATTCTAGTGGAGAAAATTACATAGGTGAGCATATTGGTGTCATCTTAGTTCTTGAGGTTGCTTAGTGTAAACCCTCATAGAATTCATTGTAACAATTAGTTTGAGCTACCTTGATTTGATACTTCTACCTTGATTTGGTACTTCAGTATTCATGGATTCTGTATCTGTGAATCTGCCTGCTCGTATAATTTATTTGTAAGCCTAAAATCAACCCTCATTGTGCTTTTGTGGTGATTTGCACACATGTGCAGAGCTGTGAAAAATTGGAGTAGCTAGATGTGCATGTTCCCAAGTGCGGTCAAACAAGACAACACTCTGCCTTGATTTAGCTGTCATGCTGTAAACAGGTGTCCTTTTCTCAGTCTATTAGTGCCACGTTTTTTGCATTTTGGTGCTTTTGGGGATTTCACTGTTTAAAATGGCCTCCAAGCAAAGAATTATAGTGCTGTCTAGTGTTCCTAATAGCAAGAAGACTGTAATGTACCTTATGTAGAAAATATGTGTGTTAGATAACCTTTGTTCAGGCATGTGCTGTTAGCCTTGGGTTCGACGTTAGTGAATCAACAACATATATTAAGGAGTCTTTAAACAGACACACGAAAACCTAGGTTATTAATTGGTTGAATGTGGCCCGAGGATGCAGAAACATACCTCTGTATTTCCCTTAGGAACAATTGTTCAGTATTTGCTAATTTAGTATTTGCTGTCACTTAATAGTCTATAACATAACTACTGTAAATAATGAGAATTGGCTGTATTTTGATTTAAATTTCAGTCTGCCTCAGGGTGCCTGGATGGCTCAGTTGGTTATACGTCCCACTCTAGAGTTCGGCTTAGGTCATGATCTCAGGGTTGTGAGGTTAAGCCCTGCATAGGGCTCTGCACTGGCCATGGAGCCTGCTCAAGATTCTCTCTCCTTCTGCACCCTCCCCCCCGCCCCTAAGAAAATAAGTAAATTTCAGTCTGCTTTTGATTTGAAATGTGTTGAAACCAAGTTAAAACTGGTTTAAAATATAATGTCCTTGCTACCTCCAGGTTTTTTGTTTGCTTTTTCCCCCATTTTATACTGTAGATCAGTACTTTCTCCTTGTTTTTTTTGAGTTACCCATACAATTCGAGTGAGTGGTTTTCCACTTTGGCATTGTATTGAAATCACCTGGGGAGCTTTTAGAGGAAAAAAACTATCCCCCGAGACTGATTTTAATTGGTCTGGCATGCATCTTGGGTATTGGAATTTTTCTCAGCTCCTGGATAATTCTTTTTGTTTTGTTTTTAAGATTTTATTTATTATTTACTTGAGAGAGAGAGAGAGCACATGCGGAGCGAGCCAGTTGGGGGGGCGAGGAGCCGAGGGAGTGGGGGACAAGCAGATTCCATGCTGAGCACAGAGCCTGATGGGGGCTTAATCCCTGCACCCTGAGATCATGACCTGAGCCAAAATCAAGAGCTGGACAGTTAACCCTCTGAGCCACCCAGGTACCCTACAGCCTAAGTGGAGAACTGATCTTCACTATAGTGGAGGAACTTAGGTGTGCAAATGATGTAAATTGGATATGATGTAATACATCTCCATGGACCAGATTTAGAGTTTAGGAGATAGTAGACATTTCAAAGTTGATACCTCTGGAGAGAACTTTAAGAACCAAATTTGAGCCTGAAAATGTTTATATGTATTCCGAGCTAGCTATATCCATTTCCTGTACATATCAGAACAAATGTTGACAGCTTTATCATTTTTAGTGAATTCTCTTGTTTGGTGGCTATTTTATACACAAAGTTCTGCTATGAGTTCTTCTGTGGAAGAGGATTAGTGAACAAAATACATTATGTGGCTGCTGTGTGGTCCTCTAGGCTGTTATGAGTTGAGTGATTGTTCAATGCCAATTGTGTACCTAGACAAACTTAGAAATTTTATGTCATGAATCTTTGGAGTTGAATTTGACTAGTTACAATCTCAAGTTGTTTTGTTGTTGTTTTAAATAATCTTAGGAGCCCTGTATTAAAATGAGTAACCCTTGGAATATTAGTCTTGTTTTTAGTCTTGCTAGCCCTTGCATCGCCCATCCTAAGGCCTATACTGAACTTTTTATCAGTCCATTAAAATCCCTGAGAGTCAAGGTTGTTTAGGATTCTGGGAGCTGGATTTATCTCCCCTCCCCTTTGGTTGAAGTGACATTACTGCAAACATGTAGATTCTGTTGTACCCTTACTTGCTAGGAAAACTTAGCAGTTCTTTTTAGTCACTTTTTTTTTTTTTTGAGATGGAGGGAGAGAAAATCCCAGCTGACTTGCTGCCTAGGGCAGAGCCCAACTCAGGCTTGATCTCACAACCCTGAAATCAAGACTTTGATGCTCAACTGACTGAGCCTCCCAGGCGCCCTACTTTTCAGTCACCTTTATATCAGACTTCCATTTTGAATTCTGGGTAGTTTGGTAGCTCCCCATCTTATTGTTTCTGGGATTAAAAAAAAAAAAACCTTTCTAGCAAGTTATTTAGTTAGCCCTTTTGCTTTTATACCTGACATCATGAATCCACCAAACTTAGTCTCAGTCCTCATAGTTATACATACTTTTTCTTAACTCAGAGCACTTTTTACCTCTTTTATAGTATTTTTCATTTCTGCCTTGTATATATTGTAAAGGTACTTTGTCTTTATTAGGTTTTAACACAGAGCAGTACACTAGAGGTGGTAAGCACTCAGATGTTTTCTGAGTATTCTATTTACTTAAATAGAACAGAAACTTAAATGCTTTTTTTTCAAAATAGGTCAGAAGTGATATGAAAACATTGATTTCTTGCTGTATGTCTTATTTCTTTGATGTCTATCTTTTGCTTCAGCTTCTGTCCTGCCTGGTCCCATTATAGAAACTAAAGAATTGAGTTGAATGGGAGAAAGTATACAGAATTTAAAATCGGTGTAAATTTCCTGTTAATTATATGCATCTCTTTCAATTTGATTAATATTTTGTTGGTAATGCTTTCACTTTGGAGAGACCTTTATGAACTCAGTGAAAATCTATTTTTTTCTCATTAGACTTCCAATCCACACCCTTGTCTTTTTTTTTTAAAGATTTTATTTATTTATTTGTCAGAGAGAGAGCGAGAGCACAAGCAAGAGGAACTGTAGGCAGAGGGAGAAGCAGGCTCCGCGCTGAGCAAGGAGTCTGATGCTGGGCTCGATCCCAGGACCCTGGGATCATGACCTGAGCTGAAGGCAGACACTTAACTGATGAGCCGCCAGGCGTCCCTCCACACCCTTGTCTTGACAGCAGATAATCTTAGATCTTGCGTCATTGATACTAAAATTATGTGATTGCTTTCTTCCTGAACCCAAATATGTTGTGTCTCAGGATACTTCTCATATCTGAAATTGTATTATTTTTCCAGATGTTTTATTCTTTGGGTGTGTCTGGGTGTGGTTTGGGTATAGCCAGTTTGTGTGTGCTTATAGAGGTGAAGGTGTGAGGTTGTTTAGGGTGGGCGTGTTTTGGTATAGGAAGTTTGTGATTAGTTCCTTTACATGTTGCAGAGGATAGAACATCTGTTGATGTCTAAAATGCAGACTGGTTTCTGATAAGCCTTTTCATCTTTAAACATAGTTAAAGCTTTTGCATAGTGACAGAGCTTTACTTCAGATTCTTCCAATTTAAAGTGTATGGAAGAAATCGGTCAGTTTAGAATACTACTACCAAAAACAAAACAAAAAACCAACACAAAAATCAACTCTGAATGATAGAGAAGTCTGGCTGAATCCTGGCAAGCCTGTAGTTTTCAGAAGTTTGTGTTGACAATGATAGAAGTACCAGAGAAAGCTAAGGTAGTTAATGGTGATGGCTTGGAAAGGATTATCCGTGATTCTAAACAGCAAAAGTGATGCGAATAGGTACTGCTTCTCTCTCTTTTTTCAGCACCTATTCTAAAATTACATTTTTGTACCTGCTTTTGACAGAAAGCAGATTTTTTAATTTAAAATATGTTGTTAATGTTTTTTATTATCTTATTTTACATTCATAAAGTAGCAAAAAAATAAGATAAAATTCAGCTCTAGTTTTGTAACTGAAAAAAAATTAAAGGTAAATTGATAATTTCCTAAACATAGGTTGCCAAAATTGATTATATAAATCAATCATTTATACTTTTCGTATTTCTTATTATTAGGATGAAACAGTGTAAATACATTTTATATTCTCTTTATTATTCAAATAGACTGTTTTGTGTTACTCTCCGGAAAAAAACGAGTTGTTGTTTTATTTGTGTGTGTGTGCGTGTGTGTTTTAAGTACTTCACACCCATGGTGGCCTTGAACTCAACGACCCTGAGATCAAGAGTCTCGTGCTCTTCCAAGCTGAGCCAGCCAGATGCCCCCAAGTTGTTTTAATCAAAATCTCAATGGCCTTGTATTTCCAGAAAGTTTACATACTAATGTTACAGAAGTTGTTGACTTCTTTTTTTTTTTTTAAAAGATTTTATTTATTTATTTGAGAGAGAGAATGAGACAGAGAGAGAGAGCACGAGATGGGGGAGGGTCAGAGGGAGAAGCAGACTCCCTGCCGAGCAGGGAGCCCAATGCAGGACTCGATCCAGGGACTCCAGGATCATGACCTGAGCCGAAGGCAGTCGCTTAACAAACTGAGCCACCCAGGGGCCCCGGAGAAGTTGTTGACTTCTGAGTTTGCGTGGAGTAAAAGAAGCATGCTAAAGATAGATAGTCTTAGAATCTCAGAGTTACATTGTGGCTATTTTTGACAACTGAGGCTCAACTATGTATAAATTTATAAGCAAAAATTGTTATTTTTACAGCATTCTGGGTGCTTGGCTGTCTCAGTCAGTGGAGTGTGCAGCTCTTGATCTTGGGGTTGTGAGTTCATTGGGTGTAGAGATTACTTAAAAATCTCCCCCCCCGCCCAGATTTATTTATTTTTTTAGAGAGGGATGGGTGGCTGGGGGAGAGGGGCAAAGGTAGAAGGAGGGAGAGAATCTTAAGCAGGCTCTACACCCAGCACAGTGCCCGACGTAGGGCTCAATCTTACAACCCTGAGATCATGACCTGAGCTGAAATCAAGAGTGGGACGCTTAACTGACTGAGCCACCCAGTTGCCCCTAAAATAAAATCTTTTTTTCCCCTAAAGATGACTTAGAAATTTGAACTTGATCTTTATTAAAATAGTAGCTTTTTGTAACATTAATGTCTTTAATAAAACATAAATTGAAACTTATGAAAAAAAGAACTACTTTTATTTTGATCATTTCTGTATATGTACACATATATGAGATACTCCGTCATCTACTTTAAGCATGGTCTTAAGCACAT
This sequence comes from Leptonychotes weddellii, assembly GCF_054177405.1. Taxonomy (NCBI): domain Eukaryota; kingdom Metazoa; phylum Chordata; class Mammalia; order Carnivora; family Phocidae; genus Leptonychotes; species Leptonychotes weddellii. Next base: position 117,563,831 of record NC_138372.1, on the reverse strand, counting down.
TGCCATATTCTTTGTGTTAAAAATCTTCCTGTAAGAATTAAAAGTCATTTTTATTTTCTTTCCTTTTTTTCTTTTTTGATTCTTATTTGCTAAAGTTAATGAGTCTAATCTTGTAAAAGTTTCTATCTGCCATTGTCAAGAGAAATAATTGGAATAAATCCCTAAAATCACAGGATAGCATAACTGAGCATGCTGAGGAAGAAAGCAAACAATTGTGTACCTTCAGTGTAATAAAAAAGTTGCACAAACTGTCTTTTCATTAAATGGGTATTTGGGGGGCGCCTGGGTGGCTCAGTTGGTTAAGCGACTGCCTTCGGCTCAGGTCATGATCCTGGAGTCCCTGGATCGAGCCCCGCATCAGGCTCCCTGCTCAGCAGGGAGTCTGCTTCTCCCTCTGACCCTCTTCCCTCTTGTGCTGTCTCTCATTCTCTCTCTCAAATAAGTAAAATCTTTAAAAAAAAAACCCAAAATAAATGGGTATTTGGGTTTGACAAAGTAACTAACCTGGAATCTTAAGGTTAGTAGTTCACTTTATGATTTTATTCCTGCTGATGGAAATCTTTGTAAATAGTGCTTAGAAAGGCATCATACTTTGTGGATGTTTAAATGGGTAAAGGGTAACAAGGGGAGGAAGAAAAATGGTTTATACTGAGTAGCTTTTTCCCCTCAATACTATTTTTAATTAAAAATGGAAATTTACTTGCTTTAGATAAGATAAAAGGTACTGATAACATGAATTATGAACCTGTTTGGTTTCATAGTAGTGATTTGTTCATTTGGTTAACTAAAAACGTTTGTACTAAAAACAGCTCTTTATACAGTAGTTGCCTCTTTATCTGCATTTTCGCTTCTTTGGTCCAGAAGCAGACAGTCCTCCTTTTCACATATTGATCCTCCTTCTGACATATCTTCATTAGAAGGTCAATAATACTTTAATGCTGGGTCACAATGCTACATTGTTCTTCTCACTTCATCTCATCATGTAGGCAATTTATCATCTCACATCATCACAAGGAGGGTGAGTTCAGTATAATAAGGTATTTTGAGAGAGAGAGAGACAACATTCACATAACTTTTATTGCAGTGTATTGTTATAGTTGCTGTATTTTATTACTAGTTATTGTTGTTAATCTCTTACTGTGCTTAATTTATAAATTAAACTTTATCATCGGTGTGTATGTATAGGAAAAAACAGTATATATCAGTACTGTCTGTGGTTTCAGACATCACAAGGGGTCTTGTAATGTATCCTCCTCAGATAAGGGGGGACTGCTGTATTTAGTTTTGGGGAACGTTTTAAACCATTGTGGTTATGTAGAGATATGGATATATAGAAGTTACACTGTGTTCACATTAGATGAACATATTATAATATCATAGAGAATTTACAAGGTAATATAGAGAAGTGCTTAAAACTTTAATGAGAATATATACATCACTGTAAAACTACAGAAAACTAATTGTAGGTAAATATGATTGAATCAGACTGAACAGTCTAGAGAAAGCTGCACGTAGCTTTAATTTGTGAAAACAAGTAGAATAACCTGGGTTCTGGGACTTTTAAATTAAAAGGAAATTTAGAGATCATTTAATCTAACTTTTTTTTAATGAAAAAAAATGGGCCCAAAGGTGAGGTAACTTAACTTGGCTAGGTTTATGGTACTTAAGGTGTACTGTAATTTGCGAAATGTCCTCCCTAACTTAAGTATTTGGAATTCATACTTTTTAGATAATTCTACTTGACAGAAAAGAAATGGTCTCAAAGAAATTGTCTTTATTATCAATTTTATCTGTCCAAGATGAGTTCCATTACAATAGATTTTATGTTCCCTGGAAAATGTTGAGCTCAGGATGGTAAAAATCGCAATAAGAATGCAATACATTTTTAAAAATACATGTATTAGAAGAATTTCTAACAGTTATGTTCAGTAAATTACAAATCATCGGATGTCTGTTCCTTTGGGATTAAATCTATAAGAAGGAAGGATCTCTCCAACTAAGATCCATCAAATTTGCAGCTTAAAAAGAATCTTCTAAAATCTTATTAGTCATAAAACTTAAAAGGTAAAGGCCCTGAAAGCTGTCTTTTGGTATAGAGAGTTGTGTCCGTGTTTGTTCTGACATCAGTCTCATTAGTCATATTTCTGTTTCCATTTTCTTTCCCCTTATAAGCTAAGCTTTCATGTGCACTGCACCCCCTCCACCTTCAATTTTAAATTATTCTTTAGAATAAGTTTTCAAGAATAGTGTTACTAAGTCTGATAGAATTCAGTGTTTTCTAGCTCTTGAAATACTTGATGGCAGTGAATTTAAAGTCGTAGGGAAGAAGCTCACCAAAAATGGTAGACAATTACTTTGCTTTAGGGGTACCTACAAAAAGAGGGACCAGTAAGTAAGACATAAGAAGTATAGCAGAAATAGGAATGGAGCCAAGTTTTGTATAACAGAATCAAAGGAGGTAAAGCTTTTCACACGGAAGATTATAAGTAATGAGTGATAAGTCACCAAAATAAGAATCCCATGCCCGACGTGGGGCTTGAATTCATGACCCTGAGATCAAGAGTCATATGCTCTACCAACTGAACCAGCCAGGCACGCTGAGCCCCAGTAGATTTAATAAGCAAGTGGCATTGAACCTTGAGGCTTTGAGGGGTTGAAGCTTAAGTGAATTTTTAGAGGGGAAATAAAGGCAGTGAATGTTGGCTGAGTTCAAGGAGTTGGGACAGAGAAAGGAAAGGAGGAAATGGATAGAGATAGACGATAAAGGATGACTTTTTGCTTTTTTTTTTTTTTAAAGATTTTTATTTATTTGTTTAACACAGAGAGAGCACAGTAGGCAGAGCAGCAGACAGAGGGAGAGGGAGAAGCAGGCTCTCCGCCGAGCAGGGAGCCCAATGTGGGGCTCGATCCCAGGACCCTGGGATCATGACCTGAGCCGAAGGCAGCCGCTTAACGACTGAGCCACCCAGGCGCCCCAACTTTTTGCTTATTTTAAAGCTAGGAGAGATCCAGTTGTTGACCAAAGGGAAGGGGTTATGGAATGGGAAAGAGTGAAGTTACTAGAAGTCAAAATATTAATTATAAGAACAAGATCCTGGATGACTTGATAAGGTCCAGAGAGAGAGGGATGGGAAGATTTTGAAGGGAAGAGAATCTCCTTTGGGAATTAAGTAAGGGACCAGAGATTGACTATAGGGAGAGTGGGATTTTTTTTTCCCCCTTTTAGTTGTCTAAAAATTTGGTAGTTTGCATTCTTTGCATGTTTCGTATTTTTTGCTAAGAGGAAGCTTTCCATTAATAAATTTTAGAGAACATTTGGGGCTAATTTTATAGATTGCAGCTGAGAGAAAAGCTGGTTTGTTATTTAAACACACTTCCCCAAAGCAAAAGAAGCTGATGCATGTTTTTATTTGCTCTTTAATAAAGTTGGTTAGGGAAAACTCATAATTTTAGCATAGTCATCTTTATTTCTTTTTATTTACCATCTTATTTTTTTCTTTATTGCCATCTTTGAATTTTCATGCTACTTTAGTGTGTTTATTTTGAACTTTAAACTTTTCTCTGTCAAATAAATAAAATCTTTAAAAAAATAATAATAAACTTTTCAAAATAATGTTTTATCTGTTGTAAGATCTCATTCTATCCTGTTAATAGTCTGAGGTAGATATTTAATTATGCAGAAATTAAGATAAAGATGATTATTCAAAGTTACATATGTACCTGGAAAGCAGGTATTGATTTTTTTCAATTAAATATATCTTTTACAGCATATTCTAACTTATACTCTTAAGGTTTGTGCTTTGCTTACATTTTGAACAAATAAGTGACAGATCCTATTATCCTAAACCCTAATTCTTGTTTCTTAATGATAGATCTGCAGTTTGAATTGTAGGTCAAACCAAACTTTCCACTCTTTGAGGACAGTATTATCGGTCATTTTATTCAGCATGTTTATTTAAGGCTTGATGTGTGCCAAAACCTGGCTATAATGTGCTTTTTCCACTACACAGCATGTTTCATGCTTTATGACATTTTATTTTCCTGAGTAACTTCTTTATTAACACTTACCAAAGTCAGTGAAGGTAGCCCAGCCTGGCAAATCTGGAAGGTAAAAAATTTTGAACTCTACCTCTACAGTGGGGAAAAAACCCAAATTTAAATATTCTTCCAAAGTTAAGACCTCATCTCAATGAGGCTTAATGCTGATGACAGCTTTTCATCTACAGCAAGAAATGTAGTGATTGAGGAGATAAAGTAGACTCAGAACTGTATTTTACTTCATTTGGAGTCAGTGTTTCTGGGTAACTTAAGTATTTTGTTTGGAGTGGTAATTTTCAAAACACCAGATAGATAACTTCTGAACTAGCTTGAGAAATTCAGGTTTGATTCTGGGGTTGTAAACTTATTGCCTCCTGAATGAAGCCAAGGTGGATTATATAAAGTATGTGTGATACATACATTGGGTTCATGATAGAGATCATACCCAGCCTAAAGAGCCTCATTTAAAAGGAACAGCTATGCTTCAGCTCTGGTTGATTAACTTGTTTTCATCTGTCGCTCTTAATGTTCACAAAAAGCTTGAATTCTACGGGTTCAAAACTGAATTTAATCTCAGCTGCCTCCAGCCTCACATAGACAAAGATCAGCTATCCCTGCCTGTTTCTCTTACTGTATTTCTTTCAGATTAATAGCACCACCATCCATCCAAACTAACATCTTCTAGTCATTCTCATTTCTTCTCTTTCTTCCTCCTCCCATCTAGTTACCACTAAATCCAGTCCATTCTGCATCCTAATTATTTAGTCCTTTGATTGCTGTGGTTGTTCGCTAGTTATGTCCCAACTCTTTTCTAGTAGTTTTCAGTCTGACTTCCTGGCCTTCATTCTGTCTTAATTTCTCCAGTACATCTGCCAAACCATTGTTAGAGTTACTCTTTTTTAATAGGAAAAGCCTCCTATCTGCCCCTTCTAGTTGTACCTCATTACTCTTCCTCTGAGTAAATTTCTTCTCTGGTTTTTATTGCCAATTTTTCTTTGTAGATTTACCTTTTTTTTTTTTTCAAGATTTTATTTTTTTACTTGACAGAAACACAGAGGGAGAGGGAACACAAGCTGGGGGAGTGGGAGAGGGAGAAGCAGGCTTCCCATGGAGCAGGGAGCCCGATGTGGGGCTCGATCCCAGGACCCTGGGATCATGACCTTAGCTGAAGGCAGACACTTAACGACTGAGCCACTCAGGCGCCCTGATTTACTTTTTTTTTTTTTTTTAAAGTATATATGTATTTATTTATTCTAGAGAGTGAGAGGGGCAGAGAGAAAGGGAGAGAATCCCAAGCAGATTCCACAGGAAGTACAGAGTGGTAGTGGCTCAATCTCCTGACCCATGAGATATGACCTGAGTCCAAACCAAGAGTCAGTTGCTTAGACTGACTGCACCATCCAGGTGCCCCCCTTGTAGGTTTACTTTAAACAGTATATTGTTTTGCTTTTTTGAAGATTAAATAAATGAAATCATACTCTGAGTTTTTCTGACTTTGATGTTTAATCCATTTTGATGATGTGTAGTACATTTTTAAGGTTAAGTAGTATTCTATGTTATAAAGTCTATCATTATTTTACTCCTATTAGGAACAGTGCTGCTTTAAATATACCTCTTTCCTGGTGCACATGTGCATGGTTTTCTTTAAGGTATATATCTAAGAGTGGACTTGATGGGTTGTACCATGTCTTTGTTCGGTTTTACCAAATGTCAGAAGTGGTTAAATCAGTTTATGTTTTTGCTGGTAGTACAGGAGTCCCAGTGATACCACATATTCTTGTCTGAGTTAATTTTTGTAGGTGGTATCTCATTGTGGTTCTATTTTACATTTCCTTGATTAATAGGTCAAATACTATTTGTTTATGGACCATTTGTGTTTCCTCTTGTATGAAATGCCTGTTGATTGTTTTTGATTCATTTGTCCTTTATTGATTTACAGTTCTTTTGTATGGCTAAATTCTTTTCCCAGTTGCAGATTTGTTTTTTCACTTTCATGGTATCTTGATGAACCCCAAAGAAAATTTGTCAGTGTTTTCCTTTTGTTCTTACTAAGAAATCCTTTTCTACTCTGACTGAGCTCATGAAATTTACCTAAATTTTGTCCTAAAATGTTGTCTTCCAAAAAGTCTTATGGTTTAACCTTTCACATGTAAGTCTTTTAATTCTTACGGTTTGAGGCAGGAATATTATTTATTTATTTATTTACTTACTTACTTACGTACTTACGTACTTACTTACATACTTACTTCCTACCCGATTTGTCTCAGTCCCATTTACTAAGAGCTTTTCCTGTTTGGTCACCAATCAAATTTCCAAATAGTATAGGTCGGCTTCTGTGCTCTCTCTCTCCTGTCCCATTTGGTCTATATATGTCCATATTTCACAGTTTACGATGAAATCTTGATACCCACTAGGGTTAGTCCTGCCATCTTGCAAGTCTAGATGTCTTTTCTTAAGCCAGATATTAAAAGAAATTTGCAAAAATGTAAAATAATGCTATTCTTAATAGTTTTTGTATCAGAAATAGTTATTTTCATAAAATACTTGTATGTTATTAAGCAGTGTTTATTTTTATTTATAAATGAATTAACAGACTAAAATTTCACAGTTCAAATTTCTAATACAGTAAGTATCAATATGTGTATTTGCCACAGATTAGCAAAAGCTCTTTGGGGTACTAAAAAATTTGTTTAAGTATAAAAGGCTTCTAAAACCAAAAAGTTTAAGAGCCATTGCTCTAAACATTTAAAACTATAATTTAGTTTATGTTAAGTACACTTTTAGCTATATTCCACAGGGAGTACAGAGTGGTGGTGGCTCAATCTCCTGACCCATGAGATATGACCTGAGTCCAAACCAAGAGTCAGTTGCTTAGACTGACTGCACCATCCAGGTGCCCCCCTTGTAGGTTTACTTTAAACAGTATATTGTTTTGCTTTTTTGAAGATTAAATAAATGAAATCATACTCTGAATTTTTCTGACTTTGATGTTTAATCCATTTTGATGATGTGTAGGTTTTATAGGTAATATTTTGATGATAATTTCTGAATATATTTGGTCTCTACTATGATTTCGTCTTTGATCATTGAATTGTTTAAAAGTATGTTTTAAAGGGGCGCCTGGGTGGCTCAGATGGTTAAGCGTCTGCCTTCGGCTCAGGTCATGATCCCGGGGTCCTGGGATCGAGCCCCACATCGGGCTCCTGGCTCAGCGGGGAGCCTGCTTCTCCCTCTCTCTCTGCCTCTCCCACTGCTCATGCTCTCTCTCTCTCTGTGTCTCTGTGTCTCAAATGAATAAATAAAATCTTTAAAAAAAATAAAATAAAATAAAAGTATGTTTTAAAATTTCCAAGTGTAGGGATGCCTGGGTGGCTCAGTTGGTTAAGCGTCTGCTTTTGGCTTAGGTCATGGTCCCAGGGTCCTGGAATCGAGTCCCGCTTCAGGCTCCTTACTCAGCAGGGAGCCTGCTTCTCCCTCTGCCTGCCGCTCTCCCTGCTTGTGCTCTCTCTCTCTCTAATAAATAAAATATTAAAATTTCCAAGTGTATATATTTTCTCTTAGTTCTTTTTGCTATTTCTAACGTAACTGCATTGTCAGAGGATGTGATTTGTGTCATACAGTTCTTGGAAACTTGTGAAGTAGATTTTATGGCTTAACAGTGGTCATTTCTTATAAATGTTTTATAAATGCTTGAAAAACTTTTCTTCTCTAGTTATTAGTGGCAGTGTTTTTAAAATGCTCTATTGATCAGTGAACAGATAGGAAAATAATAACTGCTCTAGATATTTTAAGGCAGAGATTTAATGCAGGTAATTGGTTACAAGGGTGTGGTTAGGACTAGAACCACAAAAGGGAGGGGAGAGTGTTTGAGAAGAACAAAAAGGAGGTTTGTTTTCAAAAGATCTGGGAGTTGTACTACTTAATGGCTGGAACCAAAGAGCTTGCACTTGTTGCTGAGCGGCTGGAGCTACTCAGAAAGTTACTGCTATTGGTAGAAACCCACTACCTGCCCTTGACTTCAATAGGAGACACCTTCAGCAGGAGGCATTATCAGAACCAGGGGATGGGGAATGGCATTTTTTCTTAAAAAATTTTTTTTTCCCACTGCTTCCTGTTGGCAGAACCTACAAGGGAGTCTCAAAAGTAGTTTGCAGGCTTTTTTGTCTGATTGATTTGTCCATTACTTTGAGATATATTAATAAAATTTCCTGTTATTAAGGTAGATTAATTTCCTTTGCTTATCTGTTTTTGAGGCTGAGTTGGGTATATACAAGTTCTGTGCTTTTGGTGAATTGAACCTTTTATCACTGTCTAGATTTCTTCTTTATCTCTGTTAGTATTTTTGGCCTTAAAGTTGGTTTTAATTGATACTAGTAAACTATGTCCACTTTCTTGTGGCCTGGTATCCTTTTTTGTCCTTTGCCTTTGAATCTTCCTGTGCTTTTATGTTTTAGTTAGATCTTTTAAAAACCTCATATCTATATATATTCACCATCTATTTAAGTTTCTTTACCTTTTAAAGAACTTGATCTATTTTTTTTTTTTTTAAAGATTTTATTTATTTTTTTGACAGAGAGAGACATAGCAAGAGCAGGAACACAAGCAGGGGGAGTGGGAGAGGGAGAAGCAGGCTTCCCGCAAAGCAGGGAGCCCGATGTGGGACTCGATCCCAGGACCCTGGGATCATGACCTGAGCCGAAGGCAGACGCTTAACGACTGAGCCACCCAGGCGCCCCTTGATCTAATTTTTTTAATAGTAACTGATATCGTGGAATTTATTTCATTTTGTATGCTTTTCATTTGGCCT
>NC_138372.1:117507919-117554486 GCF_054177405.1 Leptonychotes weddellii | reverse complement strand
CTTTTTTTTGTACCTTTATCTTTCCCTTAGTATGGATTGATTTTCTTTTTTCTCGTTTTGTTTTTCCCTTTGTTTTAAAGATATACCTCCTATTCTTTTAGGAGTTGCCCTAGCTTTTTTTTCCATTTATTTTATTGTTATTCTTGCTTTTATTCCAAACTTCTTGTTAACAAAAATATCAAACATGAAGAGTAGGAAATATAGTACATCTATAGCTTTTTTGTAGATTCAAAGTTAATATTTTCCTTATTTATCTTTCATTTTTTATTGTTTGATAGATTGCTTAACTAACAGTCTTATTGAGAAATAATTTACATACCATGATCATTTGTTTAAAGTATTCAATCTAATGGCTTTTAGTATATTCAGAGTTGGGCAACTGTCACCACAGTCAATTTTTGAAAAGTTTGATGAATGTTTTTACTGAGGTCTAACATACAGAAAAGAGCAGAAATCTAAATGCAGAGTGTACAGATTCACAAAGTGTATTCTATCACACATAAAGAAATAGAATAATAGCTGTACCCCAGGAGCCTTTCTTATGCCCACTCCCAATCACTACTACCTTCTGCTCTCCAAAGGTAATCACTATCTTGACTTCTAACACCATCGATTACTTTGTTAGTGAGCGTTATATAAGTGAAATTATATGATATGTATTCTTTCCTTTGTCTGACTTCATTTGCTCAACAGTAGTTTGTAAGATGATTCATGTTCTGTGTGGAACTGATTCATTTTTATTGAAGTGTATGAATAGACCATAAATTATTTACCCATTTTACTGTTGATAGACTGTTCCTAGTTTGGGCCTGTCATGAATAATGCTGCTATAAACACACTTCTGCATGTGTTTTGTTGACCTATATATGTTGGATAGATACCTTGGTATGGAAATGGTGGGTGAGTCATAGTTTATATTCAGGTTTACAAAATGCCAAATGGTTTGTCCACCAACAGTATGGGAGTTCCACTTCCTGCACGTACTTGCCAACTTGGTCTTGTCAGTTGTTTTTAATGTTAGTTATTTGGGTAGATATATGTTATTACTGTAATATGGCTTTAATTTTCATTTTCTGATGATCAGTGAGGTTGAGTCCTTTTTCATGTAAATTGGTCATTAGGTTGCTTTCTGTAAATTGTGTGTTCTAGTCTTTTGCCAGTTTTTCTGTTTGGTTTGTATCTAATTTAATATGCACAGTTATCAAAACCTAAAGCTTACCAATGTTAATTATACTGGAATTAAAATAATGAAACAACAATCATTGTCTTTCAAAAAAAATAAAGCTTATGAATATTTGCACTCTTATTCATGATCCTAAGATCAAGAGTTGCATGTTCTACTGACTAAGCCAGCCAGGCACCCCTGTTTGCACTCTTCTAAAAAAAAAAGTGACCTTCGAATGTTTGGGTTTTTTTATTTTTATTTTTTATTTTTTTTTAAAGATTTTATTTATTTATTTGACAGAGAGAGAGAGACAGCGAGAGAGGGAACACAAGCAGGGGTAGTGGGAGAGGGAGAAGCAGGCTTCCCGCTGAGCAGAGAGCCCGACACAGGGCTCGATCCCAGGACCCTGGGATCACGACCCGAGCCGAAGGCAGACGGCTAACGACTGAGCCACCCAGGCACCCCTGTTTTTTTTTTTTAAAGATTTTATTTATTTATTTGACAGAGAGAGACCACAAGAGAGGGAACACAAGCAGGGGGAGTGGGAAAGGGAGAAGGGGCTCAATTCCAGGACCCTGAGATCATGACCTGAGCCAAAGGCAGTCACTTAACCAACTGAGCCACCCAGGCGCCCCCCTTTGAATGTTTTTAACTGCCATCACATGTCTTCCAATTTATGTGTTGATTGCCCTGTATCTTGGTTTTGTCCTATCTTAATCTTACCAATTGATATTTTGGGCTCATGTCTTTTATTGAAGTCCAGAATCTAAAAAAATTTAGAAACCAAAACTTATATGTAAATTGACCATAGATTTTTCTAGTGGTGAAACCTGACCTGAATGAACATGAGACTGCATAGTCTTGAAAAAAATTCCACGTACTGTAAATATTTACCTACCTAAGTGCTAAATCCTAATTTGTTTGATGGGGTGCTCTTTTATGACATTGTTATTTTTATAAAATCAGAAATTTCTTGATTTTGAAATACATCTGGCCCCAAGAGTTTTTTCATAGGGAATCATGGGCCTATATTGTTTTATATTCAATGTTTAGATTTACTTACATATTTGTTTTTGCTCACCATTCCTTCTTGGATCTTTTTTTAAATTTTTATTTGTTTGACAGAGAGAGACACAGCGAGAGAGGGAACACAAGCAGGGAGAGTGGGAGTGGCGAGAGGGAGAAGCAGGCATCCCGCGAAGCAGGGAGCCTGATGCGGGGCTCGATCCCAGGACCCTGGGATCATGACCTGAGCTGAAGGCAGACGCTTAATGACTGAGCCACCCAGGCACCCCCTCTTCTTGGATCTTAAACTTGTCATTTAGGATCATTTTCCAGAAGGAAGTCAGGATTTATTGTATAGTTGGTTACTATTGGTGGTAAACTTGTTTTGTCTGAAAATATCTGTATTTCACCTGTGTTCCTGAAACTTAGTTTTGCTTGATATAGTAGTTAAAATTGTCCATTGTTTTCACTTACACTAAATATAAAATTCCACTGTTTTCTAAGTTCTGGCGTTACCAGTCGTCCATTGTTACTTTTATAAAACAAAAGCCATCAGCCTAATTTCCGTATCTTTGTGGATAATATATCTTTTCTTTCTGGGTTTAGGATTAGCTCATTTTAGTTGATGTTCTGTGCTTTTTTAAGTTTGGAATTCTATTTATGCTTTTGGAATTCATTGGGTTTCTTGGACCTGAGGATTGATGTCTTCAGCAACTCTAGGAACTTCTCAGTCATTATCTCTTTATAAATGTTGCCTCTTACTCTCTTTTGTGTTCTTGTCTCATAATTTTATCTCTATTTCTCTGTTACATCCTCGATAAACTCTTCAGATTATTGTCTAGGTACTAATTCTCTTTTCACCTGTTTTAATCTGCTATTTAATCTGTCCACTGAGTATTTTAAATGTTTTATTTAGTTATAATTTATATGCCATAAAATTCAACCATTTAAAGTGTACAGTCAGTGGTTTTTAGTATATTTACTTGCTTGTGTACCCTTCCCCATAATCTAATATTAGAATTATTTTTGTCATCCCCAAAAGAAAACTTGTACCCATAAACACTCTCCATCACTTCTCTCCCCATCCTTCGGGCAGACACCAGTCTACTTTCTGTATCTATAACTTGCCTGTTCTGGACATTTCATATAAATGGTATTATATATGTAGTCTTTTGTGACAGTTTGTTTGACTTAGCATGTCTTTTTGGGGTTCATCCATGTTAACAGCATTTGTCAGTACTTCATTCTTCTTTTATGACCAGATACATTTTGTTGTCTGGACACATTTGCTTACCTATTTATCAGTTAATGGACATTGGGTTGCTTCCTTTTTTTGGCTGTTGCAAATAATGCTGCTGTCAGTATTTGTGTGCAGGTTCTTAATGTGGATATGTTTTCATCATCCATTGCCCTTAAATTTATTTTTTAATTATACAAGAAATTCGCTTCTACATTCTTGCTGTAAAAGAGTCCTAGTATAAAAGTGTATAGTGCAAATAGGGATGTCTTCTTTCTCCTCCATTTCCACTCCTTGGAGGGGACTACTGTAAAATAGTTGGATGTGCTTCCTTCTGACCTCCTTTGTATGCATTTATATAAATAAAATTTCTTGCCTTTTTTTTTTTAAGATTTTATTTATTTGTCAGAGAGAGAGAGCACAAGCAGGGGGAGCGCCAGGCAGAGGGAGAAGTAGGCTCTTTGCCGAGCAAGGAGCCAGATGCAGGACTCAACCTCAGGGATCATGACCTGAGCCGAAGGCAGAGGCTTAACCAACTGAGCCCCGAGGCATCCCAAATCTCTTGCTTTTGTTTTAACATAAAGAAATTATATGTATTTTGAGGCTTTTTTAAAATTAATTTTTTAAAATTTAAATTGCATTTAATTAACATATAGTGTATTATTAGTTTCAGAGGTTATTTATTGATTCTCAGTTGCATGTAACACCCAGTGCTCATTGCATCAAGTACCCTCCTTAATGCCCATCACCCAGTTATCCCATCCTCCCACCCATCTCCCCTCCAGCAACCCTCAGGCTGTTTCCTATAGTTGAGTCTCTTATGGTTTGTCTCCCTCTCTGCTTTCGTCTTATTTTTCCTTCCCTTCTCCTATGTTCATATGTTTTGTTTCTTAAATTCCACATATGAGTGAAATCCTACAATATTTGTCTTTCTCTGACTTCTTTCGTTTAGCATAATACCCTCTAGTTCCATCACTGCAAATGGCAAGATTTCATTCTTTTTGATGGCTGAGTAATTCCATTGTATACATATACCACTTTTTTTTTTTTTTAAGATTTTATTTGAGAGAGAGAGAGATGAGCCAGCAGGGGAGTGGAGAGAGCACGCACAAGCAAGGAAGGAGGGACAAAGGGAAAAGCAGACTCCCCACTGAGCAGGGAGCCCATTGCAGGGCTTGATCCTAGGACCCTAAGATCATGACCTGAGCCGAAGGCAGCCACTTAACCAACTGAGCCACCCAAGCACCCCTATACCACATCATATCCATTCATCTGTTGATGGATATCTGGGCTCTTTCCATATTTTGGCTATTGTGGCTCTATTTTTAACTTTTTGAGGAACCTCCATACTGTCTTCCAGAGTGGCTGCACCAGTTTGCATTCCTACCAACAGTGTAAGAGGGTTCCCCTTTCTCCACATCCTCACCAACATCTGTTGTTTACTGAGTTGTTAATTTTAGCCATTCTAACCAGTGTGAGGTGATATCTCATTGTGGTTTTGATTTCTGTTTCCCTGATTGAGGCTTGCTTTTTATTCATCAGTATATTTTGGGGTTCTTCTGTTAGTACACATAATTCTTAATGGTTGCATGGTCTTATTTCCATATGCCATAATTTGTGTATAGCTGTTGATAGACACATATATATGGTTTCTGGATTTTGCCCTTGCAAGTAGTGCATTAGTCAACACCCTTATTAATCTGTTTTTAAACATTTACTAAGGCAAAAAGCATTATGTGCCAGGCAGTTTTGAATGCTAGGAACACAAAGATAAATAGATATACTTTCTGCCTTAGAGTTGCTCCCTCTATAAATTATATATAAATGGTACAAGGACATATATTAATTGGGGGATCTGGTGCTATTCCAGCTAAGGAAGGTAGATTTTTATCATGCTGGGTATTGAATGCTATTGTCTTCTGAATAAGTTCTCATTTGGTCCTTATTAATTTCTTATGTATCTTTCTAGATTCTGACAAGCAAAATTGTTTCCTCAAAGGGATAGAAAATTTCTTTTCCTCCAGGACTTATAGTTGCTTCTGCCAGTTGCCTGGGCATTACTTCCTGGGCCACTTTTGATTAACTTCTTGCCTAAGGTTGCAGGAATTCATACTACAAACCCACGTGGGTGTCCACTTGAGGTTAAGACATTTCATGGAAGAAATTTTTTCTTCCTCTGCCCATTGCTCAGTTCAAAACAGGGGAGTTTCTGTGCCCTCTATCTTACCCTTACTGAAGAGTCCTTAGTCTTCTGTTAGATTCCTCACTTTTTGGTCTTGCCCCTCTTTGGGTTTGGTAGAAGTCTCCAAGGCGAAATCCAGCCATGATCCTTTTATTTCAGGATTCCTACACTCACTTTTGTTTTTTATAGAATTTTTCCAAGTATCTGCTCTGCCATTCTGCTGAAAAAGAAATTGTTTAGTCTTTGAAACACATTCCTCCTTTGGTTTTCAGTTTACCATGATCCTGGTTTCTTTCTTTGACCACTCTCCTTTTAGGCACTGCTGTACCGTGAAAGCATGTAGAAATTATTATGTATTTATTTCTCTTTAGGTTGTGGGCTGTTTTTAAGAAGAGGAATCTTTAAGTCTTGTCACATTTGCATTCCAGTCTGATTTTTGAAAATGTTAAAATAATGAATACCTCTCTTGGTTGGAGGCTTTCCATTTCCAAAAAGGGGAAAAAGTTTCTACAAGTAACTGTTAGGAACTAAGGTCTGTAGAAGTGTATTTAGAATTCAGTAGGAAAGAAAATGTTTCCTTAATTCGCATGAATCAAATTCTGCTTCATTTTAAAATAAGGTAAAATCATTTCATTGCCTGCCTCTCACTCTGAAAGAAGAGAGATAGCTGTTGTTACAATCGTTTAATGTTGGGGAAAAAAATAGTAGGTGTTCGATATTGTAATGATGGTAATGTGTTTAGTAGTCTTGTTTTTATTCTATTATGTTCCCCTATTGTTAACCTTCCACCTCCTGTTGGTTGTTAGATGAAATGAGAGAAAAGCATTGTTGGTCATTTCATGTACAGTTGCATTAGCAACCATTAGCATTTATTTCTACATTTCTAATGTTTTTTTATTTCTTCGTACCCTAAATAAGGATTTTTACCTTTTATTAAAAAAAAAAAGATTTATTTATTTTAGAGGGAGAGAAAGAGAGCATGTGCAGAGGGGAGGTGTGGGGGTCACAAGAGGCAGAGAATCTCAAGCAGATGCCTCACTGAGTGTGGAGCCTGAGCTGGGGCTGGATCTCACAACCCTGAGATCACGACCTGAGCTGAAATCAAGAGTCAAAATCCAAGAGTCGGACACTTCACCTCCTGAGCCACACAGGTGCTCCAGAATTTTTACTCTTTAGAATACAGGCATTACCTCAGAGATACTGTGGGTTTGGTTCAGACCACTGTAACAAAGCAAATACCACAATAAAGTAAGTCAGGTGTATTTTCTGGTTTCCCAGTGCATATAAAAATTATATTTACACTATATTATAGTCTGTTAAGTGCAATAACACTATGTCTGAAAAAACAATGTGCATAGCATAACTGAAAAATATTTTACTGGGGTGCCTGGGTGGCTCAGTTGTTAAGCATCTGCCTTCAGCTCAGGTCATGATCCCGGGGTCCTGGGATGGAGCCCTGTGTCAGGCTCCCTGCTCAGTGGGAAGCCTGCTTCTCCCTCTCCCACTCTGGATGCTTGTATTCCATCCCTCGCTGTCTCTCTCTGTCAAACCACTTTCTCTGCTTATCTATAAGAAGCAACTCCTCATCTGTTCAAGTTTTCTCATGAGATTGCAGCAATTCAGTCACATCTTCAGTCTCCACTTCTAATTCTACTTCTTGCTGTTTCTACCACATCTGCAGTTACTTCCTCCACTGAAGTCTTGAACCCCTCAAAGTTATCTGTGAGGGTTGGAATCAATTTCTACACTCCTGTTAGTGTTGATATTTTGACCTCTTCCCATGAATTGCACATGTTCTTTTTTTTTTTTTTTAAGATTTTATTTATTTGACAGAGACAGTGAGAGAGGGAACACAAGCAGGGCGAGTAGGAGAGGAAGAAGGCGGCTTCCCACCGAGCAGGGAGCCCAGTGTGGGGCGCGATCCCAGGACCCCGGGACCATGACCTGAGCTGAAGGCAAACACTTAATGACTGAGCCACCCAGGTGCCCCGAATTACACATGTTCTTAATGGCATCTAGGATAGTAAATTCTTTTCAGAAGATTTTCAGTTTACTTTGCCCAGATGCATCAGAGGAATCAACTCTATTGGAACTATATCATATGAAATGTACTTAAATAATGAAACTTGAAGGTCACAATTACTCCATGATCTATAGGCTGCAGAATGGATGTTCTGTTAACTGGCATGAAAACAACATTAATCTCTTTGTACATCTCCATCAGAACTCTTGGGTGACCAGGTACATTGTCAGTGAGTAGCAATATTTTGAAAGGAATCTTCCCTGAGCAGTAGGTCTCAAGAGTAGACTTAAAATATTCAGTAAACTGTGTTACAAACAGATGTGCTGTCATCCAGGCTTTGTTGTTCCGTTTACAGAGCCAGCAGAGTAGATTTAGCATAATTCTGAAGGGCTCTAGGATTTTTGGAATCGTCAATGAGCATTGACTTCAACTTAAAGTCCACAGCTGCATTAGTCCCTGATAAGAGTCAGCCTGTCCTTTGAAGCTTTTGAAGCCAGGCATTGACTTCTTCTCTCTAGCTATGAAAGTCTTAGATGGCATCTTCTTCCAATAGAAGACTGTTTCATCTCCACTAAAAATCTGTTGTTTAGTGTAGTCACCCTCATTAATTATCTTAGCTGGATCTTCTGGAGAACTTAACTGCAGTTTGTATATCAGCACTTGCTGCTTCACCTTGCACTTTCATGTTAATGGAGACAGCTTCTTTCCTTAAACCTTATGAACCAATCTGCCAGCTTCAGACCTTTCTTTTGCAGCTTCCTCACCTTTCTCAGACTTCACAGATTTGAAGAGTTAGTGCCTTGCTCTGGATTAGACTTTGGCTTGAGGGACTGTTGTGGCTGGTTTGACCTTCTATCCAGACCACTCAGACTTTGTCCATATCAGCAATAAGGCTGTTTTACTTTCTTACACTTGTGTGTTTACTGAGGTAGCACTTTTAATTTCCTTTAAGAACTTTTATGCTGCGTTCACAACTGGCTATTTGGTGCATTTTGTTTGATGTGGTATTCTTCAGCCTAAACAGTAATGTACACTATAGAACAACCATAGTAGTACTTTTTTTTTTTTACAGAGTCATAACCATCATCCTCAGCTATGTAAAAAAGTATGTAACAGTGGGCATTGATGAAAATGAGAGTAGCTGAAGAGGCAGAGATTGCATCATTGGGATAACACTTCATGGTTTAGCATGTGCTACACAAGTGTGGTCTGTGGACCTGTTACTGAGCCATGCTTTTCATTTAATGAGGAGTTAGAGAAATTATCCCTGATTTCTCCAGTTATTTTCAGTGAGACAGTTTATTTATTTATTTATTATTTTATTTTTTAAAGATTTTATTTATTTATTTGACAGAGAGACAGCAAGAGAGGGAACACAAGCAGGGGGAGTGGGGAGAGGGAGAAGCAGGCTCCTGCTGAGCAAGGAGCCCGATGCGGGGCTCGATCCCAGGACCCTGGGATCATGACCCAAGCCGAAAGCAGATGCTTAACGACTGAGCCACCCAGGCGCCCCAAGGCAGTATATTTATAGTTTAAGAGCATGTGAAGCAATAAATGTTTGCCAGTATTGATGATAGCACCGAAGATGAGTAGTGTTAAACAAAAATAATGTGATGTATCCACCAAAAATAAACTCTTTTGCTGGGTAATGTAGGGTGGGGTTGCAGAGGGGGAAACAGCAGATAAAGGAAAGAGAAAAGAGGAGAAAGAAAAAGATGTCAGTGACTAGAGGTGAGATACTGTGACAAGTTATTGACAATAAAAATAGAGATGACAGGAAAACAAGGATATCAAATTTTCACAATTTGCTGTAGGGTCAAATGGGCTTATAGACCTCATTGTTATTTAAGGCTCTCACAATAATGTCATTATTATTAGGTTAAATTATGTTCAGTACACATAATGTCAGGAATCTGTGTTAGGATAGAGTTTTACCACATTTATTTAAAAAAAATTTAGGATGTCTGAGATTTTATGTATGTATGTATTTGATGTCTATATAATTTTTTATTTTAATTCTAGTTAGTTAACATAGTGTTACATTACTTTGAAGTGTACAACACAGCACTCCCATACATACATCATACTGTGCTCAGCTCATCATAAGTATACTCCTTAATCCCCATCACCTATTTAACCCATCCCCCCAACCCCCACATTTATTTAAACATTTCTGATATTTAAGTGTTAGTCTTTATATTTATCCATTATCTCATATCCTGATTATGCCAGGGAAGCATATGGCATATTCAGGCTTGATTTAACATTATGAGTGTATATTTGGATAGCATTGATATTTTGAGTTGGGGGAAATGGAATAGGACTGACACCTGCTAAATGCCAAGTCAACATGCCTTCACCTCAGATTGCCAAGAGCTCAAATTGACACTCTTCCCCTCAAATTTCAGCCCCTGTGCTCAAGTTTGTGCACAAAAGTGGGAGTAATTATAACCGCAAAATGAAGCAACCCAAACATTAACTATTTCTGTGGAATATAGAATGGATAAAAGGAGTGTGCTAGGCTGAGAACATCTCCAAAAAGCACATCAAAGAACAATATATATAGCATGATTCTGGTTAGTAAAAAAAAAAAAACCTGGGAAGAATAAAACAAGATGAAACCAGAGAGGGAGACACACCGTAAGAGATTTCTTATGCATAGGAAAGAAACTGAGGCTTGCTGGAGGGAAGGTCGGGGGGGGGGCGATGGGTAACTGGGTGGTGAGCATGAAGGAGGGCACGTGATGGAATGAGCACTGGGTGTTGTATGCAACTGATGAATCACTGAACTCTACCTCTGAAACTAATAATACACTATATTGTTAATTAATTGAACTTAAAATTTAAAAAAAGGAACCCCCCCAAAAAAGAATATAGTGATTATAGTTTTTAATTTCAATTGCTTTTACTTTTCTATATAAACTGTGGCTTGTGCCTTCCAAGGGCTTTACATCTTGTAAGGTTAAGAGTAATAATACATGTGTCTGTTCTTTATTTTGACTGTTTTGTGTTCCTACAGGTCACCTTTGGTTTGAAGCAGCTACTGTAGTGATTCTTAAAGAGGTGGTGGTGGAGAGAAAATATGTTAAGCTCCAGAGCAGCCTTTTCATACCATATAAATTCTCTTTTCAAGCCAGGCCTCTAATAAGCCCCAGTCATAGGGGAGAGTAAATCTTAAGAATAATCCCTCACATGCGTTGAGTTGGAAAAAAGTTTTAGGAACTGAACTGGAGTCACTGTAAGTGCAGGGTGACAAGTCCTAGGCTACTGTAGTAATATCAGAGATTCCCAACACTGGTAGTGTGACATACCTGGAATGTCATTCAGTTTTGTGGTGGGTCCCAATACCATGTCATTGATAACTCCCAAAATTGGTCAGTAGTTTTCTTAACCGCCCCCCCCCGCCCCGCCTCCCTAAAAGGTAATAAATTAGAATGGATTCATATCATCTTGAACCATTTGCATTCATGAGGAAGGAAAGAAAGGGTGGTATTGGCTGGACTACTGAAGCCAGAGCCACTGAAAAGCCAAACCAGTTCTTTTTTTTTTTTTTTTTAAGTAGGCTCCCCACCCAACATGGGGCTTAAATTCACGACCCTGAGATCAAGAGTTGCATGCTCTACTGACTGAGTCAGCCCGGCGCCCCAAGCCAAACCAGTTCTGAAAGTGTTTAAGTATTTCTCTCTCAAGGTATTTAGATGCATCAGGATCTTTCTTATTGAGTATATAAATCCACTTGGATCTCTCTTTTTTTTTTAGATTTTATTTATTTATTTGACAGAGACACAGCTAGAGAGGGAACACAAGCAGGGGGAGTGGGAGAGGGAGAAGCAGGCTTCCCACGGAGCAGGGAGCCCGATGCGGGGCTCGATCCCAGGACCCTGGGATCATGACCCGAGCCGAAGGCAGACGCTTAACGAGTGAGCCACCCAGGTGCCCCCCACTTGGATCTCTTAAGAGCTCAAATTCCTGCGAGTCTGACAGACTTGAGCCAACATAAAATGAGGGCTTAGATGGAGTTTTCAGATTTATTGTACATTTGAGGTGCTTCCAAACATTTAGGTTCTGGGCCTGGCTGTTTTTGATGAATAAGATAGAAAAAGAAATTCTTTTGCTAGTAACTTCAGGCCTTTTCACCTGGGAGGGCAAGATTTCTGTGTACTGCTATTGTGCAAATTCTGGAAATAAAATGCATATTTAAAGATTGACGGAGATCATGTATTTTTGGTTAGGTGTTAAATATTGAGAAAAGAGGGGCGCCTGGGTGGCTCAGTTTTTAAGTGTCTGCCTTCAGCCCAGGTCATGATCCTGGAGTCCGGGATCAAGTCCCACATCAGGTTCCCTGCTTGGTGAGGAGTCTGCTTCTCCCTCTGACCCTCCCCCCTCTCATGCTCTCTCTCTCTCTCTCTTTCTCAAATAAATAAATAAATAAATCTTCAAAAAAATAAACAATTGAGAAAAGAATCATTTTAGACATTAAATTTACTCAGAAATTAAACTTTTATTAATATAATATTGATAGATTTTAAATGCACGTTTTTTTCATATTTAAACATTTGGAATCGATGTCTTACCAATGGTGTGTTATTGTTTAATTGGCAGCAATTTTCCTTTTCTAGTGTTCCATGAAATAATGGTGCATCTTATGATTGACGATGTTTCTTAGATTCAGAGAATTATGGTACATTTGCAATATATGTAATTAGTTTTCCCATACCTCACCAATTTAGGTACATACAGGGGTGATATTTGGCCAAGAACCATTGGAACTCTTAATTTCTTGGCTTCTTCCCCTCCCAGTGGTTTCTGGGTAGTTCTGCTGCTTTGGTTACAATAGTTACCTTCTGCAGTTATTTCCCATTATCGCCAGTTACCTCAGTCTGTAGCTGCCATTTTCAGCACTGTCTGGGAAAGCCGACCATGTTGCCATGCTGGTATTCACAGGGGGTGGTATCATTGCTTTTGCTAGTGTTTCTCATCTGCTTTTTCTGCACTTTGTCTTCAAAGTTAGGAGCTGAATGCCTCCTCATGAGATAATAGCTTTCTTTTGATTGATGCTACATGGTATGATCTCTAAATAGTTACACTAGTTCTTCACGTCCTGAACTGAGTAGGAATTTTTATTTATTTTTACATCTAGTTTTTTAGGTCCTTCTCTTTTAGCTTCTATGTCCAGATTCAGGAAACTTAGAACCAGTTTCTTTTTTTTTCTTTCTTTTTTTTTTTTTTTAATGATTTTATTTATTTATTTGACAGACACAGCAAGAGAGGGAACACAAGCAGGGGGGTGGGAGGGGGAGAAGCAGGCTTCCCGTGGAGCAGGGAGCCTGATGCGGGGCTCGATCCCAGGACCCTGGGATTGTGACCTGAGCCAAAGGCAGACGCTTAACGACTGAGCCACCCAGGCACCCCATGTTTTATTTTGTTTTTGAGTATAGCTGATGAGAACCAATTGCTTAGAAGATCCAGAGGACCCTTGAGGGGACTGATTGCTTATTTAAAGACATGTCGGGGTACCTGGGTGGCTGAGTCAGTTAAGTATCTGACTTCGGTTCAGGTTGTGATCTCAGGGTCTTGGGATCAGGCTCTGTTTTCAGTGGGGAGTCTGCTTCTTCCTCTTCCCCTGCACGTGCGCCCATGCACACACACACACACACGCTTTCTCTCTCTCAAAGTCTTTTTAAAAATAAATAAAAGACATGTCCTGCCTTCTCCAGTGAATTATTGTTCTGAGAAGAATACACCCTGAAGGATAAATTCCCTGTTTTTTGTGAACCTGCCAAATAGACACACCACTTGATCTTCTATTCTTTGTATCTTTTTTTAAGTTGTGATTTTAAGTGCATGGATGAATTATTACTTTTGTTATTGAGCTTTAGTAAATACTCATTAACCCCCAACTTTTGGCCCTGCTTTATCTCTTTATTGGAGAGGATGTGGATTTGCAAAGTAGTTTACTGCCTAGTAGCTATAAGACAATAAGCAACTGGCATGAATTGTCTTTTTTTTTTTTTTTTAAGCTTTTATTTATTTATTAGCGCAAGAGAGAACATGAGCTGGGAGAGAGGCAGATGAATAGGGAGAGGCAGACTTCCCCTGAGCAGGAAGCCTGATGCAGGGCTTGATCCCAGGCCCCTGGGATCATGACCTGAGCCAAAGACAGAGGCTTAAACAACTGAGCCACCCAGGCGCCCCATGAATTGTCTTTTTAATGTAGTGACTCCACCCCCTCAGTAAAAAAAAAAAATGTCCTGTGAATGTTTTGGATTCTGACCTGTGATACTGAAATGAAAAGTGGATGCTAGCCCTTTCTCATCACGGAAGTTTGGAGCAGAGGTCCTGCATTATCTATTGCTATATAACAAATTCCCCCAAATTCAGTAATTTGAAAGAACAAACATTTATAATCCCTTGCAGTCCAAAGGGTCTGGAATCAGAGGCTTAGCTGGATGGTTCTGACTTGGAGTCTCTTTTTAGTTTGTAGGCAAGATAATGGCCTGGGCTACAGTCATCTGAAAGATTGGTTAGGGTTGGATAATATGCTTCCAAATCATGTGGTTATCAGCAGGAGGCCAGTAATCTTAGCATGTGAGCTTTTGAATTGGGCTGTTCACAGCATGGCAAGTGATTCCACAGAGAGTAACCAAAATGTAAGCCATAGTCTTTTAGAGCCTAATCGTGGGAGTAACATATCATTTTTGCTATATTCTGTTGGTCACACTGACCAATTTTGGTACAGCGTGGGAAGGAACTACGGAAAAATGTAAATATAAGGAAGCAGAGTTAATTGGAGATTCTCTTGGAGTTTGGTCATCACAGGTCTCTTTCTTTGTGATCATGTAAGTAGCATCAGGATGTGGAAAACATTTCTTTTTTCATAGTACCCTTTATCATTATGTTCAGGAGACCTAGGGCTAATCATACCAATAAAACTCTTCTTAGCTTACCTTTCTATCCTTATGTTTCAGTTAGTAGCTTTGCAAACTGACTTTCCTATACATCCTTGATTTGATAGTAAGGGCTTGCTTTCCCTGTTTTAATGACGTTCTCAAGATCTGGAGAATTTCTACAGTAGTGTTACCCAAAATGTGGTTATTGAAACAAGACTTTTCCAAGATGCCTTACACTAAGGAGGTTCCATTACTTTTGGAAACCTCTGTGTTACTTTCTTCCCCTTGGAGGATCATTTGTGCAAGTTAGTGTATCAGAAGTCTCTGAAAAATCCTTCATTGAGGAAATCAGTTTTTCCTTTTTGTACCCAGTGTTTTTAAAAATTTACTTGATCATTGAATCGCTATATTGTATACCTGAAACTAATATGACAGTGTATGTTAACTATACTGGAATTAAAATAAACTTAATAAAAACATTTACTTGATCATATAAGCCACACTTGTTATAAGTGGAATAAGTTAAAAACCTTGTTATAACAAAAATTTATCACAAATATATTCCTTTATCCAAAACAAGTTATTCAGGCAGCTTTATTTCTGTATTTTAGATAATTAAAATTTTTCTTAAGTACTTTTCAATTTGTAATTATTTTACATTTTGGAAGACAGCTGAGGTCAGAAATTGCAAGTAGCTGATACTTTATTTCACTGTCAGTAGCGATTGTGATATTGAAAGATCTGAGGAAAGATTTCATTCTTGGCCACTTAAAGAGCCATTTAGGAGATTTTTTTTCCCCACTTTTACTGATTTATTAGCAAATGTTTTTAGCATATTTTAGGCCCTGGGTTTGCTGTGATCAACAACATAGGCTGTCCTCCTTGTGAGGTGACAGCCAGAGAAGTGTAGGAGGTAACTACAGAAGGACCACAGAGACCAAAGCAAAGGCGTGATGGTCTGCAGATAGCTGCTTGTGGGCCGAGTGTGTGCCTGTTAATAAGTTCTTGTTCAGTGATTCTCAATGGAGAAGGGAGGAGTTTTCTAATCTGTAATGGTGTTGGGTGATGTTAAGCTTATTTAAGGTATCATACACTGAAAAGATGTAGAAACATTTGCTATATTGTTAGTAATATTTCATTGTCCGGAAAAAGCACAAGCTAGCTTTTAAGCAGAGAATTGTTGAGTTCTGAACAGATATCCATGCTTGTCTGCTTTAATCCAAGAAAAGATGCTCATTAAGAGTCTTTATAGTGGGGCGCCTGGGTGGCTCAGTCGTTAAGCGTCTGCTTTCAGCTCAGGTCATGATCCCAGGGTCCTGGGATCGAGCCCCGCATCAGGCTCCCTGCTTGGCGGGGAGCCTGCTTCTCCCTCTCCCGCTCCCCTTGCACGTGTTCCTGCTCTCGCTATCTCTCTCTCTCTGTGTCAAACAAATAAAATCTTTAAAAAAAAATTTAAAAAAAAGAGTCTTTATAGTTATATGCAATTCTAATAACATCGGTTATTTGGTTTTTAAACCCATAAGCTATGGGCTTCTGTGGTTTTTGTTTTGCTTTGTTGTATACTGAAAAAGAATGTCCACTAGTGGTAACATGGGAAGAGTTGAGCAATAAAAACTATATAAACAAGAATGTAAAATATAGCAATTTGGGGGCATCTAATATGTAGAGAAAAAACTATATTTCAGGCCATGATATGTTCTATTCTAGTATTGAAGGTTTAAATTATGTATAGGTATCCTGTTTAAAAATGAAAACAAATACGGTCTGTAAATTGTAAATTAAAAGTTATTCAGAACACTTTCCAAAGGCTTTTTGCATGTATGATTACTCGTATAGTGTTTTTGAAAAGCTTGTATGTCTGAAATGACACATTCTTTAAGGATGATGGAGAACTGTGGTTTTCATAATTGGAAAGTAGTAAAGGAAACACTGCTAAAACTTTTAAGCAGCTATAACCTAGGCTGAGATCTTATAACCTCAGTGGAGTAACAATGAAGTTTTGTAGGTAGCTATCTGCTCTTCATAACCACTTTACAGCATCAGTGTTAACAGGATATTTAGAAATGTTTTGATTGTGAATTATAGGACAAACAATTAAAAATTAGAGAGGCATATAAGATATATACAAGATGTAAAGGACTTGCAGAGGAAAAAGATGTGAGCATTTGGAGGAAATTTAGTCAAGGATTTCA
This sequence comes from Leptonychotes weddellii, assembly GCF_054177405.1. NCBI lineage: Eukaryota > Metazoa > Chordata > Mammalia > Carnivora > Phocidae > Leptonychotes > Leptonychotes weddellii. The sequence goes on along the minus strand of NC_138372.1, from coordinate 117,537,792 downwards.
GTCTGTGAAGCTAGCGGATGTTTATATTGTCATTTTTTTCAAAGTACAAATTATTGTTGATATTCTTTTCTAGAAACGACTGCAGAAAGAACTGTTGGCTTTGCAAAATGACCCACCTCCCGGAATGACATTAAATGAAAAGAGTGTTCAGAATTCAATTACACAGTAAGTATTTAATTTTTGAAGTACTTGTTTCTTTTATTATTAGTGTAAAGTATGAATATATACTTATTTTTAAAAATGGAGAAATTTGGGGTGCCTGAGTAGCTCAGTTGATTAAGCATCCGACTCTTGATTTCGGTTAAGGGTCATGAGATCAAGCCTCGAATTGGGCTCTGCGCTCAGTGGGGAGTCTGCTTGAGATTCTCTCTCTCCCTCTGCCCCTCTCCTCTCTCTCTCTCTCAAATAAATCTTAAAACAAAAAATAAAATGTGGAATTTTCATATTTCATCCGACTCTCTTCCATCAAGAGGTAAATAAATAGATCTTATTCTGTGCATTTATATACCCCATTTTGTGTTACATAATATCATACACATTGTATATAATGTATGATTTGTTAACCTTTTTTTTTTTTAAACCATATGTTGATTAGTAATGTTTTAAAATGTTTCCTGCCAAAGAGGCAGCATATAAAAACTTTGGTCTGACTTTGTTTATGAAATGATCTTCATCTAAAATCGAGCAGTTTTTTCAAAACCGCATGTAAAGGTTTGAAGAGGGTAGTAGTCAAGAGGTGTCTCCAATCCCTGAACACATTAATTGCCCTGTAAAGAACGGTAACTGAATGTCGGACTCTTCAGCAACCTCTTCTAATAGTAAGAAACTTCTTCATGAGGATAAAAAAGTGAAGCATAGAGGGGAAGACACAGAAGTGTTCTAATTCTGCTCCTTCCTTGGGTGCAAAAAAGTCTTTTCCCAGATACGAACCCAAGAAGTGTAGAAAGATATGTATGTGTCCTCTTGTAAAGATGTCTAGAGTATCATCCTAAGATCTCACAACCCAGTCTATTTTTATCACTCCTTTAACTTAATAGTTTTGTTAGACAAGGGTAAATGCTCTGAAATTGGCAGGGGGGAGGAATTTAAAATAATGGAATCTCTCCTTAAAATCTTCAAAAACATAAAAGGGATAGGATAGGAGGCAGCAAGATAAAAAGTATACTGTAGACCAAATTGTAGGACAAAGAGGATAATTCAAATACTTAGTGATATTCTAGGTCCAGAAAGCAAAAGTGACCAAAATTCATGGACATACTTATCCTTTTAGAGAAACAATTTTAGTTACCTTTGACTTTGAGATTTGAGTCCATACTTACCACGGAAGTCCAGCTTTTTTAAAACAGGGATATGAAGAATGGATCTATTGATGTTTGGATGGATATATTGTTGTTTGAAAATTGAGTACAGATCTCTAGCTCTATAACAGTCTTTTTAAAACATTGCTGTCTTGAGCATTTTTAGGTTCCCTGCAAAATTGAAATTTCCCACATACCCTCTGCTCTCACACATGCACAGCCTCCCCCATTATATCAACATCCCCCACCAGAGTGGGACATTTGTTACAATTGATGAAGTATGATTGACACATCATAATCCCCCAAAGTCTGTAGTTTGCATTATAATTCATTCTTGGTATTGTATGTTCTAAGGATTTGGGCAGATGTTCACTGACATGTATCATCATTATGGTATACAGGATATTTTCACTGCCCTAAAAATCCCCTGTGCTCCAGCTATTCATCACCTCCCCAGCCACTGATCTTTTTACTGTCTCTGTGGTTGTCCCTTCCCCAGACCGTCATATAGTTGGAATCATACAGTATGTAGCCTTTCAGATTGGCCTCTTTTACTTAGTAATATGCATTTAAGGTTCTTCTCTTTCTTTTTGTGACTCTCGATTGATTTTTCATTTCTATCAAACAAAATTTGAAAATGGAGCACATATTTAGAGTGTATGACATTTGTTCTATATAATTAAATGAGATTTTTTTTTCTGTATAATTAAACAGGTAGATTATATTCCATTTTCATTGGTAATAATCAAGTGCTTCCTCTTTCAACCTTTTCTTTTTTTGGTGGTGGGGGAACCATATAATACAATGATTTATAAAAAGTTAAAGGGGGGCACCTGGGTGGCTCAGTCATTAAGCATCTGTCTTCGGCTCAGGTCATGATTCCAGGTCCTGGGATCGAGCCCCACATCGGGCTCCCTGCTCCGCGGGAAGCCTGCTTCTCCCTCTCCCACTACCCCTGCTTGTGTTCCCTCTCTCGCTGTGTCTCTCTCTGTCAAATAAATAAATAAAATCTTTAAAAAAAAAAAAGTTAAAGGAATGTTTTACATTTGTACAAATGGAAACATTTGTATAGATTTTCAAGCAGTTATACCACAAATTGTTTAACTACCAAAACAGCATTATCTTTGTTGCAGAATAAACCTGTCATTTTTAGAGATGTATGTCAGGCAATTTTTCTTTTAAAATAATTTATTGTAAATGAATCACAAACATTTTATTATCTTTGTCTTCCAGGATATAAAACTAGTTTTATAAAAATTAGATCTTAAAAGATAATGTTTAAGTGGGATGAGAATGATAATAAAAAACATTAAGCTTTCTGGAGGACAGTTTGGTAGCATGTATTAAGACCTTTAAAAATAAGAGTATCATATCCTTTGAACTAATAAATAAACCCCTGTGCTGACCTAAGGAGGGAACAGAGACAGAGAAAGATTAACCCAAGGGTGCCTGGTTGGCTTATTCAGTAGAACATGCAACTCTTGATCTTGGGGTTGTGAGTTTAAGCCTCATGTTGGTGGACATAGAGTTTACCTTAAAAAAAAAAAAAAAAAAAGATTACCTTAGAACTGACTATACTCATTTCAACAGTACTATTTCTAGAGACAGTTTGGAAACAATTTAAATATCGGTAGGGGTGCCTGGGTGGCTCAGTCGTTAAGCATCTGCCTTTGGTTCAGGTCATGATCCCAGGGTCCTGGGATCAAGCCCCACATCAGGCTCCCTGCTCCACTGGAAGCCTGCTTCTCCCTCTCCCACTCCGCTTGCTTGTGTTCCCTCTCTTGCTGTGTCTCTCTCTGTCAAATAAATAAAATCTTTAAAAATATATATGTATATGAATATCAGTAACACGGAAATGGTTTCTCAAAGTTAGACCGTGGAATGGTATCCCCTGAGTTATAGCCTGTGGTCAGCATGAAATGCAGAAATTTTGTATAGACATAATCCCTTTGAAAATCCCTTAGAGAGGCTATATTGGTGTGTATCCTGCCATAACATATCATAATATATCCAAGAGAGCTAGTTTTTCCTTTGGAGGGGAATAGTTGGCTGTTTCTTTGATTAGGAACTATGAATGCATGAAAAATAACTGTTTAAACATTAGAATCCGAGAACAATAGCTACTTATTAGAAGTTAAGAACTGAGACTTTTCCCATTTCATTCATCCTCAGGGACATGTGCCCTTAATTGGACTCATAAACACTGAGGATTTGTTTTTTGTTTGTTTGTTTTGTTATTTTTAATTATTATTTTTTTAGAGCAAGTGAGCGGGGGTGGTGAGGGTGGGCAGCGGGAGAGAGAGAGTCTTAAGCAGACTCCATGCCCAGCAGGGAGCCCGACATGGGACCTGATCTTATGACTCTGAGATCATGACATGAGCTGAAATCAAGAGTAGGACCCTTAACCAACTGAGCCACCCAGGCGTCCCATAAACACTGATAATTTGAATTTATGTAATTTAAGTGTACACATAATTTAACTGTTGGACATCAATTCCATTGATAAAGAAGCTACAAAATGACTAGAATGAAATGTATCCAAAGTACTTCAGCAGTGATTATATTGTGGTGATTTTTGTTTATTTTACTGTTCTAAATTTTCTATAGTGAACATATATTGTTTTTTTTCAATTACCAAAAGGTATTTAAAATTATCCTGCAGTTTTGAAAATTATGCTGCCTTTGACCTGTCTCACCCAGGTATTGGAAGGATTACTAAGATACTTGCTTAGCTCTTATTTAAAAGCTGTGTTTGGATAGATCACATGTAAATTTATGGTACGTTATGTCCTAAAATTTTTATTTTATTTATTTATTTATATATTTTTTTTAGGTTTTATTTATTTATTTGATAGAGACACAGTGAGAGAGGGAACACAAGCAGGGGGAGTGGGAGAGGGAGAAGCAGGCTTCCCTAGGAGCAGGGAGCCCAGTGTAGGGCTTGATCCTAGGACCCTGAGATCATGATCTGAGCTGAAGGCAGATGCTTAACCGACTGAGCCACCCAGGCATCCCTGTCCTTAAATTTTCCTTATAAAGAGAATGAAAGGGCACCAGGAGGGGTGCCTGGGTGGCTCAGTTGGTTAAACTGGACTCTTGGTATTTGGCTCAAGTCATGATCTCAGGGTCCTGAGATTGAGCCCCGAGTTGGGGCTGAGCCCAGAACCTGCTTCAGACCCTCCCTCTCCCTTCGCCTCTGGTCTTTCCCCTGCTCCCACTAGCACATGCTCTCGCACTCTCAAATCAATTAATCAAATAAAATCAAATCTTAAAGGGCACCAGGAAGTCCTCTGATTTTCCTTGGAATAATCACTTTGCATAGTGGATGTTAGGGATAAAAAGGGATTTTGATGACTAGGAAGGACCCAGTTTGTAAAGAGAATAGGTTTTTGTTTTTATTTATTTTTTTAAATGCAGCTTATGCATTATATTTAATTTACTATGTACTGGTGCTGATGTCAGGAAAGTACTACATGTTTTGCATACGTAATGCCATTTACCTTTGCAACACTTTGAGATGAGTATCCTTTTTTAATGAACTTTTAACTTTGTTTTAAATATATGTTTTATAATTGAAATAGTTAAAAAAGAGGTAAAACAGCTTACTCATGGCCACACAGCTAAGGGACAGACCTGTGTAATTTTACTGTAAAATATTGCCTCTTGGCTCCGTGGTCATATCTTTTATTACCATGTATGGTATTCATCATGCATTCTGAAAATGAATAGCTATGCTCTTAAAGGCCTGTATGTGTTAGCTGATTGCTTTCAGAGACTAGGCACATTTATTAGTTTATGTACTCCTCTAAGTCCATAGTATGTGGGGTGATGACTAGAACCTCAACTTCATATTCTCAATATTATTTCCTTTTGTTTTCCTGTACTTAAAGTAATAAATTTTTATACCTAAAAAGTTTAAGATGAAAGGAATTGGCCAGCGCTTTAATTAGGATTCTTATGATTGGTCCACTTTTACTTCTCAGTGTGGCCCCATCATTTTTGCCACCATAATCCTTATTCTACTCCCCTTTTTAAATTTTTATTTATTTTTTAAAATTCATTTTATTTTTTAAGAGAGAGAACGAGTGCATGAGTGGCAGGGGGAGAGAGAGAGAGAATCTTAAGCGGGGCTTAAGATGCAGGCCTGAGCTGAAATAGAGTTGGATGCTTAACTGACTGAGCCACCCAGGCGCCCCAGTTTCCCCTTTTTAAAATTAATTAATTAATTAAATTTATTTTTAAGATTATTTAATATTTGATAGAGCATGAGCAGGGGGAGGGGCAGAGGGAGAAACATATTCCCCCCTCCTCCCTTTTTTTATTTTTATTTATTTATTTATTTTTTTTTTTAAGATTTTATTTATTTATTTGAGAGAGAGAGAATGAGAGACAGAGAGCCCGAGAGGGAGGAGGGTTAGAGGGAGAAGCAGGCTCCTCGCCGAGCAGGGAGCCCGATGCGGGACTCGATCCCGGGACTCCGGGATCATGACCTGAGCCGAAGGCAGTTGCTTAACCAACTGAGCCACCCAGGCGCCCCCCTCCTCCCTTTTTTTAAAAAGAGCAAGAGATACGGGTGCCTGGCTGGCTCAGTCAGTAGAGCATGTGACTCTTGATCTCGGTATTGTGAGTTCAAGCCCTGTGTTGGGCGTAGAGCTTACTAATAAATAAATAAGTGAGCAAGAGATAAATGTACAGATTATAAACAGATTTATAGTCATGATTATTTTATGTGGAAACCAAGTAAGCTTATAAAGAGGCCATAGAAATCTCTTCTGAGTTTTATTAAACAACTGAAACGTGAGAGACAAAGGAAAAGCAGTATAGAGCCTTGAATAGCCATCAGAGTAAGTGGACTGATGTTAGCTTAGCTTCTTTTTCCTGTTTAGTCTCTAGAATACTGATGAAAAGATGGGTCTAACAGCCACAATTCTCTAGTCGTCGTTGATACGTACTTCGACCATAGCTTCTAAAATGGTATCAGAAAGGCAGTTCATTAGTTTGATGTTACCTATAAAATCTTTTCAGTCATTGTGAAAATAGTATTTTAGAAAAATAAGGTAGCATAAATTGAGTAGCGAGAGTACAGGCTTTGGTGCCAGCACACTTGAGTTGGATTTTCATTTTGTGTTTTCAGACCTGGATTAAAATTTGGCTCTGTCATTTGCCAGTTGTCTGACTTTGATCTAGTTACTTAACCTTTGAGCATCAGAGAAGGGTGTTAATACCTACTCTTAAAATTGTTGGGAGGATGAAGTACCCTGTTGCACAGGAATGACTCTTACCCCAATGCCTGGTATACAGAAAGTCTTCAGTGTTCCCTTTTCTTTCTCATCCCAATTCTTCTTATATGAAGTTTTTTAATTTTTTTTTTTTTTTTTTTCCTATTCTAGGTGGATTGTAGACATGGAAGGTGCACCAGGTACCTTATATGAAGGGGAAAAATTTCAGCTTCTATTTAAGTTTAGTAGTCGATATCCTTTTGACTCTCCTCAGGTAACTGCCTTGTTTTTTAAGATTTTATTGTATTTTTAGATTATAGCAAAATACTAAATTAGTGACTTTTGACTAAATACAAACTTATAAAGAAATCCATTGTAATTATGTGAATTTGTTCCTTTATCTTATCTGAATATAATCAAGATCTTATGAACATTTTACTTTATTGAGATTAGAGCTTTGCTGCTCTTGTACTTCAAGAATTTAATATTATTTTTTATGAATAGATGTTAGCAGAAAAGGGGATGGAAATCTAACCCAGGCCCATGGGTTGTGGGAGAACTTAGCATTTTGGAATAACTGGAAGCACTTATTCCTAGATAAGATGATAGAATGATATTGTAAGGGGGCAAGTGCTTTGTTGAAAGGAACACTTTGATTTTGCATTGACATGCTATCCTTGCAGTTTTTTAGTACTATAAAGATAGAATATATTACGAGATGTTAAATATCTAAACATAAGCTCCAAGTCTTATCATTGTAATTTGAGGCACAGTTATGTAATGGGTTAATACTCAGACAAGGGATAATGGTGGTAGAGGAACTTTTTTGAGAGCTCTTAACTGAGAGCTGTTTAACTGTGGTGAATGATTAATTTTTGGAAGTTAGAGGAAAGGAGACTCTAGGATGACTTCCAGATTTCTGACTTGGTGAGATGGGTAAATGAGTTACTAGTGGCAAAATGATAAGACTTAATGCCAGCTCTGTGTAGTACTGCTAGATAATGAGGTTCTGCATCTCAAATACCTAGAACTTTGAAGTGCTGAAATATGTTATTTTTGAGGAAAATCATATTCCATTGCCACTTTAAATAGAATATACCAAACAGTGTAGGAGTATAGATGGAAGTCAGTTATTGTAATGTGCTATAAGTACAAGAAATCTTTGTTTTTAATAAAGGCACAGAATTAAATGGAAATGGACTCCTTGAGTTCTGCAGTTTTTGTGTGAGCAGAAAATAAGATTAAGAAACTCATTTTTATCATTTTCATAAAAATAAAGCTAAGGGTTATGTATTGTCATGACCTCTAGACCTCTGTAAGCATGTGTAGACTATGATAAACCAAAGCAAACATCTTCCTTCTCTCTAGAAAATGATCTTCATGTTTTATAGCCTTTTGACTTATCAGCATCATTTTAGATTGTTAATCCTTGAAGGCAATGGTATCTCCTTGTCACCTTCAACCTGTTCTTCACTTTAAATAAGTTTGTTGAAGGTATATGAAGAAAGAATGTGACTCACCAACTCTAAACTGTTGACTAGGAGGATATTGGAGAAGGCTTACTCCAGGAGCCCACAGATTTTTCATCAGAGGAAAATAGTATCTCTATAAATATGAACCAAGTCAAAGTGTCCTCTAAATTCTCTCCTTAGTATTTAAATCTAAATCAAATATCAAACTCTGAAGCATCATTTGAATTTTATCTTGAATATTTCTGTAAGAGCATTTGTAATGGATTCTGTCATATCTCAAATTCTTTTTTTCTCCTTCCCTGTTTTGACTTCTTCCCGCTCTTCTGATTCTTCTGATTTTGGTGTTCCTAGGGTTCTTTTTTCAGCACCCCCTCATTCTCACTCTTTTCTCTAACATCTTCAGTCATCTTAAGCAGCTAACTCCCAGACCTACAGTTCTGTATACAACCTCTTCTTTCTGAGGTTTAATTTCACACCCTTGTTGGATATCACTACTTGAATACCTCCAGATGTCTCAAATGAACTCCCATCTTTTCCAGCAACAAAATAAGGAAAAGAAAATTTTTTTCTCGGGTTATTGTCCACCTATCTGCTTGCATTGAAATTCTTCCCTTTCCCTCACTGTTAAATGCAGTTTTTCACGTCCTTTGCGGTGCTTAAGTCAGTCCACTCTTATCCTACTGTCAGTGCTGTAGTCCAAGTTTCTGTCTTTCATGTGGACTAATACATAGTAGCCTCTAGTTCTTTGCACTCCTAGCCATCCATTCACAGTGCTGTTAGATTTCTTTGAAGGTGCAGTTACCTCATTGATTTGCACAGATACACAGTGCCACCACCACCACCACAACTATCACTACCTCCCTAAAACCTCTAATGCTTCCTTATTTTCTGCAGAGTCACGTCTAAAAACTCTCTAGCTTCTCATGTAAGTCCAAACTTAACCATTTCAGCCACACATTACCTCCGTGCCTTCTGCTTTGTAGTAATATTTGTAGCATACTTTCTGATGTAACTTCCATTCTGATTTTATCTTGTAACAGCTCTGATGAAGTGGTTAGGGAAGATGGATTCATCCTCATAAGTGAAGAAATTGAAGCTTTAGAAGTAAAGTGTCTCGTTCATGGTTTAAAAGTTAGCTAATAGGATAGTCCACAGACTCAAACCCAAGTTATACCTTTCCATACTGTCAATTAGGTGTGAGTACCAGAATGGGGAAGATGCTTATTTATCCAGCCAGTATTGTTCTCTCTAAAAGTGAAAGATAGGGACGCCTGGGTGGCTCAGTCGGTTGAGCGTCTGCCTTCGGCTCAGGTCATGATCCCAGAGTCCTGGGATCGAGTCCCGCATCGGGCTCCCTGCTCCACGGGGAGCCTGCTTCTCCCTCTGCCTCGGTCTCTCTCTCTGTCTCTCATGAATAAATAAATAAAATCTTTAAAAAATAAATAAATAAATAAAAGTGAAAGATAATACGTAGAATGATAACTTTGAAAGCTCTGGGGCAGTCTTTTGGAAGAGATTTTGTATCACTTTTTAACATCATTCTCATGTCACAGTTGTATATTCTAGTATCCATGATTGAGAAAATAACAGAGGTGCTCTAAGTCTACTAATACTTTATAATTATTTTTAAATTTTTATTAATCACAGCATCTATTTGATTATAAAATAATGATAATGGTCTAGCAATCAGTTGCTTGATGTGCATACAGATTTTGGATTTTTCCAATAACTGGAACTTTCCAGAGGTCCATTGCTCTGGGGAAGTGATTAGAACCACTAAAGGGCAGTAAAATTCCTCATTCACCAAAGATTTTATTTGATGAGACCCAACAGCATTTACACTTACTAGAAAATTAGTCTTTGATTTCCCTATGCAATAAGCAGTATTAAGTTTATCACTACTTACAAGAGTAGAATTTGGGGAAATAACCCTAAAATAAACTAGTCTCATTGTGAACTTACTACTTCTGTATCAGTAAGTTAGATCTGTAAGACCATAATAAACTTTATAGTTTGCTGGGTTTTCTTTTCCCTACTAATTATAATTAATTTCTCATGTATCTCACTTTACAGTGAAAAAGCTGCCTATCTAAAAGAAGGTGTTTGGCCCAGTCATTTGCTTTAAAAGAAAGGACAATAATGACAGCAAAACCTTTTTAATATTGGGAGCAGAGATGAGGCACTTTTCCATCACTGTTTTCTACTAATGTGCACTTACCATCAGCCATACAGAAAATAAAATATCTTTCTGTATTATATTCTGTTTTCCTGTGAAAGGATACAGGTAAATGATTGGCTGATTTAATGTGTAGTAGACCTGAATTATGTGCCAAATATTGTGCTCTGTACTTTAGAAACGAAAGAGTACAGAAATTAAAAGGTGTTGGGCCTGCCTTTAATAATTGGTTTAGTATTTGGATAGGCAGATGTGGATGCATTCATTCTGTAAGTATTTATCTAGTATGTGTCATAGAATAGACCCTGTACTAGGTGTTGGCAGTAATAGTGAAGAAGACCAAATAAAAAACCTCCTTAGGTGGAGTTTGCATTCTTGTAGAAAGAGACAATAAACAGTAAGCAAAAACATACAGTATGGAAGATGGTGGAAAAAGTAGAAAGGGGGATTGAGGATGTTGCAACATTGGATAGAGCAATCAGGGAAGATTTCACTGAGAAGGTGACCTTGGAGCAGATATCTGAAAGAGGTGAGTGAGTAAGCCATATGAAGTATGGAAAGAGCGGGTGAAGAAAAAATGCAAAGGCTGTGAACCTGGAGCACATGTGGCAGGTCCCTGGAGTGGTATACAAATGAGGGGAAGCCAGGGCGCCTGGGTGGCTCAGTCGGTTGGGCGGCTGCCTTCGGCTCGGGTCGTGATCCCGGAGTTCTGGGATCGAGCCCCACATCGGGCTCCCTGCTCAGTGGAGAGCCTGCTTCTCCCTCTCCCTTTGCCTACCTCTCTGCCTACTTGTGCTTTCTCTCTCTGTCTGTCAAATAAATAAATAAAATCTTAAAAAAAAAAAAAATACAAATGAGGGGAAGCCAAGGGCATAGCTCTGAGAAGTAATTTGGGCTGGAGGATCTGTCATGGATTGTATAGCCCATTGTAAGAGTTTTGGTTTTTACTCAGAATGAGATGAAAAACCTTTGAATATTTTGAGCAAAGGAATGACATAATCCTACTAAAATGAAAAGGAAAAATTTGGCTGTTGTGTAGCACATTGACTGTTGGGTGTACAAGGGTACAGGGAGACCAGACAACTCCTGTAGTAATCCAGGTGAGAGGTGAAAGCTAGTAGTGGAGGTTGTGGAAGATGGCCATATTTTGGACTTATTTTATTTTATTATTATTTTTTTAAAGATATAGTCATTTGAGAGAGAAAGAGAGCTCAAGTGGGTGTAAGGGGCAGAGAGAGCGAGTCCTTAAGCAGACTCCCCACTGAGCAGGGATCCCAGGACCCTGAGATCATGACTTGAGTCAAAAGCAAGAGTTGGTCGCTTAACCAGCTGAGCCATCCAGGTGCCTCTGGACCTATTTTAAAGGTTGAGCCAACAGGATTTGCTAATGAATTGATAAATATGAACGAGAGAAAGGAGTCAGGGAAGACTCCACAACTTTTGGCCTGTGCAACTGGATGCACCATAAGTTGAAGTATGAATTGTATGCTTTGGGAGCAAAAGAAAAAGCAATGACTGGTTTAGAATAGAATGAGGGGGCAAAGAGAAACCTGTTTGTACTGGGACTTAGAGCAGAAGAAGAGTTTATGTCACAAGTGGAGCAAATCATGAAAAGACATGGTTTCTTCTGAGATTTACGAGCAAATGTAGTTTTATGTATCAATAAATGGAGGGCTACAGCAGGAGATGAAAAAGGAAGTATGTTTTGGGGCTTATCCAAGAAGAGTCTTGCAATATAAAGGATTTGGAGATTTATCTCAAAGGAATTGGGAGGTAATAGTCACCTCGCCTTTCAAACTGTGAAGTCTTCAAGTTTAGTGTCTACCGTTTTTGCTTCTTTTCCTTTCTCCTTCCTCCCTCACATTAGCAGCTCTTCCCTTCCAGATATCTTTGACCTTAAACTTAACCCCTTCCTCTGTCAAAACATCCCATTTGAATGCAGTAAAATTAAAACACATTATCTTGTAAGTATCCTGGTTATACTTTGTTTTTAAGCTTTTCAACTCTAATTTTTGTTGAAGAAATTTTAGGCATTTTAGAAATAGGTGGGGAAGTATTTTTTTAGGGGAAAGAGGATACTGTACTTAGTTGTGAAACCATACCCGTGCTAAAAGTGGTGATGAAAATATACTTACCTTGATTATAAAGCTTTAGAAGCACTGGGGCAAAAGAGTAGTCGCTTTCTCCTCATTCTTATTCCCCTACCTATTCATGGCACCTTAACCCAGACCCTTTGGTTCTGTTGCTCAGCACTCCTTCATTGCAGAGATCCAGAACCTATTTTCATAGTGTTCTCATCCTTTTATTTGTTGTGTCATTTTCCTTGCTCTTTCATGTGATGGTGGTTAAGCTTTCCAAAGTCTTAAATAACCATTTTTATTGCCTGAAATTGTCTAGCATCTAGGACACCTGACGAGGAGAAAGGGAACAGTGAACCCTGTTCGTTGAAGCCCTGGGGGTAAAGCAGAGGGAAGATAAAGAAGACTGATAGGCTAGAAGAACACAGCTTACAAAGGAGAGAGAATGGTTTACCATCCAGGGGAACCCAAATTTAGTTTCATTGTATCCAGGAATTTTGACTTTGTAATACTTGTACAATTGCACGGTAAGGGTAATTATGGAAGACCAGAAAAACTATTAATATTGATGCTACTAATACATATTAAGTGAGTAAAAGGGGAGAATTGAATTAAAAACTACACTAAAACTCCAGCCCCCAGTTACTTTTGTCAAATATTTACCATTTATGCTAGATTGTCTACGTCATATACTATTAATAATTAGATACCTGATTACAACAAATTCTGCTTGTATGTTCAGTTTCTGTAGTTGCCCATTAAGCATTGTCATCTACTTATAATTTTAATAAGAGAAAGCATTCCCTTATATTGTCCCTGAAGAAATCTTGGTATCCATGTTATATATTGGCTTTTATATTTTATAGCTTCTTTCATACTGCTTATTCTTGTAATATGTGTTTTGACCTAGTTTGATGCTATATTAGGTGTCTCACTTTCTAATTAGTTGCAGAACATTAGTCTGAACATAGTAGCATGCCTTCCTTGTGGTCAGATCTCAGTATTGTGGGATCATTCAGTATTGAGCTTGATTGGAAATCCTTATGTACTCATAAATATAAATTTCATATTAGAAACAGTTACCTAAGCTCCATCCTCTATTTTGTCATTATTGGTGGCTTTCATTCTCAAATTAGTAGTTTTATGAGAGACACTACATTTGGTACCAAAAGTTACCCAGAGGTTGACTTGCTTAAAACTTCAGGTTGGGGGGCGCCTGGGTGGCTCAGTTGGTTAAGCGACTGCCTTCGGCTCGGGTCATGATCCTGGAGTCCCGGGATCGAGTCCCACATCGGGCTCCCTGCTCGGCAGGGAGTCTGCTTCTCCCTCTGACCCTTCCCCCTCTCATGCTCTCTCTATCTCATTCTCTCTCTCAAATAAATAAATAAAATCTTTAAAAAAAACTTCAGGTTGGATGTGGGATATGCTTGCTTAACTCCAAAATTATGATACTGAGCCTAGTTTTCTTAGATCTCACCTGCTCTTTAAAATATGCCATACTGAGGGGCGCCTGGGTGGCTCAGTTGGTTAAACGACTGCCTTCGGCTCAGGTCATGATCCTGGAGTCCTGGGATCGAGTCCCGCATCGGGCTCCCTGCTCAGTGGGGAGCCTGCTTCTCCCTCTGACCCTACCCCTTCTCATGCTCTCTCTCATTCTCTCTCTCTCAAATAAATAAATAAAATCTTAAAAAATAAAATAAAATAAAATATGCCATACTGATAGGGAGATGTTTGGAAATTTAGATCCATCTGAGTACTGCTTCTAATGCAGACTCTGAACTTCACGTGTGATTCACATGCATTAGATCTAAGATCCTTTTCTAAAATTGTGGCTTTTTTTCGTAAAACAGCTTATTCTTTAAAATCTGTAGTTCCATTTTATTGTTTGGTTTATGAATATGTGCAGTTCTCTGGTTGTTAACTGTTTATATGACTAAGTTTGAATTTGAATAAATTACTTTAAAAATAAATATTTTAAAATAAAGAAATTAGCAAAGTTCTTATTTATTCCCTTTGGTTTCAAATTCATCATATTCAGTTGTCTTGTTAAATCTGAGTTTTATCGGCTACTTGGGATTCCCCCAAAAAAGTTTTTTAATTCTGAAAACAGGTAATCATCTCTTAAGCTTTCAGACCCTGCTTGGCTGCATTAAAATAACTGAAATGTCCATTTCCTCCTTTGGATTGTACCATGTGTTAAATAAATGAGGATGGTTAAGAGCATGATCTTGAAGAAGTTCAGCCTTGGTTACTTTCCCCATCACATGCAAAGAACCAGAATTGCAGAGTTTACATCAAAACTGTGGAAACTGCTTACCAGCCTTTTTACATGAATAAATTGTTGAAAAAAGTTTTTTCTTTTATTTCAGGAATTCATCTCTGGCATGTAAACTCAGCCTTTCCATGTTTAGACAAACTTCTAAAATTCTGTATCTGGCAGGTTAGGCCCTAGGGGTTACCTATAATATGTGCAGCTAATTGAGCCCTCTGTTTGGTTGCTGAAAGTTTCAGGCTGGCTGTATTTGCCCTGCATGCAGCATGTTAAAAAGCCCCAGCTTTTTTTTTTTTTTTTTTTGCTTTGCTTTGCTTTTTTTAAGATTTACAGAGATCTGATTTCTTTTTATTTCAGTGCCCTCAGCCTTCAAAGCTGTTTCTGTCTCGATTTCTGGCTCTCTTCGGTGCTTATCAGTGTCTGCTGCTCCTGCTGGAGGTGGCCTCTTCTGCTTTCCATCCCTTTTCCTCTCGCCTGGTTTCCTTTTGCTTCGTGGTGACTTCTTGGCTCTCAGGCCAAGTGATTTAGTTCATAATCCGTTCTCTCCAAGAGCACTATTGCTTTCCTTCTGCTTTGTGAATTGGCTAGTCAGAGCATGTTGTGATAACCTTTGTATTTTGCTGTCTGTGTATTTTCCTTGATGGTTGCTGATGCATTGATTAATTTTTGCCAAAGAAGGTAACTTGGCAGTTCTTCCTTTTTTGGCACTTTCAGAGCACTATTCTGTGTGACTTTTTAAAAAGGAGACCTTACTGGAAAAGAAATATCCTTTAAAAAATATTTGTGGCCAGGGGATAAGGTCTTGGGCATTGTTTGTATTCTTAAGGAAAATATCCTACTGGTCAAATGGGATTTTGTGGCAGAGTGAATACCCCAAAGCAGATGCATGTTCTGCGAGATTTGTAAACTCCCACTCTAGACATCTATAACACATTGTGGGAATATCAAATGTATAGAATAAACTACATGTTTATAAAAAATAAAATTTACAATAATTGTGGATAGACTCAAAAGTACAGAGCTGCGAGACCATTTAAGCAGTCAGTTCCTTTTGCAGAGCAGCCCTTTTTTAGCAAAAAGTGATGAAAAGGATACTAGCACTGATAGATAAAATTGAGATAAATGATAGGCTTCAAACACAGCTGTGCTAAAGTAGGGGATTGGGTTCTGCAATCAGGAAGGGCAAATAACGTGATATCCCTTATTTTGAGACTTATTTTAGTTTTAAGCTTTATTTTAGCTCTTTCTAGTGGGACTGGAGGGTGCATGACCAAAATTTAAAGAAACAAAAAATATGCAAGTGTGTAAAGTCATTCCTTTGAGGAAAAAAGTTCCTTTTGTCCTCTTGTATTAGCTTCAGCCAAGGAAACAAGTTCCATATGTTAGTAGTATATTTGAAATATTAGAGGACTAATAAGCAGACGCTTAACAGCTGAGCCACCCAGGCGCCCCTTGCATTTATATTTTAGCCAGATCTTCAGGTGATGTTTTTTAAGGTTAGGAATTAGTAATTACTACTAAACAACAGAGTAAAAATGTTAGATCTTACTGCAGTATAAAATTCACATAAAGATTGGTGGATTAATTTTTATATCAAAATAAGTAATTTTTTATGAAGTAAAATATAAACATCCTTAAATATTAGACTTCTATGTCTTTGTCCTTTGCCCTACTTTGGGCTGTGCTTACAGATGGTTTGGGATGTGTGAATTCACTCTTCTGCCTGTTCAGATGCTTAGCGTAGATATGTTTAAGAAACACTACTGTTGGGATACTTAATGAATTATTAGGGCAAAGGAAGGAATAATAGTTTTATTATCTTTCAAAACAGTGCTGAGGCAAGGTGGAGAAAGGAAAAACTGTTAGAAGAATTGAGTAGAAGAAAAGGCAGAGAAAAACTTGACTCATTCAACTCATTTTTTGTGTGTGTATAAGCACATAGTTACTTGCTGATCAGTAAGTAGTTATTTGTACCCATGATAATGGACGAGCCAGTTTAGAGGAGATGGTATATATAACAGTTACTTCCTTTTGCACGTAGTACCTTAGGTGGTAGCATTGTTACAGGTGGAAGGGGGTGTTCCTGTCGCCTGTAATTCATGTTGTCTCAAAATTGAATACTTTTGTATTTGTATATGCAGAGAGCAATGAGTAGAATTTGAAAAAGCATTCTTGATACAGTTTTCTTTACTGGGCCAAAAATGCATGGTAATTTATAAATTTTTAAAGGGAATTTGTGAAAAATAGCTGAAATAAAAAACAGGTGACCTGGATTTTTTCCCTGTATGTACCGTTTCCTACATGCTCATTCACACAGTGAAACCAGTACTTTGTGGATCGATAAGAATAAACAACAAGCAGTTGTTTATCTTGTTTCTGGCACTTATTTTGTTTTTAATTCATTTTTAAAATAATAAGTTCTGTGGAGAGTATTTTATTTCTTGGTAATACAGAATATTTGAGTGTTAATGGAATTTTATTCTTTCTTAGGTCATGTTTACTGGTGAAAATATTCCCGTTCATCCTCATGTTTATAGCAATGGTCATATCTGTTTATCCATTCTAACAGAAGACTGGTCCCCAGCGCTCTCAGTCCAGTCAGTTTGTCTTAGCATTATTAGCATGCTTTCCAGCTGCAAAGAAAAGGTAGGACTTCTCAGAATTATTCCAGGTAATATCTCTTTTTTTAGTTTAGGTAGAAAAACTATTATAATACATAATTTATGTGAAGGAAGGATTTAATGCCTTTTATTAAGAAGTTATAGATAGTATGTTTAGTAATAGATTAGAAAATTATTTTGATAATCTTTCATTGAACATAGAAGTCAGACATTGTTTTATATTTCTTAAACAGAAAATTTCTGCAGATGTTCTTAAATAATCTGAATTTTATTTCTGTAACCATGCACAAGGCAAAAGTGTATAAGAAATTCTCATTTCTAGATTTCACAGTGGAAAGTCCCAAGAGAAAGTTTCATAGTTCCCTTCTCCCCTCTGCTGGCTCCCACCCTATCAGCCTCTTTTAGGGAGTTTCCCAGGAACCAGAGCTTTCCTATCATACTGATCATCATGATTAGGTTGAAAGAGGAAGGTTAGATTACCAGTAGAATTTTCAGGACTTTTACTCTAATTCTCCTTTTTAATCCACAGATTCTATGTCTGATGGAAAGGTGAAAATACCAGAAAGAAAAGTCACATGAGTTAAATTTAGGATACCCTCTTAAAGTATCTAAATCCTGTGTGCATTTCTGGCCCTCTTGTCATTTCTGCCTGAGGGGCAGTGTGTAGCACAGTGTTCATGTATTTCTATATTTTAAAGCCTCTTTTCTTCATGAGGGTTTCCTTTTGTATTGGGTCTAAAGGAGAAACAACCTTACCTTACAGATTAGGGATCTGTGGGGTTATTATAGCAGTTTTACCCCCCTGTTTTCTCAAAATTGAACTATCATTTTTACTATATTAGTATTTAGAGAACTTTAAATTAGTATTTAGGAACTTTAAGTAGTTCATATTTAAATGATAGGTTATCTAGACTCTGAAACACTCTAAGCCACTGTTTGCAAAGTGAGTTTCTTGAAATGTTAGTTTCATAAGAGGTTTCTTGGTGTTAGGTTTAAAAAAACAGGTTTTTTTGTTACAAAAAGCATGGGAAGTAATGGTTTAAATTGTATTTTTTTAATTATGGCATTAAGAGCATTAATATGCAATTTTATATACCATATAAGAAAGAAAAAACTTGTGTCAGTTAAACGATGACACCATTATTTAAAAGGCATGTATCCCCATTCAGGAATATTAAAATGTGCAGAAAAACGTACATCTTCGAATAGATGAAATAGGGTACACATAATCTAATTGTAGTATGACTTTTTAAGTTTCCTCTTTGCCTGTGGGCTTTTCTAGTTGCATTTTAAGGCTACACTTGAGCTTTTGTTAACCCCAAGGGCTTTGGAAACAAGTCTTACTCATTTATTGCTTCCATATTTTCTCTACCCCCACACTTCCACCCTCAGCACACACATAAATTTTAAATTTTTAGGTCTAGAGTAGAGTAGTTTGCGGTTACAAGGACTTCTGTGCCCTCATTAATGTTTAATGTCTTTAGAAAGGTGAAGTAGTAAGTATAGGATTTTAATAAGAAAAGTTGAGATAAACACCAGTGATGTGTGCACATAGCTCTTGCATGTGCCTTGTAATGATTAGCACTTTGTTTACATTTAATGTAATGATTTACAATAAATAAATAAATGTAATGATTTAATGTTAAAAACTAGAAAATGATTATATTCTCCATCTCCTTTATCCTTTTCTAATCCTCTCTATCCCCCTCACATTTCTGTTGTCTACTGCTAGTTTTTCCTTCATAGTTAGTATATGCCTAATTATTCCATTTAAATTATTGGTAAGCTATATTACATAATATGAACTAAATTATATTTAACCAAGATAATAATTTGGAAGTAATTCTGGCAGCATTAGTTCTGTGAAATGTGATAAAAATTCAGTAAAAGTTTATTAGGAACCTAGTAGATACTGTTTTTACTGTGCTAAGTACTAGGTTACAGAGATGAAGAGGAAACTTGCTTTGGCACTTAGGGGATCTAGCTCCAAATAAACTTTTAAAAGTCTTCTAACTACTGACCAAAAACTCTTCTTTTAAAACAGGTGAATTTTATTCTCTGGTCAATGTGGTTCTATGAGTTTCACTTTAATATTTGACTTGAATACAAATTTTAATTTTTACTATACATTTGGGAACTTTGATTTAGTCATAATTCTTTCATTCCAATTTTCTTTTTCATGGTCAAGGATGGTTCCCTAAATTGAAGGCCTTTAAATCTATCATGTCAGTAGATTTCAGTAGATTAAAGATAATTTCTGATATTGAGAGGTCTTTCAGTAATCTACCATTTATTCTTAGTGCCCTTATAATATAGATAGTCCAAACTTTCTAGCTAGTATTCAATTCCTAAAACAATTTTGGTAATCCATCTTTTTGTATAGTTACTTTATTTTCTAAGAACCAAATCTCCATGATCACTTAGTCAGTTTGGTTATATTCTTCAGCAAATAGAATGAGTGTGTTTTTCTTCTTTTTTGAAGATTGGTTGGGTTTTGTTTTTTTTTTTTTTAAGATTGGGTTCTAATCAATATACAGAGAAAATGAATTTATGAAATTATTTGTTGTAGTGGTAGCAATTTATTCCACATGAACACAGATTATGACTTTGCAGGACAAACAGCAACAGATTATTCTTTGAAGTTGTCAGGCATCTAATTTCATGATGCTAATTTTTCAGATATTTTCTCAAACTTTATCAGCAGGGTAATCTTGGGGTAGTGGTTTAACATCTTACACTATACTCTTCCCTTTTGTTAAGTTACTATTAATATTAACTTGTAAGGGCATTATTAGGCTCAACTAAGATCAGAGTTATGTACATGAGTTGTAGAAGTGCCAAGTGGACTGCCTGTTTCCCTACCTGCTGTCTAGGCAGTCCTACTCATCATTGCTTTTTGGTTGGACCTGTCTACTAACTTATCTACTAACCTGCACTCAGTAGCTTTAATACAAATTTGACATGTTTCCAGATTTTTGTAGAGAGTCACTTACTTCTTGTGTCTGGTCAATATCCAACAGTTTTCAGGGAAGTTGCCTTCCAAAATCTGTCTTCAGTTTTGTTGGCATCACTATTTCCGCTGAAGCTCCCTTGCAGAGCTGCCATATGTTTCTAATATTGTGCTAGTCTGGGCATATATATGGTAGAAATGCCAATATAGCTTTTCTCCCTTTTTCCTCTTATATATTGTTTGGAAACTGAATCCTTCGGTCTGTCTTTGGTGATACTTACCTTACAGGAAAACAGTAATTGTGGAGGTTTATAAGTTGCTGTTAGTTTCTCAGACAAACCTAGTTAGATAGACTTTTCTGTTTTTTTAGTTAGTTCACAAAAGTAATTACAAATTATTTCTAGGGAGATAAAATAAATGAAACCAAAATTCCTTAAAACCTAATGCTGCCACTTTGGGTTAATAGTCATTCTCTAGTAATCCCACTGGAACCTAATCCAAATCACACATGCAAACCCCTAGTTTTATGTATGTATGTATGTATGTATGTATGTATTTTTAATTCCCGTGTCAAGGGTCTACTTTTCCTGCAATATATTATTTCAGTTGTGCCACATGGGCATTTATATTGTTTTTAGACTCTTTGTAATAATTCTTCTAAAGCTTTTATTAAAACTATCTTCTTAAATCTTCCATTTTACAACCTCTCTTTTTGGTTTCAGAGACGACCACCAGATAATTCTTTTTATGTTCGAACATGTAACAAGAATCCAAAGAAAACAAAATGGTGGTATCATGGTAAGCAATTTTATTTTAGAATGATAACTTTTTAGCATTTTGGTTTGAAGGACTATATATCTGTTTGCTTGGGGAAAATAAGGGAATATATAACTGATGTATTTTTGTAATACGGAGAAGAGTCTTTAAAATATTAAGCCGTTAAATGGAGACATTGGACTAGATTTTTAATGGGGCACATAAAATCATAGCTACCATACAAGTAAAATCTAAAATTGCTTTAACATTTTGAAACGCTACCCTTTTATTACTAAAACAGGGTCCTTAATAATCTTCAGATGAAATTGGAATTCGTTATTGGGAAACCTATTACTTGAATAGAAGTTTTGATGTCTTTTGAAATTACTTAGTTCTGGTACTGTGCTTAGTGGCGGGAGAGGGTTCACATTGTGAGAGATGACCCATTTAATTAAAGAAAGCTCTTCCTGTTCTAATAGTTAGTCCTCAAGAATTTGTGGTTCTCCTGATTGTAGCTATATGAATACAAGTACTCTCACTGATTTTGTTTTACTGGTTTTGTTGGGAGAGTGCTAATAGCTTTATAACTGAAAACTGCAAGCATCTTTTCTAAACTGACCTCACTGCTTCCCTAAAGAGGTGTATTTGAAATGCAAAACAAAATTTTATATTCCTCAATGTACTTTTTGAAGTACGTGAACAAAACCACTCCCTGTGATTTTTTGTATCCATAGGAGCATTTCCTTTATTTTTCTTTTAAAAATGTTAGCCTAATAAATTAGAAATGACAGAGCTAATTAATAGGAATATGGCCTTTCCCCCTTACCTTTCTATCTATTGTGAAACTTGTTAACTGAGTTAATTTGAGTCATTTAAAAACTTTTTAAATTATAAGAGTTCTGTCGGGTGTTGGTAAGTGATGATTAGAATCAATACAATAGCACTATGCTAGCAGTTACAGGTTAGAAAACACAGTGAAAGAATGCCAACGAAAAGATGAATATTCCAGCTAATATTAATGACAACTATAGATGACCTGGAAGAAAAAATGACAAAACTTGTAAGAGCTATGAAAAAATAAATTTATATATAAGATCTGAATATATAGTAAATTGGATGTCACAAAACCAATGAGGAGAAAAATTATTTATTTAGTAAGTAATCCTGCTAGGAAGTTGGTAATCATTTTGGGAAAGAAAAATTTACATTTTTACTTCATATGTAAAATATTTCCTGTGGGTTGAGTTGTGTTTTTTTAAGACAACAAGAGAAAAATGTTTTTTGTTTTTTTTTTAAGCTGAGTATCAACTCAGAGGAAGGAAGAATTTCTGAAGTTAAAAGGAATCACAAGATAAAACTAATGATGTATGGGGATTAACATAAGAATAAAAAAAAAAGGAATCACAAGAAATTAAATAGTTATATGAAAATTTAAACCTTTTAGAAAACCTTTTAGAAATACCTCAAAGCACGGTCAACATAAGGTTTAAAAATGTGAAAAACAATTATGGCTTATTAAAAATGAAGACCATTTATGAAAATTGCTTAACATAATAAATACAATTAATTAAAAGTGTAGGCCAAAAAGTTTGCAGTAATTACAGATTTAGTATTTTGAAACTATTACTGAATTGGCAGAGTTGAGTAAAATGAGTGCAGTGCCAGAAAAGAGTAAAGGATAAAATAAAATAGTACTTTCATATTTGCTGATGGTATAGCAAGTGCAGCAATATTTAACAAGCTCAAAATTTAAGATCAAGCCTTTTGTCTCAGTTACCAAACTTCTGAGAATCCATCCTAAGAAAATCATCTTTATAACAAGACCTGTTTTATACATGGAATGTTCAGTGGAGCATTATAATATACTCTGTTTCTTATCCCTCCGTGTGCTATTTTCCTGGAATGAATCCTGCACGGGCACACACAAAAGCACCCTGCCTCAAAGAATCCTTCCCCTACACACACCGTCTTGGGATATCTTTCACCAAAGTCTTGCTGATTACTTTCTCTTTTAAGGAATCTAATAAACTTGATTACTGTGCCTAGAGCGCTGGTTTTGTTTAGTTTTTAAGAGATCCCCAGGTAATTCTGATGGAGCTTGTCACTTGAGAACTGCTGTTTCAGGGATTCTGAGATATAAAAGGACAAGTTTCCATATAAAATGAATTAATAATCAGACTTAAAGGCATTCTTTCTGAGCACTGAAGGTCTACTAAAACACTTAACAAGACTCTAAGAAAACGGCCCTTTACTTCAATTTACATTGCTGGCTTCTCATTCTTTTTCATCTTCTTGCCTTTTGGGACCAAAAACCAAACTGCCTCTTCTCTCTCTGCCTTTACAAGGAACCCTTCTGGGGGAAAAAAAAATCTTGAGTGTCACAGACCCTTTGGTCTTAGCATAGAAAGTTGCCAGATTCATAAAAAGTTAAGATTAGTCAATCAAGAATATTGACAAACACAACTAAATCAAACATTTTTTTAAAGTGTCAAAGGGTTTTTTTTGTATTTTTTAAATTTTTATTGTTATGTTAATCACCATACATTGCATCATTAGTTTTTGATGTAGTGTTCCATGATTCATTGTTTGTGCATAACACCCAGTACTCCATGCAGAACGTGCCCTCTTTAATACCCATCACCAGGCTAACCCATCCTCCCACCCCCTCCCCTCTAGAACCCTCAGTTTGTTTTTCAGAGTCCCATCATCTCTCATGGTTTGTCTCTCCCCCGATTTCCCCCCTTCATTCTTCCCTTCCTGCTACAAAGTTCTAAAGACAGTATAGTCATTCTATTTCAGACCCAACTTCACTAATAATAGAAAAATCCTCCATTGTCTTTTCCATAGTGTTTTTAAACCACTTGAGTTTTCTAATAAAACCAAAAGAAATTGTCTTAGAGTAATGAATTTTAAAAATACATATATTTTGAAAGTATGACCTTCTTTACCATTCTATCCTGCCCCAATGTTAGACAGTATATTCCTGTTTTTTTCCCCTTCCTACCTCCCTGGTAAGGAAATTTCAGAAAGATTACAATCTTTCAGGCCCTCTAATGCTGCCTTATATAGTTGGAAGGATTTATGAGAAGTCCTTTATCTAAGAATATTCCCAGAATATCTCATTACGTGCTTTTGAATAAGAAATGGAGAAAGGTCTGGGGCGCCTGGGTGGCTCAGCCGTTAAGCATCTGCCTTCGGCTCAGGTCATGATCTCAAGGTCCTGGGATCGAGCCCCACATCGGGCTCCCTGCTCGGTGGGAACTCTGCTTCTCCCTCTCCCACTCCCCCTGCTTGTGTTCCTTCTCTCGCTGTGTCTCTCTCTGTCAAATAAATAAATAAAATCTTTAAAAAAAAAAAAAATGGAGAAAGGTCACATAGTGAAACTAGAAATATAAAATAAATTCTTTAAAATAAAATACACTTCATATGTTATTTTTCATAGTAGTTTTTATCTGTTAACCAAGAAATTTATACTTTCACGACTAAAGTAAAAAGTCTTTTAATAGTTTAAACTATTAAATTCTCCACCTTAGCCGAGAAATAAGAAAAGAGAGGCTTTTCAAACTAAATTTAGTCTAGGGTTTGTGTAGGAATTCATTTTATCAATAAACAGATTACAAGTGTCACCCCACCTGCCCACCCCCCCAGTACAAATTAGCCATCTTTAAAAGGATCAGATTCTATTTCAACTAAATTATGACTCTTCTAGTTCAGGTTCTGGTCCCAGGTACAATACATTTTTTTCAATTACATATAATTCTGTTTAAAACATACTCAGTTTATTGACTAACAGTGACAGTTCTTATCTCAATATGTTTCCTACTCATGCTTGAACCCTATCTGAATCCTTCCCCTCCCCTCCCAGAATCTCTCTTTAATTCAACAGTTTGCTCCATGAATGACCCTCATATGAAATCAAGGACAGGTAATACTAGTTACACTTTTGAGATGATAGAGCAGCTGCTCTTTCATAAAGGGGGGTGGGTGTAGAAAAGCTTCTTTGAACTTTTCTTTCACCTTTAAAAAACTAAAGCATTTCAGCTGTGTAGCATATATTGTCTTTGCCTTTATAATTTGAGGGTGAGTTAAAAGCAATGTGAAAAATAGCTCATCTTGGCCTTATAGTTGAATTTGGAAAATCTTATCAATCATGCTCACTCATAAAGCAGGACATATCAACTCTTTTTGAGCTTTCCAGATGTCAGCCTATGTTTTTCTGTTTAGCTGCTTTAGTTCCAAAAAGATCTTCATTGATTAATCTTGTTCTCCTTATAACACCAAATTACCAAGAAATATGGACTCTTGTTATTTATTAGCATCATCTAATTCTGAAAGGATTATAAGGTCAAATCAGAGTCCTGATGCGACCTGCAGACCTAAACAAAAATATCAGAGACTGAACAAAGTCTTGCATGGAATTGAATGAACTTACTGAAACACTTAACATTTCAGTTTTTAGAAGCTAAGCAGAATTGTAGGCCTCAGGTACAAGCTCCATAGTCCTGTATGGTGCTAACCAACATACTTGGGTCAATGTGGGTCAGAGTGTTTGTCAGTATTTGCAATCAAAGAGGCAAAAGAGGTTTGGGTTTAGAGTCGTAATATCTGTGTGCTTCAGAGGGGGCTTCCTGGATGCAGGATGGATGCACTATTAATGAAAAACAGTAATTTGGCAATTCAGTAGATCTCCTGGTTTTAGAAGAGTAGGATTCTGCTGATACACCAAAATTGAGCTGCCAAATACCAGTGTTGAGTTCTTGGGGAAAAAACCTCTTTCAACTTAAACTATGTTCCACATTGTTAGTATATCTTGAAAATGTAGGCCAGTCACTGCTACCCTACTGTACTTGTAGTATCATAACTTACTCATTTCTTTTTGCATTTCTTTTGAGCTTCTTCTCTAGCTCCTATTAAAGTGTAAAGAGTTATTGATATGTGAATACATATTCCTTATTGTTACTTACCTGAAGTTTGCTATCAACCTGTTTTCCAGAATTCTTTTATAGTTTCTATTCACTGAAGGATTAAGGTCATATCTGCATTGGAATGCAAACATTCTGTGTTGCAAATTTAGCCAGGGGTCCATATGCTTTGAAAAATCAATTAAACAGAATAAGGTTAAAAAAATAAATGAATAAAGGGAACTAACCAAAGTAAGTATTTGAATAGACAACTCATTTCAGCATACAAAGGGGCTGAGTAATTTACCTATAATTCAGGGCTAGAATGGTCCATAGAAAACAAATATATACAGTTTAGTACACAAATGAATGAATGATTGAGCCTCAAAGTTCAAAATCATAAAATAGACATAATTGTTCTTGAAAAAGATAAAAAGTATCTTTTTATGGGATCATAAAAATATTTCAATAAGATAATAGAATCCATTAATAAAATGATCCATCTGTTTCCTGGGATCCAAATTGAACATAAACAACTTAGTTTCGTAAATGATTGCTTTCCACAGATGGCAGTACTGATCTGGTTCCTGAAGCATTTTCCTTAAGGTGATAGAGAATTGAGCAGTAAAGCTTAAGACTGTAATTGAGTATTGGCTTCAGAAAACTAGGCTTACAGGAGATAGATTGGCATGATGTTTAGATGTTATGTCCAATAAACTGTTGAGTTTATAAATTTGGGGAGGAGTAGAGGAATATCTCTTTTTTTTTTTTTTTTTTTTTACAAAACTATAGACTACATTCTGGTTCCATTCAGCTGGAACATTTCCTGTAGAATTCTAAGGATTATAAGGTGATAGGAACATAAAATTGTCTCAGACTAGTATTCACAAACTTTCTTCCCGCCTTATAGCTGTCCATAGAATTACCTATGTTAGTTGTGAACGTTTTTATATTTTCACTACCTTTTAGAATTACAGAATCACTTTCTAAATTCCTAAGTCCAAATTTTACTCAAACAGTCTTTTCCCTTTATTTCCTTCTGTATAACAATTCTTTTGTCTTCTGTGAAATCTTAAGTTGGTTAATCAAAAGAAAACTTTAATTCCCTAAACTGTGGAGATCGACAAACTTATGTGTAAAGATTTATTTTTGTCTTTCTTGGAAGTGGGATCCCACTTCATATCTATTGACTTACTACTGTGTTCCTTTTCTTCTAGTCTTTAATCTCTGGGAGTATCCAGGGAGGTAGTTTCCAATATAATGTGATGGTTGTGATGTCCATTAAAATGTGATGGTTCTTATACTCTGGGGAAAACTGACCTTCTTCTATAATACAGTTCTCTCTCACTCATATTTCCCAGAAGTCCAGCATGGTAGATGTCATCTCTTTGGAACTGGTTATTTGTATATTACATTTGAGGGTATACTTTTAATAAGGACTTCTACAGTTTCAGAAAAAAAAATTAAATGGTTAATCTGAGATTCTTTTTTTCAGGCCTTCATCTTGCTACATATACTTTAGCCAAGAGGTTAGATATATTGTGTTCTTTGATCATGTTTTTTTTTTTTTTTTTTTAAAGATTTTATTTATTTATTTGACAGAGAGAGACACAGTGAGAGAGGGAACACAAGCAGGGGAGTGGGAGAGGGAGAAGCAGGCTCCCGCTGAGCAGGGAGCCCAATGCGGGGCTCAATCCCAGCACCCTGGGATCATGACCTGAGCCGAAGGCAGACGCTTAACGACTGAGCTACCCAGGCGCCCCGATCACATTTTATAAACTTATATTTGTCTTGATCCAAGATGGGTTTACTCTAAAAACTTTTTTTTGTAAACCATCGTGGTATTCAATAATCTTTTTTTCATCTATCTAGGGAACTGTGTTTCTTTTGCTAACAAATTACTTTTTTGCTTCTTAGTGATGGCCTTTTTATTTGGGGGAGAGTTAGCCATGGCTTTAGCTCATACTTGTCTCCATACTTAAGTATTTGCTCATAGATTCTTTGATTACTTACAGCCATGATGGATTTGTAATGTTTAAGTCCGTGTGTCCCTGTGGGTCCAGCTATCAGATAATAGAACTCCATTTTCAAAACTCAGTAAGTTTATTTCTCTAAAGATAGAATATTCAAGGCAGGGAGTATTAGTCCTATTTTTTTTTTTTTTTTTTTAACATCTAATCCAAGGTAGGGATTGGGCTAGAGAGAATAGCTTTATATGGATTTCTTAATCATTTTGGTGGATTGTGGCACATTCTACAACAGCCTACTATACTGGAAAACTTCCAGAATGAACAACCTGATGGAGATAAATTTATGTTATCACCTATCAAAGATGATATATCTTTGAGATAAAAGCTTATGGTGGTTAATTAGGTACATGATGTTCAAGTTGAATTTTGTCTCACTTTTCTTATTGTATACATTGTCATGTGGTAGAATACTTAAGGTTTGACCTGTTAGGTAGAATTTAGTGCCATTTCTTAGCTTAGAGGTCTAAGTGTGATTAGTTTTAGTTTTTTCAAGGACCCTAGGGTTATAAATTACTCTGTTGGAAGAGTGATGTTTTAAGGAACCTCTTTACATTCTTAAGTGTTCTGCATTCATGACATCCATACCTCCTCTTTATTCCAAGTTCCACAGTAATTTAAGAAACAGATACTTTCATGTGACACTTAGAAGCTATACACTATCTGCTTATTTTCTTCTTAAAAGATATTCTTTCTTTGAAGAATTCTAATGATTTAGATATAGATAAGATTTATTTTAAAAATCTAGTATATTTCACCCTTTAGATTTCCATTAAAATATAGAGTGGTGGGGGGCGCCTGGGTGGCTCAGTCGTTAAGCATCTGCCTTTGGCTCAGGTCGTGATCCCAGGGTCCTGGGATCGAGCCCCGCATCGGGCTCCCTGCTTGGTGGGAGGCCTGCTTCTCCCTCTCCCACCCCCTCTGCTTGTGTTCCCTCTCTCGCTGTGTCTCTCTTTGTCAAATAAATAAATAAATCTTTAAAAAAAAATAGAGTGATGGAATATTCTACGAGTTTGCCCAGCATAGAAATCAGATTTACTGGTTTTTAGTTCTCATTGAGTCATTGGAAATGGGGATTTTTTATTAACAGTGTATCAATCCTAACATGGGATAGTTAGTAAAATATTTTGGCCAGTTTTTCAGCAATGCTGTCCTTGAGAGCTTTCACAACTCTTGGGTAGTTGCCACTAGTCTTGCTTCTTTCTAAAGCTGCTTTCTGAGGAGTAACCAGTCCTCAAAATAAATCCTTCAGATATGTCTTGTGAAATAATTTTGTAAAATAAGTTATGAACTCCACAATTATATATCTTACATAATGTGTTGAGGCTACCAGAAGGCATTACTAAATCTGTGGGGTTTTTTTAATGGCCTCATTTGTATGTGTATCTATATTTGCTGAAAAATGTATTTTTAAATGTATTTTCTAAAGAGAAATTAATAACATTATGTATTAATTGATTGGTAATTGTACCTCATTTGTGAAGTTATTTCCTTTATAGACTAAAGACACAACTTGCATTATCCTGTGTTAAATACCATGACATTGTTGGTCAGGAGTTTACTTCCTGTCTCATTACAACTTAAAATTGTTGCCCATAAAAGAACTCTTCAAGACTGATAAATCCTGAATATGTGCTAACATATATCAATTTATTAAATAGAACTAACACACTGATGCATCATTTAAGATTTGTGTGAACTATTTCTGTGAAAGAATATAACGTGATTTGTTTGTTACTATGTAATTGAACACAAACTGGACTTTTTATTTGCAAGGATTGGGGGAGGCAAGTCAGACATGTAAACCATGTTCTTCTTGAAATTATTTCTGTGTTAGACTAACGTGTGGGTTTTACTTATGCATGCTTGACTTTTTTAATTATCTTTTTTCTCCTTTTCTTAAAGATGATACTTGTTGATGCCACTGTTATCATCCTCCTAGCAGAAGATAGTCCTACTGAGAAAATGAGCACTTTGATCATTCAGTCTTTGAACTTTAACCTTTGACTGGAAGTGACCTATAGGCAATGAAGACTACTTCCTTTTACTGCATTTTTACTTGTGTGCATTCTGGGCGCATGTTGATCGCTGGTTCAGTCCAGG